>NC_056730.1:856977869-857140369 GCF_019279795.1 Protopterus annectens
ACTTTTTAAATACATTACTGGAATGCCGGTTGAAATCAAGTATAAAAAAACAAGCAGCACTCAACTCAAACTACTTCTCCTTGCACTGCAGTTCTAATTATAATTTATATTCAGCTTTATAAAAGTACCAAGCAACATGCTGAAAGTAGCAATCTCTGTGATACCCCCACTTGTAAAAATGTTTCTTATCGAAAAAAGACCTGCTACCTGACAACTATCTACTTGTTTCATGGGAAAAACACGATCAAAGTAAAAAATGAACAGCAAACAACAAACAAGCTCAAGAAAAATTGCGTATAGGATTACTGCACAGGTTATGGACCACATATGATAGATTGGCATTCTGTTTAATTTACGGGTAAAGCCTGCAAAGATGACTGCAAGTTTCCCACAAATGTAATGAGTGTCTGAAAATGCTGTAATCCTTTCTTTTATTACAAATACTGTCATATACATTTCAATACTTAAGGCTTATACGTTATCTAGTTATGTAAATATTCTCTGCATGGCAACAACAAAAAGGTTTTCAATGTTGATAATTCTTTAACAGCATGCTTATTAAAGCTTACTTGCATCTTACAATCTCAGACAAGCTTACCTGATGGTCATTAAAGCATTGCTACTTAAACAAAGAGCAACAGGCACTGCAACAACATGCATTTTTGAATAATAAGAAGCATAAATCAACAGTATAAAAATATGACAGAAAACCAGAACATTCTACAAAATCAAGGATAGATGAAAATCCACTGTAGTACTTGTGTCTACCTTGGATGGGGGGATACTTTGCACACTTAGACTACATAACTGCTCCTTGCCTTGTTTGGACACATCCAGAGTCATGTATGTCAAAATTTGAAATGTCTCTGGTTGACAGGGATGGCCCTGACATATTTGTCATACCTATCAACTTCAGAGCAAGTAATCTGGAAAAAAGCCATAAATAGAAGTGGGACAAAGGCCCAAAAATAAGGAAAATTTTTAAATATTGCTCTTATAAACTTAGACAGATAATAGAACAGTAGATCTCGCATTAGTATGAATTTTCTGAAGAGTATGAAATCTGAAACTCAAATGTCTGTCATTATTTTCTAACTTCAGTCTTTAATGAATTGCCACTAATTCGTCAGAAAACTACAATTTTATGAAAAACGGACCAAGAATGTGATGCAAAAATATAAAATAGCCATACAATACAGCTGGGAACCTATCAAAGAAGGGACACTTTTTAAAATATCAGTACTGTTAAGCTGAGCAGCTGACAAAATAAGAGAATC
Source organism: Protopterus annectens (assembly GCF_019279795.1). NCBI lineage: Eukaryota > Metazoa > Chordata > Ceratodontiformes > Protopteridae > Protopterus > Protopterus annectens. Next base: position 856,979,147 of record NC_056730.1, read on the forward strand.
TACATGCATTTCTGAAATAAAAGTAATTTGTAACTCTGATCATTACGATTATTTATTAATTGTAAACCCTCTACATTTCTTCAAAAAATGCCATTTTGTGGAGGGATTATTAGGGGGAGAGCAACATTTTGAGCCAAAATCAGAGACAGTTGAGAGGTTTGGATATACCTAAGTGTATAAAACAATTTATTTGTGTATACCTTTCAACCTCTTAATGCAGGAAATCTGGTCAAGGCCAACTACATTGAGGGAACAAACTAACAGTACTAAAAATTGCTCTTGTATAAACTTAGTTGACAGAATTATAGGTCTTTCTTTAGCATGCATTTTTCTTAAGGGTATGAAGTCTGAAACTCAATGTATGTCATTATTAAGTGACTTCATTCCTAAATGATTTGCCAGAAAACCATAAATTTTATGAGGAACAAACCAAAAATAAGAAGCAAAAATCTATTCATTCTGCGAAAATATGGACAGTTAAGAGGTATCGTTCAGCCGGGAGAATTGTGGGGCAGAAATCCTACATGACAGTCTTAGCTCCCTAGGTGTGGACAATAAGTACCCCCCCCCAAAAAAAAAAAAGATCTAAGAGAAGTGATTGCTTCAATCTGGTTTCATCACTTTCAGTAGCATTCAGACTCAATCAATGAAAATATTCCGTAACAAAAAAAGTTTGTGCTTGTAGACAGTTGATTTAACTGGCTCCTAATCAAACACATCCAACCAAGAACTGGGAGGGGGCCTATCTGAGCTGATCAGATAATCAATAAACACTGTCCTGATTGTACTAAATTATATTCCTTGCATAATAGAGTACAGTTGTTAGAGGATGTTTTAAATTTATTGTTCTGAATATTTTTCCAATAAACAATGAAACAATATGCATGCACCACTAATGACAAAACTTCCCAATTCAGAACATTTCCATCATAAAAGTCTACTCAAACTTCTACAATCCACCAGTATCAGTAAATATGCGCAATCTCTGCAGAAGTAAAATTCATCTAAATAATTCCACATTTAAAGAGATCTGTAACTAATGAAGAGGTTTCTGCTAGCAAACAAAGTGCCTGTTGCCCTTGAGGAATAAATTGCCTATGTTGCATTAAAAAATGATAAGCTAGTAATATTGCAATATTGAATGGATGGGAAACTGATAACAGGTTCATAGTTACTAGATATCTCCACCAAAGAGGACATTCTCAAGACTGCAGCATCCACCCCCTTTAAAAGTACAACACAGCACAGTATCAGCAATGCATCTAAATACTGTGGGTGTAGAACCCACAACCTTCTGCATCAAAAGCAAGCATTCAACATGTTATGCTATTAACAATGCAAGAAGAAGCTGCATAAGCAGCACTAAACTTCTCTTCTCCTGAAGTTCTCAGCTCCTTGTAAAATCCACATGACATTCAACAGTATCTCTCAACTTTGCAGCACAAGAAATCTGGAAAAAGCCAAAATTTATTGGGGGGAGGACAAAAGCCCAAAAACCAGGGACACATTTTAAACATTGCTTGTATAATCTTGGAAAGTTGCTAGAATAAAATACTGTTACCAACATGAATTATACTGTCAACTCTTGAATCCAGGAGCATGTGTACTACAATCAAAGCAATATACCACTATGCCATATAAGCTGTTTCCTGAAAGAGTAGAAGACTGAAACTTAAATGGCTGTCATTTAGTGAATTCAGTTCTCACCATAGCTCTCAACCTCCTAGCACAAAACACCTGGACAAAGTCAATAATGGAGGAATACAGCCTCAAAACATATTCATTGAATTCAGTTCTCATCTTAGCTCAACCTCTCAGCACAAAATCCCATACAAAGCCAATAATGGGGGAATACAGCTCCAAAATTAGGAACAATTTTCAAATATTGATCTTATAAACTTATAAAATTGCTAGGATAAAAGGTTTTGTGTTACCATGCACTTTCTGGAGAATATGAACTCTAAAATTCAAATGTCTGTCAATATTTAGTGAATTAAAAATCCAGAAAACCACAGATTTTATGAGGAACAGAACAGAACAAAAATATGAGACAAAAATCTGAATACTTTAAACAAGTGGTGGTGGGTGGGGAATATAGGCTCTTATTACCTGTACCCAAGGTATAGGGTTTGAGCCTGAATTACTTTCTCTAACCATCAGGTATATATAACTGGGGCATTACATACACTTGAGTTACTTTTGTTATTATTTTAAAGATGTACTGCTTTAAATTATATCTGTATGTTAAACCCTGAGTTATTTTGCTTTAACTCTGGGAAAACAAAACAGACACAAAGTGGTGTACACAAAGCTTTATATGCCTCAGTTCAGAGCTTCTCATTTTTCAACCATAACTGAATATACAAATGTCACTGAAAACAAAGTAATTCTACTTATCTGAACTATTTCAACAGCTAGTGGAGAGAGAGTGAGAGAGAGAAACAGAGAGAAATAATTTATTATACCAATAAAACATAATTCATTAGGAAGGAGAAATAGTCCAGTAGCTATTGTTGCAAGCTAGCCAGCCACCCTATCTCTACAAAAAAAAAAAAAAAAAAAAAAATATATATATATATATATATATATATATATATATATATATATATTTCAACTATTCTACCAATCAATCAATCAATAAACCACCTCTAAGACATCCTTTCTACTATAAACATAGAACAAAAACACACATAATGACTCATATGACCACCTACTTAACCAGATTTTCAAAATAACAGTTTTTTTTTTTTTTCTGTCCCCTTGCCAGTTACTTTATTTCTATCATGAACACTGCTGAGATTCATTGCAACCTTAATTCTTTTGCCTCTTTAGGAAGACTGTTGCAGTCAATTTATCCACCAACCTATATGTGAAATAATATTCCCTTCTGTTCAGAGCTAGCCTTAGGTGAAAAGTACTCTAAGCAGTATGTTGTACATTTGCACCTCTATTGCACAATGCTCCCTGCTCCCCACCTGCACTGCTGTGTCATCCTGCTTATTCACATTATCCAGGTTACTTTTTGTTTGTTTTCTCACGTTTGGTCTCACTCTTCAGCTGTTATTCCGCATTCTTCCAATACACCATGACTGTCTAAGACTGCACAGTAATATGTGGGGGAAATAACTGAATAAGGTACAACATACCACCTTCAACAGCATGTGCCTGGCTTACTTCAGCATATAAAATAATCAAAAACACTAGATAGCTAAAAGCTGGTCCTATACATACGGAGAAAGTTTTACTTAGTTACGAATCAAGTCAACTTGAGTGCTCTGTACAGCAAACAAGTTTTTTTTTGTTTCAGCTAAGCACAGGAAGGGTAGCAAGTAGCAACCAAACTACCAAAGTACTGAGATGCTACTGATTGTTTCTTGCTCTCTTTTTCAGAAAGAGAGCGAAAACCAATCAGTAGCCATCCAACCATCCACATCATGTACGTGACTGCGGATGTGGCAGTCTGATCAACTTCCATTTTAATGTGTGGTTAAACCACATAGACTTCTGGGCATTACACTGATGCCTTCTCTCCTTAATCTGGACTGCTTTTACAGCAGTTCAGACTTACAGAAAACAAATTTTTTTTTTAAAAAACCTGAAACTTGCTAAACATGCGTAGTTCGAATTCCGGGACTTTGCGAGTCAGTCGGACTTGCAGCTAAGCAAAAAAAGCACTGTCTGCAGCTACTGCCAGCCAGTAAAAGTAAAGTAAATTGAATTTTTATATTTTTATAAATATATATTTTTTAAATGTTCTTTTCCTTTTCTTCACAGCTGGGGGGGGGGGGGGGGGCTGAAGTCCTGCAGTCTGATGGCACGAGCTGCCACTGACTATAAATACATTTATGATGTAACTTAGTAGTTGGTAGTTTGCCTTGGAGTAATTCTTAAAAGTTTTAGGGTTTCCAGATGTCACTGGGTTTACATTTACTTCAAAGGAGAGAGATTTATGGTTTGACCTAACTAGTAAGGACATTACACTCAGTGGAGGGGTGCAGCATTCTGTCATGCTTGTGAGGACCAGTTTGAGAATGGTTGAGTCCCTAGTGGGTGTATGAACAAGCTGGTCCAGGGTGTTGGCATTTACTAAGTCCAGGAAACTCTGGGCTTGTATATTGGGGGTTGTGTTTGATTCCCAGTTTATGCAGGGGTTTGGATGGGAGGTGAGTTGACTGCCTTCAAGTAAGTGTTGTGCTTTACTTGGGTCATTGAGGGGGGGGTCTATAGCTTGCAAGGATGAGGTATGGGACCTTATTAATGATGATTTGAACATGGAGAACCTCCATTTTGCTGACAGACCAGCCTTGAGGTGTGTTTATTTTAATTTATATAGAGACACCTCCACCTTTTGTTCCTTCCTGTGAAGTAGGTGGTCTTTATGTGTAGAAGGTGTTATAGCCCAGCACTGCCAGGGTGTTCCCCATGGCTTTAAACCATGTTTCAGAGACTGTACAGACATCTAAATTCTCCAGTGTGAAGTGAGCCTGCATGGAGTGGAGTTTCTTGTTTAGACTCCTAGCAATGAGGAATAAAGCCTTTAGACTTTCCTAGTTTGGTGCCACTATTTTGGAAGGTTTATCTGATTTGCAAAGCCTAAAAAAGAAAGACAGTCTGGGTAGAAAAGTTTAAGTCAATATTCAACTCAAAATCACAGGAGGGGGGGGGGGGGAGGTGCACGCCATCCCTGCAAAGCAACATGGCCTGTCAACCATGTCCTCCCAGGCTACAAGTATTGTACCCCCTTTGAATGACACCATGCTGTAAGCCAATTGTTGAGGCCAATGATTTTCTGTTCTTATTATGGCATCATCTTATGAGAAGGTGGATTGCTGCTAGGTTAGCTCATATTAGCCTGGGATACATAGTCTGAGAACTCAGTCATGTCTGTCTTCATATAGTCCAGGGAGGTACGTCTCAAATTGTCAACACTCAGTGGAGTATGACAAGTCATTCTTGTCCTCGGGATTAAGTGACCTGAGTGGATGAGTGATATGACAGATCCTGACCCTGGACAGGCAACTGTCAGTGACTCTAATTTTGGTTAACCTGATAAGTTGGATGTCTGTGTGTCTCATTATGGAGTCCATATGACCAGAATACTGGAATGTGTTGCAGTATGTCTTATGGCCCTGAGTCTGAGACACCAAGGGTTGTGGCAGCAACTTGCTGGAAAGCACAGGGAAGACTTAAACTGATACAAGCACTCAACTCTTCTTGTTAATAAGGAGAAATTAATCATAGGCACTAAACAGCCTATAATTGCAAAGTACCTTGCAAAGGTAAGGAAAAACAGCTCTTGTACTTTACAAAAAAAGCACCTAAACAGGCATGTCCAAGGGTCAGCTTCCAGTGATTTCTCCTGTCCACCTGGTGAATCTCAGCATACTGGAGCAATGCAGCAACTGCCTCATGTACACAGACAGCCCTCTCCTCCTACCAACCAACACTACAACCTGTTAGAGATGCACTTACATAGCCAAACTGGAAGCAAAGCTCTCTCCAGCCAAGATTGTGCTAGACGGTCAAGAGGAGAAGGTTAACAACTGCACTACACCTCAAGCAACACATAGCCATTCAAAACCCACACCATCAACACCCACACATAGCAGCACTAAACCCACATATTCGGAGGCCCTTAACATTAACCTGCCCAAGCAATGAAGACCTCCGAAGCTAAAACGCAAACAAACACCAGTCACAACCAAAGTGACACATAGCTCAGAACACCAGTGTGCTACGCAACAACAGCCCCTAAGGCAAGACAATGTACCCAATATTTTAGTCATAGGTGACTCTGTACTCAGGCACACTGATGTCCCACTCACCAGGCTTAGCAAGGAGAAAATTACAATCAGCTGCCTGTCGTGTGCCAGGATCCACCACATAACGCATGCACTCAAGTCACTCCACAACAAGTACAAATATGACTCTGTCATTGTCCATGTTGGAGTGAATGACTTGAGACGTATCTCCCTGGACTACATGAAAAGAGACATGGAAGAGCTCTCGGATCATGTGGCCAAGGCAGGTATGACCTTATCCTGCCTTCACCCAGAATGAGACCACAGTATAAGGACAAAATGATTGACTTCAACAATTGGCTAAGCTTCTTGTGTCATTTAAAGGGGATCCGGTATCTGTCTGCCTGGGAAGACATGATAGACAAACCACGATGCTTTGCCAGAGATGGTCTGCACCTGTCACCCCTGGGATTCAGATTACTGGCTAAAGCTCTTGCCACCCCTATAGTGCCTTTTTTAGGCAAGGTTCAAAGGACAAATCCACCACCATAAGAGATACAATCATGCAAAATCTGAAGGTAATGCTACTCAATGCTAGAAGTCTAAACCTCAAAATGCACTCTCTCGAGGCACACCTAAAAATGGAGAACATCGATATCTGTGCAGTAAATGAGACCTTGTTCAAGACTCCAGAGAGCACCCCTGCAATGCCAGGCTACAACTCTTACCACACTTTGTGGCCACCAAACCAAGACCAAAACACTAAAGGTGGAGGAATGTCTTTATTCACCAAGGATATTCACACCTCTAGGCTAGTTGCACAACACAATGCATCTGAAATTCTCCAGGTGCAACTATCACTAGGTAAGACTGCAATCCAAATTGTAGTTTGCTACTGATCCCCCACCATGCTCCAAGATTCTCACTATACCTTTCTAAACATACTGGAAAATATTAAGATACAAACAAACACCTTAATACTGGCTGATTTCAACTACCCTGCCAACACCTTTTCCCAACGGTTCTTGGAATTCATAAATTCCAATGCCCTGGATCAATTAATACATTGTCCCACCAGGGGCTTCAATATACTAGACCTGGTCATTACCAACATGGGAGATAGATGCTCCACACCAGTGGTCAACCCCTCATTGGTCATGTCTGACCATAAGCAAATCACCCTTGACAGCCACATCCCACCCCTACCCCCCAGTAAGGAAACCTCCATAAAAAACTTCTCCAAAGCCAACTTCATGCTACTTAAGTCAGAAGTGGCAAACTTCATGGCACCCATGCAGACAGGAGCTGAACGTTTGACTGCTGAATCCTACACTAAGGCACTGTATAAGCACATCCACTTGTGCATGAATCATGCCATCCCAAATAGAACCAAGACGCTTTCCTCCAAAAAAGGGAGCCAATCTGGTGGTCCCCTGCCATAAACAAACTATGCAACAGAAGGAAGAAACTGTTGCAGAAAAGAAGAAAATCCCAGGATGCAAAAAACTCCCTTACCAGCCTCAGTAAGAAGCTGAGCTCCCTCATAAAATCCTCCAAAGCTAGTTACGAAAATAAAATTGCCAAAGATTCCAAAGACAACCACGAGTCATTCTATAGTTATGTCAAGAATCTAAATGGCAATGCTCAGATCTGCTCTGAGCTACAACAGAATGCCATTAAATATACTGATCCCAAGAATATTGCCAATATCCTGGCAGATCGATTTAGTGCCAACTTCACCCCCCTCTCACCCCCTAAAGGGAACATCTCAATACCAAAAGTTTTCCGAATTCTGGTAATCATGGCTACACAGGTAGAAACCGCACTCTCCAAAGCTAAGAATACAGCATCCATGGGACCAGATGACATCCCGGGCTGTGTACTACATGAACTACAAAAAGAATTGGCACTTCACCTAAGTGTCATGTTAATCATAGCCTCACCTCAGGCTTCGTGCCCACTGAGTGGCACACAGCTACAGTTATCTCACTCCACAAGGGGGGATCCACCTTGGATCCTGGGAACTACCATCCCATCAGTCTGACGAGCCTGATCTGCAAGGGCATGGAACGCATTATCATGGAACTTATAAACAAAGACATTGGCAACCTTCAAACACTGGACCCCACCCAGTTTGGGTTTCTGAAGGGCCGATCTTGTCTCTTGAACCTGATTGATGTCTTCAAATCAGTCTCCAGAGCTGTGGACAAGGGTAAGGCAGTCCACACAGCCTATCTGGACCTCACCAAGGTCTTCGACACCATCCTCCACTCTGGAATCATAGATAAACTTACTAAGCTGGGCATAAATCCCTATATCACTTAATGGGTTGCCAACTGGCTTACTGACAGAACCCAGACTGTAAAAGTAGCCGACTCCAAATCCAGCTCCAGACAAGTGACAAGTGGAGTACCACAGGGTTCAGTCCTAGGACCACTCTTGTTTGGCATCTACTTCTCTTTTTTTTTTAAAACAAGTTTATTGTTTTAACATACAAGAGAAATATCATAACAATTTTATACAAGTAATTAAAATAGATATGATTATAACATTCAACAAAACAACCAAAGTATTTACAAAGACATCCACTACAATCAGATCAATTAATTAAACTAAAATACCATGCTATTGAAGTTAAGATTTTTTAACAGGTTTTGTAAATTATCCCATACAATATAATAAGATGTTTTCCTAGTTGTTCTTGACCTTATTGTGTTTATTTCCATATGGCACACTATATTCATAACATTTTTAAATTCATTGAACGAAGGAGGTGTATCTGAAATCCAATTTCTGGTTATTATTTTCCTAGCCACTGCTAGAATAGACCATAACAAGGGAAGCTTAATCTTTTTAACACTTTGAGGTACAGGTGTGTTGAATAATATAAGATATTTAGAAATAATGAAATTATCTGTAAAAAGAGCCTGCAAAAATTCATTAATTGACTTCCAATATTCTTTCAATTTTATAGTCATAAAACATATGAGCCCAGTCAGCATTAATTTCTACATTACATCTTTTACATAGATTATCTTTATTATTTATTTTATTCATCATCAAAGGTGTATAAAAAGATCTATGTAAAAATTTCCATGTAAAAAGTCTCCAAACAATGGAAGACGTAGTTTTGTAGGCAGATTCCAATATATATTGTTTATCTTGTTGATTTGGTGGGTCCCCATTAATGTAAGTGAAATAATTCCAGTAGGTATCTACACTGTAAAAAGTTTCTTGTCTGATAATTTTATGTATGTATGAAAGCTTTCCTTTATCAGAAACTTTATGTTGTAAATTTAATATCAAGTAATCAATCAGTGTTGGAATAGATTCTTTAACTGTTATAGACATTAGATCTATTTTATCAATGAGATGTCTAAAGGTCTGAACCTCTAACCAGCAAGTTTCTCTTAGATCAAATTCTTGTTTTAAGAAATCTAGATTTTTAACTTTATTATCAGATATCAACTGATACCAGTAGTTTAGATCATTATCTATAGCTAAATGGGTTCCTTCAGAAGTAGATGACAAAAGCATACCCCGAGTATACATTATAGGGAATATAAAAAAATTCAATTCCCTATATTTAGGATGCATGAATATAAAGTTACGATAGCTAATAATAATGTTTAATGGGTAACTAACTATATGTTTAGGTGTAATAGGTGAAGTACAAAATTCCTTTAGTAACCATAACATGGAGTTATTTACAATCATATTTTTATGTGTTAAGGAGATTTTCATGAAGTGCATACTAATTAGCTCCCAGTAATCTTTCCATTTTGCAACATATGACTGATCAATTAATAAAGTAATAACTTTTACAATAGAAGAGATAGTATATAAATTAAAGTCTGGAAAAGAAACACCCCATTGAGACCAGCTATTAGTATGTTTCTTTAATGCAATCCTAGGTCTATTAGGTGCCCATAGGAAATTTAACATTAGTGTATTCAGTTTTTTGATAATTATTTTTGTAGGTGGAAGTATTATTGATTGTATTAAGTATAAAATCTTGGGGAATATTATCATTTTAATAATTGTAAGTCTCTCTTCCATAGTAAAAAACATATTATTCCAGGTATTAAAAAGATTTTGTATATTAAGAAAACAGGTATTATAATTATTATATATAATAGATTTAATATCTTTAGATAATATTATACCTAAATAAGTTATCTGACCTGAATTGGGTACATATTTAGTAAAATCACTAATGAGAATATTTTTTCGTGTATATATTGGTAGTATTTTAGTTTTTTCTTCATTAAATATTAAACCAGAAATAATTTTAAAATTCATCATTTTATCAAATAGAGACTGCATAGAAGAATTAGATCCTGCTGATGTAATTAGAACATCATCTGCAAAAAGTTCAATTTTAGATGTCGTATTTTCATCTATTTCAAAACCCTCTATGTCAGTACTGTTTCTGATGAAATTAGCCCAAGGCTCCATTATTAAAGTGAAGAATAGTGGAGAGAGTGGACACCCTTGTTTTGTACCTTTAAAAATGGGTATTTTTTGTGAGACATATGTTCCTACCTTAATATAAGCCAATGTTCCTTTGTATAAATGCTCAATTAGATTTACAAATGCATCTGAGAAGTTTGTGCACTTCAGTAAGGTAAACAGATAGTCCCAACTTACTGAATCAAATGCTGAACTTATATCAAGACTAATAAGTGTTAAATCTTTCTTTTTCCTATTTGCAAAATCAATTAATGTTAGAGTTCTCCTTATATTATCAAAAGTATTTCTATTTACAATGAAGCCTGTCTGATCTATATCTATAATGCCAGGGATGATTGTCTTCAATCTATCAGCAAAAATACTCATAAACATTTTATAATCAACATTAAGTAATGAGATGGGTCGATATGAAGTACATCTAGTTGGATCTTTATTAGGTTTTAAAATTGGCGAAATAAATGTATATTGCCAAGATGGGGGGGTTATTAGGTCATTTTGGGCCAAAATAAAAACCTTATGTATTAATGAATATGGACTTTTAGAAAGGATTTTATATATCTCTGGTATAATACCATCATTACCCGGTGCTTTGTTTGATTTAAGCTTGTTTATTTGTGTAACAACCTCTGTATATGAAATACTTTTGTCCAATAGTTTAATCTGTTGTTTATTAAGCTTTTTATTCATGTTTGTGGTTATAAACTCCTTTATTTTATCTTTAGGTTCCATGTTAATGTTATTATGGTTAATTTTGTGAAAGTGATTTCTAAATTCATCTAGTATTTCTGGGAGACTAGAAACATTCTTCTTTTTCCTTAGAGAAAAGATTTCTTTAATATGATTTTGTTTATTCAACCTTTTTGTTTTATTTTTAAGTCTATGTAAGTATTTGGGGCTTATTGAGTAAGACAAAAACTTGTATTTCTCTAGAGTTATTTTAACTTTATGAGTTAAAATTTCTTTGTATTTCTCATTTAGTTTGTTTATTTCTTCAATGACTTTCTTATCCATAATATTTTCTTTATTATTATGTTTATAAGAGTCTAATTTACTTTGAATATCTAACAATTCCTTATCCCAAGATTTCCTTTTATTATTATACCATCTGATACTTTGTCCATATAGATATGATTTTAAGGCATCCCAAACATATACAATGGAGACTTCAGGAGTATTATTTATGTCTAGAAAATGTTGTACTTCTGAAAGTATATATTCTTTATAGTCTTTTAGTTGAGTTAAGTATGCTGGTATCCTTTTGATCTGAACATTGTGAGTATTTTTTTCATGAACTCAAAAACAATTGAATTATGATCAGATATAGGACATGAAATGATTTTGGGATTAATTAAATCTGTTACCATCTGGTTAGAAATAAAGACCCTATCTATTTTTGAATAAGTTTTGTATCTGTTAGAAAAAAAGGTGTATGGTAATGATTTTGAATCTATCTGATTATTAATATCATTTAAATGATAAGAATTAGCAAAATCATTTAAATGTTTTGCATTAGATGTAATTTTCCTTTTTCCTATAGTGGTAGTGTCACTTTCATGTAGTATACAATTGAAGTCACCAGCTAAAATAATATCTCCTATAGAGAATGATATGATCTTATCAAGATGGTGTTTCACTGTATTAATACCAATTCCAGGTATCCAATATACATTAATTAATGTATAAGTCTTCCCATTAATTTGTATTGTAACCATACAAAACATTCCTTTATCATCCTGATAAGACTTAATAGTTTTAGGAATGGGCATACTTTTATTCCATAAAATAGCCACTCCTCTTTTTTCTGAGTGTGCTCTGAACTAACCAATACTGTATATTTGTTTGTGGCTAGTTTATCAATATCTTTTTCAAGAGATGAGTTTCTTGAAGGAAGACTAAGTTGGCCTTATGTAAATTAATGTATCTTATTAGGCTTGCCCTTTTACACGGATTATTCAATCCATTAATGTTTAAAGAAATTCCTTTTAGAGATGTCATTTGGCATTTTTAAAACATAAGAATCTTATGATCAAAATAGCAATTAACAAAATAAGTAATGTTACATCTCCTTCTTTAGGTGTACCTTTAAATATAGCTGTATTTATTGAATCTCTTATGGGATCTTGTATAAGATTCAATTTTGTTTGTAGTGACAATGAGTTTACAAAATGTATTGTGGATGTCAGAACTATATACATACAACAATGAACAAGAGAAAATAATGTAAGGATTAAACCTTGCACCCAGCCTGGAGTTAAAAACTCCAACTTAGAGTAGTATATACCACTCAAGTTAACCCTCCCTAAGCAGCAGTACCTCAGCTACCACCTTATCAATTTAATACTAGTTATATTTAACATTAAATTAACAACTTTCAATTAGATTATCTAGCAAGACAAAACTACACATTTGATAAAACAGCATCATATAAACTAAGATAAACTTTTTTTAAAAACTATTCATACTACTATATACATCTAATTAATATAATACATTTGTATTCAAATAGCATTCAGATAAACTTGATATTAGGAACCAAGAGGAGAGAGAGAAATAAAAGACGTGAGAGAGGGAGACAGAGTGAAAGAAAGAAAGAAAAAAAAAAGGAGGGCATATTTACATATTAATTTATTCAAAGTTTGTAAAAATAAGTTCTAATATTCATTTAAATCAAAAACTTTGGCTAATATGGTTCAGACATTACATATATTAAGATGCATCTATTTTCTGTCATGTAAATGCAGTTAACAGCTTCCAAAAAACCTTGAATTACTTGTATCTGAGCTTTTTTTTCCCATACTTATTATTGTCAGTAGAATAAAATATTATATTTATAGAAATTGTTATAAATCATACTGCATAATTATGTAAATTCTCAGAAACACTTGCATTATTGTAAAGAAAGCCATCTGTATTTTGTATATCTATACTGCTGCTTTAAAATATATCACATGACAACTTCTTCCAGAATAGAGTCATAAAGTTATTTATGCTTGTCAATCAGATAAATCAAATGAGTTATAGTAATGTATATGTTTAAATCATAAGTTTTTAACATAAATTAGTATGCTGCAGTCAAGTAAACTTTCAAAAACACTTGTATAAATGTTTCACTTTCTATGCCTTCTAAAGTATCACATTTGCTTACTACAAGAAACTGCATAATTTAAAATCATTATAACTGACATATTTTATAAATTATAACATAAATACTTAAGTAATTATATAAAATAACTCACATTTAAATGTTAAAGAGTTCATTTTCCTTCACAGAGTCGCATTTGCAGCAGTTCTACTTCCTGGTAGAGTGTTCTTCCTGAATCTGCGATGTGGCATCTACTTCTCTGAAGTACAGGCCAGTACTAAGGGACTCTGGCTAACAAAGTCTGCAGATGACTGCAAACTGGGAGCCATTACTAAATCCCCAAATGATGTAGATATTCTACAAAATGGCCTTACAGAAACAGATGTTTGGTGCCAGAGCCATGGGCTCAAGCTTAATGCCAAGAAATGTATATTTATCCCCTTTGGGAAAAAACATGTACCCATGAATTACTACATAGGTTGCAGGACACTAAACATTGAAAGTGTGATGAGAGACTTAGGGACACTGGTGAACAGTGGTCTCACTTTCGATAACCACATCGCCACAAAAGTCAGGAAATCCTTCTATGTGGCACACTTCATCACTAAGGGCTTTTCATCCAGGCAAAAGGAGGTAATTGTCCCACTGTACTCATCCCTCATTAGACCCATTATAGAGTATAATGCCCCATTTGGAATGTACCTCACAAGCATCTGCAACAGCTGGAAAGACCACAGAAATACCTCACTAAAAGAATCACAGGCCTAAAGCAGATGCCATATGCTGACCATCTAAAAAAACTCCAGCTATACTCTGTGGCATATTGTCTACTCAGAGGCGATCACTGCTTAACTTAAAAGACCATGTCAAACCCTGAGCTGTTGGACATGCTCCACTTAAAGAAATCCCAATCCCTCAGAGCCACATGGTCCAGGGATCTAAACCTTGTCATCACAATGAACAAAACATGCTTGAGGGATTGGTTCCTGACCCAAAGACTCCCCAAACTCTGGAATACACTGCCCATACATGTCAAGCAGAGCGCCTCATTGGCCTCTTCAAAAGGAACCTTGATGATTGGATGGGAGATAGGAAATTCACCCTGGGGATCATGTCAGTCACCCTGCTAGACAAGGGTCCAGAGAAGTAAATATTGTGGGAAGAAATATCCACGGAATTGTTATGGCTAGGCTTGTATAGGCCCTAGGGCCGACAGCCAACTACCAACCTATGAACCTATGAACCTATGTACAGTGAGAGGCATACCTCTCAACTGTACAGAGTTTTGCCTCATATAGTTGGTCCATTGTTCAGAAAATTGTGGTTTTCTGGCAAAATAGTGGCAAATCATTAAAGACTGAAGTTAGAAAATAATGACAGGCATTTGAGTGCCAGACATCATACCCTTCAGAAAATGCATGCTAAAGCAAAACCTGTTCTTCTATCACCTTTCTATGTTAGTAAGTGCAATATGAAACAATTGTCCCTATGTTTGGGCCTTTGTCCACCTTAATTAATGGCTTTGTTCAGATGTCCTGGTGTAAGAAGTTGAGAAGTATGGTGAGAAGTATGCAGACATTCACCCTGTCAGAGATGTTACATCATGTACCCCAGTCACATATTAATTACAGCACACAGCCAGGGAATACTATGGACAATGTCAAGGAAGTGCTGTACTGTGGAAACAGGTGCAGCTGCCAATGTCTGTAGCACACAAAATCCTGGCTTGGAGTGCAGGTAGCTCTGGCCTGGAGTCACCTTGTATGTACTGACAGTCCCACTGGGCATGCACCTACACTTAGCCGACTTGAATGCAATTCTGTTGCTCTTCCTCACAAAGACCTACTATGTGGTAATACATCTGTACATACAGACAGCTGCCTCTACATATCTGTCTGACCTTATCCCCCACCCACATGCCTGTTGTAGCGATTAGTATGTACCC
Organism: Protopterus annectens; assembly: GCF_019279795.1. Taxonomy (NCBI): domain Eukaryota; kingdom Metazoa; phylum Chordata; order Ceratodontiformes; family Protopteridae; genus Protopterus; species Protopterus annectens. The sequence goes on from NC_056730.1 coordinate 856,994,388, forward strand.
CATATACATATATAGCTATATATATAGTACAATACATAGAATGTCAACATATATCTACACACGTAATATACATAACATACACTCAGCAGCATTTATAAAGACATCCCTGTTTTTTATATATATATACATATATATATATATATATATATATATATATATATATACATACACACACACACACACACACACACACACACACACACACACACACACATATATATATATATGGGTCTACTTCTATTCGCTGACATCCCATTTCACTGAAACCCATTTGGTTGAAAAGCTCATTTCATTGACAAAAGTATTCAAGGCAAAAACCTGGGTTTTGCCCCTCCTCCCCACTGTTGTGCGACTGTGGAGTTGTTATATATAGTTGGGGGGGTGTGGGGGGCACAGCCCCCCACCTAGAATGTTTGTCAATGAAATGAGCTGTCAACCAAATGGGTTTCAGTGAAATGGGCTGTCAGCGAATAGAAGTAGACCCATATATATATATATATATATATATATATATATATATATATATATATATATATACATATATACCTATATCTATTTTTATATATATATATATATATATATATATACACACACACACACACACACACACACACACACACACACACACATATATATATATATATGGGGATGTATGGATTTCTCCACATTCCCTGGGAATGCTGAGGTTATCTGCACTCACACATCAAAACAGTTACCCAAAGGAAGCAAACCAAAGCTGTGGCAGTACATAATCCACTCATCTACAGACCCATTTGCCTGTGTAATGTCACCTTGTAGACAGACACAGGTGAGCAGGTATTGTACTGTACAATGGTTCAACGCATGCCATGGACAGGTCATCTTGTTCCTGGCCACATGTTTGCCTCTCTAACTGCAACCAGCCACATATGGCCATACTTCATAGCAGCGATAGTGACAGGTACCCCACTCCTAGGACACTAGATACAATAACAATATCAAGCAATATCACTCTGCAGGCCACGCATGCTGACTAACACAGGGTTAGTCACAAGTACTGTGCCTGCAATTACATATACAACAGATGTACACCATGGTACATGCAATAAGTACTGCAAGCTATAATGTGTAATAATAGATAGATAGGAGTTCTAATCTCCCAACATTCAAGGGTGTGTGTGTGTGTATGTTTGTGTGTGTGCGTGTGTTACTGACAACCTGTTTGAATAGTGCAGGTGCTTGTAGGCAAGTGCCTTGCCTCCAATGACATTGAATAACTACATCTCTTACATTCCTTATTTGTATGTTTGAGGATTAGGTGGTTGTCAGTGTACATGAGCCACTTGCTGTATTGCCTTAGGATGGGCATTACCACCAGGCCAGCTGCGGAGATAGCAGGAAAGTGCATGTGCATAGCTGTGGATTAAGGTATTGAATACCTTTTCACTAACAATACCACCATTCAGACAAGCTATGCCTGTCAGTGAGTGGTCATTTTTTTAAACTAATCAGAAAAGGAAACATTTTTTAATCAGTTTGATGATTACAGAAACTAGGATTTTGACAAAAGGTAAGTACAGCCATTTTTTAGTTGAGTCTTGACCATTTGTTTTCATGACCAGTACTGATATACTCTCTTTAGTAGTTCATAGTTCACCTCCAGCCAGATTAAAAAAAAAACTTGTAGTGATTTCCCCTATATATATATATATATATATATATATATATATATATATATATATATTTTTTTTTTTTTTCTTTCTTTTTTTGTAAATCCAGGTGAATAATATTTCTGTTGTTTGTTTCTTGCAAGCATTAAATTATTTCACAGTACTAAGTTATTTCATTATGTTCATGTTTGCTTTGGGTTATATTTCTTTTACTTGGATTATATTTTTAAGAAACAAATAAAATATGCTGTCTGTTAGACATTGAAGGGATGATGGCTAACATTTTATTTTTTAAAAGAAGTAGGCTTATAAATAAACAAGCTCTATACAGAACTTTATTGCAGGAATTAGTTTAGACAGTTATAGACATCTTTTATAAGCCATGGTCTTTCTCAAAGCTGCTTAGAAATACATTCAAGTACATTGTGCATGCCTGGCTACACCTTTGACTGATGCCTATGTGCCACCTTTTGAACCAGTTGCTGGATCTTCAGTTTCCCGAACCTCCTAGTCATATGTTGAATACATGGCTTCTAACCGGGAACAACTTCTTTTAAATGGTCCAATGCCAGCAACAAAGAAAGGCATCATGCATATGCATATACACACTTAAACATTTTAAAATATAATAGATAAACTAGAATCAAGGTAGTTATGTTTATTCTATCGGTTTGTAATTTACTCTCTGATTTCACTGAGAAGTCCTGTTTTCCCTCTCCAATGTATTTCAGCTTGAAACAGCAATGTTAAAAGACAGAAGACACATATGGGGATAAAACATAATGGAGTCCCATCACACAGTAACTACATATTGTAGGTATACCCATGATGTGTGCAACAAATTCTTAGTAATGTACTTTCTGGCACAAAACAGATATAGTCAGTTTAGTTTAGAAATACTACTCAATCATTTCATTAATACCATGAAGAAATGCTCTTCTGTTTTGTTATTTGAGAAGAACACAGAAGCTGTGTCTGTTATCTTACTTTCGAGGAAATGCCTTACATTCTCCACATGTTTGAATTCAGTGCGGGTGTAAGGGAGTATCAGGAATTCTGTAGCATAGTAGTAATGTCTTTCTGCTTGCCTAATTAGTACACAAAATGTCTGTTAAGTCTGAGCTAACACTACACAGCCAATACAATGTGTGTGGTTAGGCCTCTCTGGAAGGAGATCTGACGCACTGTATGGGTGTATGTCACAGAACTGAAAGTTTCCAAGCCAACTTTGGAAAGGAGCAGCCAGATTTAATTTTGCTATTGCTAAACATTTCCAAAAGCTTGCCAAAGTTTTCCATGTAGATATAGATTATCCTTTCATGGGAAAAACAGAATAACTTCCACTGCTGAGGTGTGAGTGGTATTTAATGAACGATGGACCACACAGACATACTTAAGGCACCAAAAATGAATACATGCAGATGTTTGTTGCAATATTCCATAACTGAAAAGCAAATCTGCCTAAGTATGTTGCCATAAGGATGAAATGAGAGAATTGTGCATACTCCTGCTTTTCTAAAACAAAGTAAAATACAATAATCACATAAAACTAGATTTTATTTTAAGCAAAAGGGGTACTTTTTGTTTTGAAAAACAAACATAAAATGAGCAATTGTGTGTGTGTGTATGTGTGTGTGTGTGTGTGTGTGTGTGTGTGTGTGTGTGTGTGTGTGTGTGTGTGTGTGTGTGTGTGTGTGTGTGTGTGTGTGTGTGTGTGTGTGTGTGTGTGTGTGTGTGTGTGTGTGTGTGTGTATAAGGCTTCCCATGAATGAACATTATGCTAAAAGTTGCATCTGTCATCATACTAAAGTGCCAGCATGCTGAAACATTGTACAACAATTAATATAAACACAGAAAGCAGCAGACTAAAATTAGATAATTTATGATTTATGGATCTTTTTTTCCTCCAAAGCAATTAGCTGTAATTAAGAACTGGTAGTAAGCTCATTTGATATTTACAGTGATAAATGTTCAGGCTTGAAATACTTACATGTCACTAAATATTTTGGCTACATATTTGCATTGAAAGAAAATCTTGCACAGGCTACTAGAAGAGTTTACTTTTCTTGTAGCAAGTGAAAAGAGTCATTTTAACTTAAAATCAAAGGACAACTGTCTAAAATAGAAGGACCCTCAGTATAAATAGGAAGGCAGAATGTATTAATGGGAGAAAAAAATGAATCTTCATGAATTCATGTTACTTATGCATTTTTTGTTGGTGAGGTAAACAGCAGGATCCAAAAGCCACTTCCATGTTTGAGAAACCAATGTACGATACTTACAGCAATTTAACCAGAGACAGGTCATATAGAAAAGTCAGTTATGACATCATAAGGTAACATCTTGGGACTTCTATAGTTTTGTAGTCATGAATTTGTACTAGATTTTTACAATGCTATTGGAATTGGATTGGAATTGGATGCATACAACATTTTGAATGTATTACTTTTTGATGACTCTACAGGTCATATATATAGCTTTTAGCTTCATGTCCAGGAGACAACTTGATTAGGTCACTTGCTAGATGTCCGGTTCCACAGATTCCACCACAAATGTCAGCTAGTAGGCAATGCAGCTTGTGACTGGCTCATAACTACCTGATATATTGTATGCAATAATTTTCTTCCTACAGTATAAATATCTTGGGTACTGTTTCCTTGCTCACAGCCTAGGTACTGGACTGCATTTCTGACTGTCAGAAGTGAATGCAATACTGGCTGTACATCATGCATAATAAATGCATCTATTTCACAGGAGAATGCATGAGGTTTTGATAAAGAAACTGCCAGCAGAGAGTGCTACCTTTTATTAAAGAATGTTACCTGCTCTTTGTAAACCTACCTGAGATATCATCAGAAAACAAGCTTGGCAAGGAAATTACAATGGGTTGATAAAACAAAAGTGTATGCCATTTTGAGAGACATTACCACCACAACTCTCTCAAGTTGCAATGTCTGGATTTTATCCCTTAATACAATCATAGTCAGTTGTTATTCCTTTTATTTAAAATTATTAAACAGTAAAGAATACTAGTCTGTTTGGGACTTTTACAGGCACAGTCAAGAAGCAAAAAATCAATAAATAAATAAATAAATACATTACAAAATGCAAATTACAGTAAACAAAACTGGAAATGTAACATGCAATGTAAAAATGTAATGCCTTTTGGCTTTTCCCGGTTAAGGGTCGCCACAGCGGAACTCCGGTCCGCTAATGATTGGCAGTGGATTTTTATGGTGCCGAGTTGCCAGCCTGATGTCCAAGCTTCAAGGAAGGCACACCCATTCATGCTTGCATCTACCTGCATATCGTTAACGTCACTAAAATGTAACATGCAATATAATAAATGTGAAAATAAAAGAGAATCAGTAGATATGCAATACAAATTCAGTATGGACCAATGGAGTATGTTACAGCAAATAGAGAAATAGTCAGTGAAATAGTATTTAACTACAGAGGATAAGGAGTTCCAATAGCCAAATCTTTCACTATTCTGTGCTGCAGAAATCCATATGCTTGGCCACAGCATTAAAAACCAGATGTGTCCTTGCTAAGTCTTCAGAGATGTGGCTAAACCATTGCAAGTCTTGACACTAACAATATTGAAATGTCTAATAGTGATGGTATACTGATGCCATGTTCAGTGCTCACACAGAGAAAGGAAAAATATGTGCTTCTGAATAAAACCCAGCCATTTTCTGAAATCAGTTAAATATCAACAGATCAAGCAAGGAGATGGTGGTACTACAATGTTTTTCTTCTCCCTCTACCCAGATATGCACTTGCCTCAGAACCGCTTATAAAAAAATAGCAACAGTGAAAGAGAGGTAAAATTTCCCATGACTGGGGCAACGGTTAAAGTTATTCACAAAATATAGACTTTGTTTAAACTTTCCAAATAGACCTATTTGGACAAAATTTGGCTACATTATTTGTTTATAAAAATGGTGCTCAATCACACGTTTAAGAATATAGAGTGAAAACCCCAATGGGAGATGAATGCAGCAAACCATGAAAAAAAGTCTAATCAGCCAAGCAAGACGCTTAGAGACAATAGAGTGGTGAGTAAGGATTAGAAAAAATATTATGTATTGTTTCTTCTATGCAACAAACTTAGAATTTCACACAGAAAAAGTGTCAAAAGCTACAATAAATGAGCAGATAATGTTTGAGTCATCGATTGAACAGTTTAGATAAAAAAATTGGATCATCTAGAAAAAAGATGCAGTGGAACAAGTGTTACAAGAAAAAGAAAACTAACCTCCCCAAAGGTATCAAAATTCATAAGACTCATGGAACAAAGAATAAAAAAGAGTTCAAATATGGTGCACTAGTTTTACAGAAAAGAAAGCTGTATTAACCAATATAACTACTGTAATATCAGACATTTGAAGATATGTACAGGCGAAGCTATCTGGACATGGTTCATTTCCTAAAGAAGAAAGAGGAATATATTGAGAAGCAAATAGTTCAGTGAAGTGGAAGGACAACAAATTGAACTAAGCTGATTGACCAACTGAGAAGTGAAGGGTTTAGTGTGAAGACTGATACAGATGATATCCAAGCATGATGGGTCAAATCTTTAGCAAACGGTATACAATAAAGAGCAGAGCATTTTTGCTAATTATGTGCCATGATGTCAACTTTTAAAACTTCAACATGAGAATTAGCTGAATGTCCATTTGGCATTACACAGTAAATGAAGTAACAAGAGACCCAGGGAGAAGAGAATGGTTTCAGTGTATAAGAGAGTGATGCAAGGGAAGACCTGCTTGCTCTAAGAGAAATGGACAGACATGCAAAGACAGATAGATGAGGAGAGTGCAGAAACCATAGAGGATCCAGAGTGTTAGGAGACCAGTAAAACAGATGAGGACAGTAAATGGAATCTTTAAGAGAGAGACATATCATATAACACATACATAGAATACACTATTGTGCTGCCAGAATAATAATAGACAAAGTGCTACCACAAAAACGCAGAAAAGAAAAGGAAAGAAAACAAGTAGAACGCCACCAAGGAAATGTTGATTATAGAGAATTCTAAAACAAATAAGGCAAACAGTATCACTGTTAAAAGAACGATAAGGGGCAATAGATCATCAATAACTATTTGAAAAATGGACATGATAAAAGCAACACACACAATCAAAACCGATCCAGATTTATTATACACTATTTCCATAAAGACGAAAAATATCAGCACAAGTACAAAAACTAAAAAAATAAAGGAAAAGTACGAAGGAAATAATTAATTGATGACTCAAAATAGTTTATAGAGAATTGGGAAAGAAAACAACAACGGTAACACCCCCCCAACAAAGAAGAAATAAATAATTTTTGGAGATGTATTTATAAAGATCGTGCTGAACATATCAAATATGCTAATGCACACAACAATGCTGAATAGACAGAAGAGCAAAGATAGAACAAATCATAAAGGATAGAAAAAGGAATGAATTAACATTTAGTGAAACTGAGACAAAATTAAGAATTGCTCCTAAATGGAAAATCCCCAGTCTAGATACTGCAACCGACTTCTGGCTAAAATATTAAAACCTTTGCACAATGATTTAGCCATGAGTAAAAACTGCTTAAATGCACATTCTGAACTAACACCAACCTAGTTAACAACAGGAAAAAAGCAATACTCCTCCTTAAATGTAAACCTGCAAATTATGCAAAGAACTACTAATTGATAACTTGCCTTCCAACAACATATAAATTACATACTGGACTTGATGCAAACAAACTTTATAGTCATTTAGAGAAAAATTCAATCATGGCAAAAGAACAGAAGGATAATGAAAGAAAATTGTATGGAAGAAAGGATTGTCTGTAACTAAATAAAGACATGCTAGGAAGCTATGAAAAGGGAGTGGAACCAACGTTTGGCAAAGAAAGATTAAATAAACTATGTGGCTGTGTTCTACTTTCATACATTGTAGAATGCTTACAGGTGTATAAAATGTTCTATATATTGATTATTTGCATAGTAGCCAGTGTGATACAGTGCCAAACCACTTTACAGCTGAGTCTTGACACAGGCCAAATTACTGCTCCTGAGATAAACATCCAGACCTTGATATTCCAGGGTGACTCTATCACCACTTCTGTTTTGCGTTCCCCTTAATCCAACAACTGCTTATTTAACAGATTATGCTATGGCTACAGTTTGAATTTTAGAAAACAATCTTGCCAAATGACATCTCACCATTTTTTGTGGATGACTTAAAACTCTATAGTTCATCAAACAAGCAACCGAAAACATTATTATAAATCATTAACACATTTTCAGATGATATTTGGAGTTTGTAAATGTGCAAAAAACAACCATGCGGACGCAATAAACTCTGTATAGGCATCATGCAGAGCCTACATGGAGTTTACATGTTACCACAATGGTGCCCAGCAAATTAATGAGGCACAGTGTGTCTAAGCTAGGTTTTGTGGCTCACAACAGTATTGCTGGCCACAAAGCTTTGTAAGAAACATGGATATCAATTTCATGTAAAGGAGAGCACATGCAGTCTGCAGATTTGTGTAGAATGCCACAATGACTACCAGGGCTGTACACATAACTTCTCACACTCTTAGAGCAAGAAATATGGACAAAAGCCATAAATAATGTGAGGACAAAGGATGAAAACTAGGGACGCACATTAAATATTGCTATTGCAAACTTAGAAAGTTGATAGAATGGCAGGTTTTGCATTTGCATGCATTTTCTGAAGGGTATGAAGTCTGACACTCAAATGTCTTTCACATACCTCTCAACTACTTAATGCAAAAACTCTGGACAAAGCCTGACAGAATGAAAGGACAAAGGCCCCAAAATAGGGACATATTTTAAATACTGCTCTTATTAACATAGAACGTTGCTAGAATAACTAGTCTTAGCATGCATTTTTTCTGATGGATATGAAGTGTGAAATACAAATGTATATCATTATTTAGTGACTTCATTCCTCAGATCATCCCAGTAATTTGCCAGAAAATCAGAAATTTTATGAGGAACAGACCAAAAATATGAGGCAGAAATCTGGACATTTTTAAAAATCTGGACAGTTGAGAGGTATGGTTTGTCACTGTTTTCTGACTTCAACTCTCAATAATTTACCAACGATTTGCCAGAAAACTACAATTGTATGAGAAATAGACCAAAAATATGATGCAACATCTGGAAATTCTAAAAAAAATCTGTACGGTGGAGAGGTATGGCTGTACAAATAGCTGTTATTCTGTTAGTGCAACACATCTGCACAGAGGGTAACTTAATGAGAGGACAAATAACTATAATAGGGACATATCTGACATAGATGTCACATGGGACCATGTTCGAATGTTACAGGCTCAACTTCTTCTAGACAGAAATGTGGACAAAGCCATAAAAATGGAGTGATAAAGGGCCAGAAATAGGGATAGATTGTTAATATTCCACATTCAAAGTTATGAAGTTGATAGGATAGGTTGTACATTAGCATGAATGTTCTAAAGAGCATGAAGTTTGAAACTCAAATGTCAGTCATCAGTTACCGACTGCACTCTACAATGACATGCCAATGATTTGACAGGAAAACATGTTATGAAAGAATAGGCAAGGTGGTGGGGGAGAGACCACTATTTGGCTTTAGAAGGAATAAAAATCTAAAAGACTTATGTCATGAAGGGAAAACAGAAAACAGTAGGAACAGGAATATCTCTATACAATGTACAGGTACACGAAAATGTAGAAGCTGCAAAGCAGTGAGTACATTAAGGAAGCAGGATCATATAGACATCTTATATCAGGAACGCAGTATTGTTTTGATCTATATGCAGACTGTAAAACAAAGAATGGTGTTTGTCTGTCTGTCAGGACTGCAACTCATTCTGTGTAGGAAAAACTAACTGCATGTTAAAAAATAGAATTTTGAACCATTTGTCATCAATTAGGTTAAGACATGAACATAATGCACTTTTCCAGCATGTGAAACATAAGTTTAAATTTATGGTTATACAATGCATAAACAAGAACAAAAGGGGAGGTGATTTGGTTAATGAAACTGAGTTAAATGAGACAAAATGGATCATTGAGTTAGCAGCACGTAAAAACCCAGGTTTAAATGGGGTTATACCTTTAAAACCTGCACTAAAAAAGAGGAGGCTGCAGTACTGATTAGTAGTCAAAGAGCTATAAAAGCTGCAGTTTTATTTGAGCTTGTTATGTGATGAAGGGCTTGGTCCTGAAAGCGCTCATTCTTTGTGTTTTTAATTATGTTTTAAATAAAAGTTTTGTAACTGTTCAGCATGGTGGCTACTGATTGTTTTCTTCCTTTTTTGGCTCAGTTATCATGGGCAAATAGCCTTTAGTGGAGTATCTACAGTTGTTTTGGTTTGGCTTCAACTTAAACAAGCAAATAGGATTCCTAGTAAAGTCATCCAAAGCTAACTATGAATCCAAATTAGCTTTCCTAACTAAGGATAACCACAAAGCATTCTTTAGTTGCAGCCGTAACCTTAAAGGTAAGGACAAATTTGTGCTTAACTCGTACTTAATAGTATGACATATATAGAACCTGTGGATATAGCAAACCTGCTGGCCAACTGGTTCAGTAAAAACGCCATTCCCTTCCTCGCCACATATAGCCAAAGCATCCCTAACACCTGTCCCCCACCTAGAATCTCCGAGACCAGGTCTTAAATGCCTTCTCCAAGGCCAAAAACATAGCCTCTGTGGTACCAGACAACATCCTGGACTGTGTTTTTCATTGATTAAAACAGGAATTAGCATCACCACTGACCACACATTGAAATCAAAGCCTAAGCACTGACTTTATCCTGGCAGAATGGAAAACGGCCACTGTCATCCCTTTGCAAAAAGAGGGTGCATCCATGGACCTCAGGAACTATAGACCCATTAGCCTGACCAGCCTTATCTGCAAATCCATGGAACAAATCATCATGGACCTTGTTAATAAAGATATGGGAAATCTCTAAATGCATGACCCCACCCAGTTTGGCTTTGTCAAGGAGAGATCATGCCTGTTAAACCTGGTGGACTTCTTCAAGACAGTCACCAAAGCCCTAGACAAGGGCAAATCTGTGCATATGGCCTACCTAGACCTAGTCAAGGCCTTTGGCACAATACCCCACTCAGGAAAATCATTGATAAACTCACCCAGCTGGGTATCAACTCATATATTGTCAGGTGGGTTGCCAACTGGATCACTGATAGAACTCATATTGTCAAAATAGGGGACTCCGGCTCTTTCAGCAGACCCGTAACCAGTGGTGTTCCACAGGGATGTCTTCTGGGACTCCTACTATTTGGAATCTACTTCTCTGAAGTACAGGCTAAAACTAAAGGACTGTGGCTGACAAAGTTTGCTAATGACTGCAAACTTGGAGTGATCATTGAAACCCCTAGTGATGTCAACATCCTGCAAGAAGATCTTACGCAGACTAATGACTGGTGCCAAAGTCATGGTCTTAAACTTAATGCAAAAAAATGCATTATCATCTCCTTCAGCAAGGGTAATGTTCCTACAAACTACCACATCGATAACAATACCCTAAGCACACAGTCAGTGGTGAGAGATCTGGGAACACAGGATGACAGCAACCTTAACTTCGATCACTATGTCTCCACAGTGGTAAGAAGGTCATTTTATAGCGCTTATCTCATAAGTAAGGGCATTTCCTCCAGAAAAAAAAGAGGTTATACCTCACCTATACTCTTCCCTCATCAGCCAATAATAGAGTACAACGCTCCCTTTGGTATGTTCCGTTCCAAGCACCTGCAGCGAATGGAGAGACCATAAAGGTTCCTTACAAAGAAAATTCAGGGTCTTCAAGATCTGTCTTATGTGGACAGACTGAAATCATTGTCACTTTACTCCGTGTTGTACAGACTGCTTAGAGGCAACCTGCCTCTTGCATACAGAGCAATCTCTGACCCATCTTTAATGGAAATGCTGCACATTCACAAGTCAAATGGCACACAGATCACTCACTTAAAGGTCCTTAACTTGGTATGTGACATCAACAGAACTTGCTGGGGAAACAGATTTCTCTCACAGATGTTGCCCCACCTTTGGAACAAGCTTCCTATTCATGTTAAACAATGCCCATTGTTGGCCCTATTTAAGCATAATTTGGACAATTGGATGGGTAACCAGAAATTTGCCCCAGGGGTTCCACCTGTGTCCCTCTTGGACAAGGGCAATATGTGCTGATTTTTGTGTCTACTTGAACCAGACACCCTTGGGAACATGAGTGGAACTTGGCTAGTCTTGTACAGGCCCTGGGGCCATTAGTCTAGTAAACTCCTATGATCCTATGAGTGTACTCTCAGTGGAGGTCTCCAGCATGGTGGCCACAGGTGAAGGATCATGGCAAACATTAGAAGAACCAACCACAATCATGGAAAATATCTGAATAATACCACCACTAATCCCATGTCTCTGACATAACATATGTGATGTAGAGTGAAAACAGATGAGCCTGCACACCCACTGGACAACTAGTATGATACATCCAAACTCTATGAGGGTAACCACTCACACTGTCCTGGTACTGTAATATGTGCAGGAGGTGTTAGGAGGGACACTGCCATACCTGTATGTGACAGTATGGGCACTTCAGGCTAGTTGCCTTCTGTGCGTGGCATATATCTATGGCACAATTCACACTGTCACAAATAATATACATGACATTAATGTTGTCACACGACTATATATGCAGTGTGTGCATAAGATGAACAGGTGGCACACATGCATCTTGTGTAACAACTTGATTGGTGTTCTGCACCATCAGGCAGTCATGTATATTCCCCAGAAAGAATACCTAGGTATGGATAATAATCTGTGTGAAGGACACTGTGACAAAGGTGGTGCACTTAGTTATTGGTTGATGAAGGCTGGGAACCATGATGCTGGTATGCCTCCTGATGTGCAAGTCCTTCACATACCCAGTACTTGTGTTACAGTCAAGGGAGTAGTCAGCACTGTGACCACATGCTGGTGGATGTACTACTCAACCTCTACCCCAGGACAAAGGTCAAATACCTATTGGTCTGATTATAGGGTGCGATATCCAAATTATACTTGGGTGTCTGTTTCCTGATGCAATAAATACCTTCATGTTTCTTGTCAATGCAGGTGTTGTCATGGCTGTGGCAGCAGTTTTTGGTATGTGTTGATACTGTCTGTATTATACTAATATCATAGTTGGAGTCAATGATTACCCTCAGGCTGTGGACATAGCATGTGTATGTCATTTGTGATGTCCATCACTCAGCTAAGGAGCAGCCAGGAACCTAGCAGACACCCCTGACATACTGACCTGATCACTGGACCTAAGATATATGTCACATCACACATTTCAACTTAGAGAGATGCCAGGTATGTCATACACTGATCTAACCATGTAGTGACATAGCTGTTTATGGCCACATGTGACAGTGTTGATTGAATACCACAGTGTGACTTTTTGTCAAATGCCTTCATCTGTTCAAGTTCCACAAGATGATACTGTCATCATACATGTCCTCAATGACGTCTTTGAGGGCATCTATCAGATGTAACGAACCTGATGTAGCAGTAACAACTCAGACAGGTCTGTTGCATACTCCTGGAATATTACGGGCATACATGTAGAAGAAGTCCATGATGACATGTTGGTCTACCTCACAGTCGAGAAGAGTCAGAATGTCTCTATACATGCATGCATCAGGTGCTGTCCCCCCAATGCAGGTGGATGCAGGTTCGTGTACACCCTTGTACGAGAACATAGGCAGTGTGGAGAGTTTGTTCAACTGTGTATTCCACCATATCAGGATGCTGTATGTGCTGGGTCATGCCATAGGTGATCTGGGGTCTCTATTATTTTAGCGAATGTAATGAATTGCAAATGCTGTTTAGTTGAATGTCATTACGTGAAATGGCAAAATGCTGAAAGCACGGAACAGCGATTTTTTTTTTCCTAGGGAAAAAAATCACTGGGCTGTTTTCAGGACTTTGCCATTTCCTCCACTGTGGTGTGATCTCAGAGTTGGTATATTTAAGTAGGGCGGGTGTGGGGGGCACAGCCCCTCACATCGGGGGGGGTGTGTGGGGGGTGAAGAAATCGCTATGTGTGTTCGACATTTTGGGTTTTCAGGGATTTTTGGTCGATTATATAGCATTTGCAATTCTGTGTGTTCACTTATATAATATAGACCCTTCCTGTGTGATATCACAGCAAATTGATTCTGTGTGATATGCCTGGAAGAAGGTAAGACAATACATACTGACTATTGTGATCTGGCCTAGGGTTTTGACACATCCCCGGATTCACGAATCCTCTGTGTAAGACTTAATACGTCTTACTCGGAGGCTGCAGTTGAACAGTATGACGTCCGCGTGCCATGAATATTCATGAGGGCACGCTGACTCAACCGTAACTCTTACACGGACCGAGTATGAAAGCAGGGGGCGTGTCCGACTGCGAGCAGTCTAAATGTCCACGTCCCTGCAAGTGTAGTAAAAGCAAAATGTCAACACACAAGAGCGAGTTCGCTCAAATGTACTTGCACCCAACACCACACTCCTTGACACTGTAAACCCCCATCACAGGTATAAAAAGTAAAATATTTAATTTTTTTTTTAAATCCACGATATAGCTGCCCGTATTTGCGCATGTGTGCGCAGGTGTGCCCATTGCTTAGCTATAGTTAGCAATTCCGACATGGAAGAGCATAAGAAAGAATATTTATGCAAACCACACCAAATTGCAATGGCATAATGGTAGAGCATATGCACAAAGAGAAGGCATTCACGGTTAGAGCCCCACCACTCCCCTTCTTATTTATGTTTAAATCAGTATTTGAAATAATACCAGACATATGATTAAAATTTTATTAAAAGCAGTGACATGGCCAATGTATCAGTGAACAAAATATATATTTTTAAAGGACACAGATATAGAATAGCCTGCTGTTAAGCAACGCTTTACCCAGCTAAACACAGGTGCCCATAGTTAAATAGTGTTTTACCCAGCTAAACAGAGTTGCCCATAGTTTAATAGCACTTTACCCAGCTAAACAGAGTTGCCCATAGTTTAATAGCGCTTTACCCAGCTAAACAGAGTTGCCCATAGTTTAATAGTCCTTTACCCAGCGCAATAGAGTTGCACAAAATTTAAAAGTGCTTTACCCAGCACAATGTGTTTGTGCGGACGTGCATGCCGTGCCAACCAGGGCACTGTAGGGCACCGGGGAGCAACTTAGAGCTAGGTTGCTTAAAAGCAGCCACACCCCCTAGCCTGTCTAGACAGTATTAAAATAAAAGAGTGACAAAGTTCGAACCCAGGACCCTGTGCATCATAATCAAAGCACAGAACTACTAAGCCATGACAGCTTAGGATAAGCAGCCACTATTACCATACATATACATAGAAATGGTAGATTAACCATTACTAAGCAGGTCTGCAGTCAGCTTAGAATTCTCAAAAATGACCAATCACAAAAAAGTGCGAGAAATGCGGTATATTTAAGCCCCATTGGTGGGAATACTTGCCATAACTGATTGTGGTTCCCATTTGCAGTCAGGATGGCAGGTGTCGGAGAGGGCAATCGCTTTAGAGCGCAAAGGTGGGGCATTGAGGATTCAAAATATATGGTTTGGCTCCTAGTCCACCAACATGAAGGCTGACTTATGCAGGGCCAGGTTCAATGGGGAGCATACAAGGCAGAGGCGTGGAACCAGTTGGCACATGATCTTACCAGTGCCACAGGCATTCCTAGGACTGGTGAGCAGGTCCGTCACCACCATGCGGACCTGAAGCGATGAAAGGAGGACCAACTGAACCGATGGATCAAGGAGGCCCGTCAGATGCCCAATGCCCCACTACTAAGTATTCATGTAATTAAGTATGTAAGAAATGCTATTCTAGCCTATAGTATGGATAGGTATGTTCCAATATCCCTTCATTTATATTACAGCTGCAGGTGTTCGTTCCGCGAATCAGCAAGCCTATGCTGATAGGCTGGTAAGGCTGCGCCACCACGCAGGTTAGTAATTATTCAGCTGGTATTATTATAGAATATAAGTGAGACAGCCTGTAAAAGAGTTCAGTGTTGTAACCCAGTAATAAAGGTCAAATAAGCCTAGAATAAAGCTTCTGCTAGTATTCTAAGATAAGATAAGTGATGCAGCCTGAAAAAGAGCATTGTAATCCATTAATAAAGAGTAAACAAGTCTCAAATAGAGTTTCCACCTGTATTGTAATATCAGATAACTGCTTCAGCCTGAAAATGAGTGTTCTAATCCATCAATAAAGGACAGACAAGTCATGAATACATCCTTGTATATACTGACATATGAAATAAGTGAGTCAGCTGGAAAGGATTGTTGTAACCCAGTAATAAATGTTAATAAAGCCTGGAATTAAGTACCATCCTGAGATGTAAATATAAAATAAGTGAGAGAGTGTGAGAAAGAGTTTGAAGCTACCAATAAAGGTGTAAGAAGTCTGGAATAAAGGTATACTGCATGCACTACATAATGAAAGGAATGAGACAGCCACAACCAAAGAGTGAAATGTTTTTAATAAAGTACAATACCTGGACTGTGTCCATCCCACATTTTGGATATGTTGTTGTACCCTTGCATTATGGAGATAGTATAGTTGTATGAAATGCTGAACATCCACAGTTGTCTAGGCCCATATAAACTAGCTGAGGGGAATGCCAGTATCTCAGAAGAATATTTATAGTCCTCAACTGTTTCATGTATAGTATGTACATGTTAATCCGGTACATGAGCAGCTTGTGCTTGTGATCCCACAAATGTCAGTGTGTTGCTAGAACTGTATGTAACTGTTCAAATGTAGCAGGATACTTTACCTGAACACAGCCAGATATGAACATATATGAATACAAATGGAATGTATATTAATGTAGCAGTAACATCTCCATCACTAACATTTCTAAGGTTACATGCAGGGAACCGTACTAATACATGTAGGGGATATATATCTGCATCTAGTAGGAATATACAGCATACGTATAGGTATTTTAAGTTGTTAATGTAATATTATACCCCCCTATGTTATGTTCACAAATGATGCCATTCCACACCAAACTGGGTATGTGTATTCACAATTAATTCCTATGGACATTTGTCCTGTTGGTTTATACATATCTGCATGTACGTTGATGCATGTGCCCTGTTCACATATCCAAACCCGATGGCCTGTTGCCACCAATCAACCCTGCATGCTGTTGGAATGTCCACTGTTGTTCTAAATATGCATGTGTTATGCTTGCTGCTCAACTTTTGGAATTCATGTGTGTTTGGTTAATGGGAATACTAATGCATGCTGTTACAACTAATTTGGAATGGTGTTGTTTGTTACTAACCCAAAATGCCATTAAATACTGCTAAACATAGGACGACTGGGAAGGCTGGTCCCAGCGGACCCACCTCTCCCACCTCATCTGGCAATTGCACCTGGCACCAGTGGCCAGCCCGGGACCTCCTCCTCCGGTGGCCCTGTGCCACCTTCGGGTGGAAGTGCTGCAGGGGATGGGGCTCACCCCCCATCTGCAAGCGTGGCTGGAGGAGAGCCTCCACTCACCCTCCAAAGGGTCTGGGCTGTGGTGCGTAGTGAGATCAGGTGTTCTGTGACTGATCCCCTATGCCAGCTTGTGGAGAGAGTGGTGCAGCTCACAGGTGTGCCTGCCCCTCCTATCCAGCCCCCAGCACAGCCTCAGCGTGGGCTGTGAAGGTGCAGTGGTAACTGCCCATGGGTGGGGATCTCAGTTCCACTGTTGCCATCTGTGGGCTCATGGGCTTGCAATATCCAAACATCCATCTCCGTCAATTGTGTTTACCCACCACATGTGTCATACTCCACCCCTGTATGCGTCTTGTTGGTCCTGTCTGTTAACCTCCCCAACCCACCTCTCCCAATATTCCTACTTCCTTTACCTCACATTCCACTCTTACCTGAAAAAAAAAAAAAAAAAAAAGGGCAATCTGTACCTGCAAAAAAATTACACCCCATACACAGCTGCCCATTTCGCACACATGTCTGCTGGACATGTAAACTGATAATTACAATTGGCTGTACAGCATACTTATGTTGTCCTCACCCCTCTCTCAGGGGTGGAAGGTTTCAAATTTCACTCTAAATTTCAAACATATGCACAGCTGTTGCTGGTAAAGAATTGGGCAAATATGGCCCTTCCCTACATCCTTCCTGCACATCCCGAGCTTGTTTTCCTACTGTCCTACCCTCTGTGTGCCCCCTTTTTCACCACTTTCCTATTTCCCCATTTTCTTTTCTTTAAAAGAAATTAGTGCGGGTGTTAGCAGGAGTAAGCACTTTTAAGCAGTAGTCAGCGGGTGTGCGCTTGTGTGCTCTTAGCTAAGCATAGATTATCATAGCTAAGCATCGCGCAAACTCACACAAACCTGCTTACAACTGCTTAAAAGTGCCTTAGTCACTCTGTATGACAAGGCCTGTAGTCTGCTCATCAGCAAAATAAAATACCCCTGTCAGTCTCGAACCCTGGACACACTAGACTGCATGAATTACCACTGAGCCACAGCAGATATACAATAGCTTGTTGCTGTAATAAATATATCATGCATTACTATGAGGGAATGTAAAGGGAAAATGAGAATGCCAGAGCATTACATTGCAAGAAAGAAATGTAACATGCATTAAAAGGAGTGAATGTAAATGGAAAATAGGAAAGCCAGAGCAATACATTTCAAGACAGACAGAAATATAACAAGCATTAAAAGGAGTGAATGTAAATGGAAAATACGAAAGCCAGAGCAATACATTTCAAGACAGACAGAAATATAACATGCATTAAAAGGAGTGAATGTAAAGGGAAAATACGAAAGGCATAGCAATACATTTCAAGACAGAAATATAACATGCATTAAAAGGAGTGAATGTAAAGGGAAAATACGAAAGCCAGAGCAATACATTTCAAGACAGAAATATAACAGGCATTATAAGGAGTGAATGTAAAGGGAATATAGGAAAGCCCGAGCAATACATTGGAATAACCACTGTTGTACGCTAGTTAATTTCCTAATTCCAAAAGAAAGTACATACTCCCATGTATCCAGTGTTAGCATTAGGAGGTGTGAGTAAACTGACACACTGAGAAGAGTGTACTGGAAGAAGCAACAGTCAGGTTTCAGTACAACATGCATTTTACTGGCTACAACCCAGCTTCAGATATGAGACATATACTGACCTTCTGACTCACACAACAGTGTCCACAGCAAACAAGCATGGTCCCCACCTTACAAAACTGAAAGGCCTATGCCTACCTAACCTATCATTTTATAGCAGTGTCCTGAAATCACAGTGAGAACTGCAATTAGCACACAGCAGGCTGCATGCAATTACTAAATGGTGGGCACCAATTGGTGCAGAGGCCATCACATGCACATGTGCATATACCTACAAAAGCAGCTTGTACTTGCTGTCCACACATGCAATAATATCATTGCAGCATATGGAGAGAGAGAGAGTGAGCAAGCAAGCGAGAGAGAGAGAGAGACAGATAGACAAACAAACAAACACAAACAAACAAACAAACAGAGGTTTTGGAGACACCAAAAAAAAAATATCTAAAAAGAAAAATAAACGTCAACAGGTACAACAGACAGAGGTAAGAAATACAAAGGTAAGGTATGTAACAGATATGTATTTGGTGGGATGCCAATGATGTGTCTGAAGGGTACTGTACATACAGTGAACCCTCCATATGTGTGCGCAGTCCATATCTATATGTAAATGCAGATGTGCATAGGGCAAGGTACATACTGCAACTGTTAGTGAAGGCTAGACATATATATGTAGTTGAAGGTTGCTATGTGCACATATTTATGTAGGTTGTAGTGTGTGGCATTGAAAACAGCAAGCAGTGCAGGTATATGTCATGTGGTGGTTAAATGCTGTGGGACTGAGACAGTGAGGCCTGCTACAGCTATATGGCCTGAGGACAGCAAAATGCATTCCACACAACACTGTGTAATATTGTTACAAAATTATATGTCTCACAACTGTTTAATGATTGATATTCCCAACATGAAAGGTGGCCAGTATATGTGCCTATATGTGCATGTATATGTACAGCAATGGATGTTTACAAGTATGTGTATATATACCTGTATATATGTATATATATATATATATATATATATATATATATATATATATATATATATATATATATATATATATATATATATATAGAGAGAGAGAGAGAGTGAGATATATATATATATATATATATATATATATATATATATATATATATATATATATATAGATATATACATATATACAGATATATAGATATGTAGATATATAGATATATTATATGTAGATATATAGATATATACATATATAAATATATATAGAGATATATAGATATATACAGATATATATGGATATATCCGTATATATATATATATATATATATATATATATATATATATATATAAGAGAGAGATACATATATAGATATGTATATATATATATATATATATATATATATATATATATATATATATATATATATGTATATGTGTATAAAGAGAGAGAGAGAGGGAGACACGGGGTCAGACGTACTGCAACAGGTGCCTGGTGACCAACGCACTGACTGAACACCAGTGTTGATACTGCAGTACCATACCCCATTCCAAAACACTTTACACACTAACTACCAGATAGGTGGTTGCCTGCCCAACACTGAAGGTGTCAGAAGGGAACATGGAACATGGGGTACAGTAGCCTCCCTTCTGATAATCATAGTTCCACACTAGTCTTGTAATCCCTCTATGTGGTACGTGTCATCACAAAAGGTGTGCCATCTAGGGAAATATAGGTCAGTGTACCCCCTACTCCTCACAATGCCCCATGTGGTATGTAACTCACATGACAACCACAGCATGTGGAAAGGCCACAGACATACCTAACAAAGAGTGACACTGCCCCAAACATATGCCCATGCAGACTGACTCACAAAACCACAGCTAGAGTGTATTGCATACGTCATACACAGAGGTCACCACTGCCGGACATACAGAGGTATGTCACACCCATAGCAGTCAGCCATCCACCATGACAACACCTCACAATCCCTCCGGGCTACATGACCTAGGACCCAAATCCTTGTCAACGCACTAAACAGCACATGCTAGAGGTACAGGTACCTATACACACATATGCCATACTCTGGACTAAACTACCCAGCATTAATAAACATGGCTCCTCATTAGTAGATGTCATACATACCCCTGATGAATGTTATGGAGATAGGTAATATGCCCTGGGAGTCACCTCTGTGTATCCGTTTGACAGGAGCAAGTGTAATCACATTACATGTGTGTCAAATGGCAGGGTAGCATATGGCTAGGCTGCTGTAGACCCCGGGCCAATAGTGTAGTAGCTACCTATGACACAATGCGCACACAAATGTACTCAGTGCAATACCAGCTATGTCAGGTGGAATGAGTGTGATACTGACTGTGTGCAAGGTTTGTAAAGGTGTGATAGCTTAGCATGTGGTTGTCTCTGTCATGCTAGTTTGTGTCCTAGGTGTGAGGGCAGAGAAAGATATGTCAGTTATTGGAATGCAGACATAGTAGGATGGCATATGTTGTGACATAGTACCTTGTGTATGACTGTGGTGTCCCATTGTAGGCTGTAGCAATACATGTATGCTCAGTAAGTGGTACTGCTGGTGAATCCAGGTCACATATGAACTGTTGTACTACCTGAAGCTGTAGGCCTAAACACCACAATATGGTGTATGTTCACATTCCCTGGTATCACTGTCTTGTGTGTTTCCTGTAGTCTGCACAGATCACATTCCTCAGGCATAGGTATCTGTAAGTAGGGGCACACATTACTATAAGGTACACAGGTAATGCTCATCTGTGTTGGCATACATTTGTGTGTTGTATGTATGTCTAATGTGTGTGTAATGATGCATGTACCATGGCCGCAGTCACATGCGTGTTACAGGGTATGTGTGTGTACCTAGCAACATGTATACTCTGTTACAGCAGTATGCCAGCTATATTAACAACCATGCACATATGTTAGGTAGGGGTATGGCATCAAAGACTAGGGTGGTTTACTGTTAATACTGTAACTGTACACTACATTCATTGCACTGGATGACAATATTCATCATGCATTAGCTTGATATATACCCCCAGTGTGAGGTTGTGCATTGTATCCAATACAGTGTGTCGAGTACTGGTGTATACTGGTTTGTTGTATGGTGTGCGGCAGCCACTGTCAGGCAGTTGTGGGGTGAGCACTGATATGTGGTATTGAATGTGTGCATCCTCTGATAGACAGACAGATGCTATATCTGGCAGCTAAGTGATATCTGTACTTCATAATGATAAGTGTGCCACATGACTTGCTCACACATATTGTTTAATTGTGTTCCAGAGTTATGGCTCATCACCGCAATCCTGTGTATATAGCTGCAGAGGAGGAAGTCATACAGGCCAGCCTGTATCAGAACTATGCACAGCTTTTTTCAAGGACCAGCCAGCACCAGCATGAGCACACTGCACTGTGGCAAGATCTTGGTCGCCGGGTAAATGACATAGGCATGCATAACCAGACATATGAGCAGGTACGCCATCACTGCAGTGATTTAATCAGACATGTCCGGCAGAGTGCATCAGATATCCATAGGCAACAGCTTGCCACAGGTGGTGGGGCAACCCATACATCCCCCCTCACCAGAGTGGAGGAGCTGCTCCTAAGCATGGTGGCTCCTGGCCTACAGCAGCAGCAACATCATGCATGTGTCATCATGGAGGCCGGAGCTACCCAGCAGGACAACATGGAGCGTGCAGGCAATATGCCCTAGCTGTAGACTACTGTTACCTGTATTGTTAGAATATGCTTATGTGAGATGTGTACTGTGTGTTTAGCAGTTGTGCTGCCTCTCCTGTGCAATACTGATATTTGGAATAGTATCTCCAAACCTGTGACTGTTGACGGTTGTTCCACTGTAGATTACCACACTCACTCACAGCAGCAATGCCACAGTTGTGGCCACTGATAAACTGTCTCATATTCTTGTAGGCCCCTCTGGTGTGACAGCAGGGCAGACGGTACATGCTGGTGAGTGTGTTAACACTTTAATATTGGTAATTAAATCTGCATGTCATAGGTGAGGTGTAGGCCATGTACATGTAACACACCTACACATAATGCATGCTGTCCATGTTTGCTGTGAGACATTAATCATCTCATTAAAGTCAGTAGCTGCCTCAAGCACATACACTGCACAGTGCAGCAGACACAAATGTGGCAACACTGTACTGCACCTTAGATATGCATAACTGCTACAGCTTTATACAACAGAACACGTTTATCATATGCAGTACATGAAAACATGCTACATTTCCCATCACACCCGCTGTAAGGTCACACGTCAGTATCCCACATGTCTTGCACGCACACATGCTGTACCTCAGGGGTAGAGTCCTATCATGGGTGTGTGCAAAACTCTGCAACACATAACACAGTCAAGTTAGGCAATGCTCCCATTTGGTCACCTCACACACCTATGTACAAGGTGTCTGTGTAATTGTGAACATAGCCACGGCACTGCAGCTCAGGTACAGCATGCTAGGCGGTGGTCTAGCACACATTAGTAGCTGTGAATGACCACAGGATGCATATTGATGATGGCACAGGGTACTACATCCCATCCAGTTACAGTGACCACAGTACTACTCATAGCAGTCATTGCTTTGCACCTCAATGTTGTGCGTGCGCAAACATATGCACCTATACACAATATGCATAGCATGTTGTGTGTGTGCTTACATATGCCAGTATACACAATATGCACAGCAGTCGCCATCCAAACAAAGTGTCACATATATGTCCTGGAATGCTAGTGGGTGTATAGGTCACTTGACACACATTGGGTATGTGTGGTGTTTAATGTTGCAGTCGTGTAGCATGACATGCCATGTGTGGCACCGACATAACTGCAATATGTCCCACACTCACCATAACCACTGTACACTGGCCATTTAGAGCATTGGGATACCTTCATGTCAACATGCAGCAATCGTCCCGTGTGTGTACATAGCATGCATGTGCTACACCTGTGCCCACTATTATTTGCTTTGGACACAGACACTGTACTCAGACATTGATATTTATGTGCCACACAGATAACACATGCAGCCATGGCATGTATACATGTGAGTGATGGTGCACAGGGCATTGCAGAGCTAATAATACCTGCACAGCAATGTTGTGTCTATGTACAAATTGTGTTCCAGGGTGTAGCCAATCACTGAACAATGACACAGTTGCAACAAAGCCATGTATACTGTCATTACATTGGGGTGTCTACACTTGCACTGTATGGTCTTGTGCAACACATATTCTGCATGCTGACATGTGTGTGGTGACTGTTTACCTTGTGATACTGACACCCACCTTCAGCCACTATAGAGTATGTGTTGGATTGCTGGTGTGTGTGTGTATGCACTGTAGTGAGGAGTGTATTACTGTTCATGTGTGCATGTGTGCATGTATGCATGTGCGCACGTGTGCATGTGTGCATGTGTGTGCATGTGCGCATGTGCGCATGTGTGCATGTGTGCATGTGTGCAAGTGTTCATTTGTAGACCGTAAAGTGTGTTTCCTGTCTTCTTCTCACTGGTGCTGAGTTAGGGCTGGCCGAATGCAGCAGGGAACCTGAAGCCACTGCCACGAATAGTGCTGATGATGAGACATGTATTTTGACACAGGGAAGTTTGACAGGGTCTGTCATTGGTCCACCAATCAACAGTACACAGCGTTCATCCCCATCTATGTGCACACTCATACTGCCAATACATCCCTCAACACCAATGGCCATAGGTGAGGGACAGCATACAGTTGGCACTGACCAGGAGAGTGTGGTACCCATGGCACTTGCATCCCCTCACAGCAGCCATAGCCGTATTCCTGGAATGGTTCCACATAGGCGGAGGTCCAGGGGTTCTCGGGGGAGCACCACTAGTCGTATTGCCCCTGGCAAGCATGCCCTCACTGGTCTTACAATGTCCAGTATGTTCCGGGCTGTAATGCAGGCTCAAGCATGTATGGAACAGTACACCAGGCAGGGACTTAGGGCGCAGAGGGTACATTACACCGCTATCAATGACAGCATCCGTGACCTTGCCGGTGCCATCCGGACGTACACTGAGGTCATTGATAGACATTGAAGGGAGACATTAGATGCCCTCCACAATATGTCATCCATGAGCCAGGACCGTGCGGGACGGTTGCAACATCGACGCGGACACATGCCAGCAACAGCAACAGCTGGCAGTGGTCGCAGATGGTCCCCGGTTCACAGCCACTCATGTAGTGGCAGTACCAGCCCCAGCAATGCTGGGGCTGGCCTGTCCATTGACCATCCCAGTAGACCACGTGCATGTGGCTCTGGCCAATCCTAGTAGGGACATGGGTCCAGTCATCACACCTCTGCCTCTGAGGACAGTACCCAGTCAGGGTTGGTACCCGATACTGTCCGTAGCACCCCTGCCAGGCACAGGTACTGTGGCTGTGGCCGGAGACAGTAATCTGTATGACCTAGCAGGCACAGTCTGTGGCTGTCCCACAAACTACTGTATATGGCAGCCACATGGTGGAGCTATGTACATGCAGACACACATACATTAACCAAACAACTAGGGCTCACACATACACACACACATTACATCAACATTGGCCCATGCTGTACTGTTGTCCCTCACACACACACACACACACACACACACACACACACACACACACACACACACACACACACACACAGACATGTCAATTGGATGGGTCAATGTCAGGCTCTGGCAAACAAAAAATGCCCTGTGCATATGATGATACCTGTGTTGCCTCCTGTCATTTGTAACATTGATGGAGGAACAGGCTAACATGCTGCTGATGCACAGGGTGACACTATAGCAGTGTAGCAATATTAGCAAGTTGTCAACAGGAAATTGTAATGACATCCTTGTAGGTATATCTCAGCATACATTATTCATCAAAGCTCTGATTGGCAATGTAACATTGTTTACACCACTGTTAGGTCTGACTATGTATTGTCCACCCATGTGCCACTTGGCCGACATGTAATGTGTTGCCAGCATGTGTTAGTGAGTGGACAGTATGTGTGTGATGTGTGCAGTACAGATTAGCAAGTGTACATCTGTGAACATGTTGGGTGCGCACTGTCTGTATGTACGTGCATAGTGGACACATGGGACATGTGGCATACCCTGTTGTACACATAGTGAACATGTCGCAGTATCTTTCAATTACCAGTATGCATTCTACTACAGTTATGTACTAACATGGGTAGACATGTGTTTATGACATGGGTAGACACCATGCTGTGGGTGATACTGTTAGTATCTGTCAATGATTTGTGGGCTGGAAGTATACATAACCTCAACAGCATGACTATAAGCAATCATTGGATGTTGTCCTGACAAATGACACACAGTCGTAGGGAACTCAGTAACAGTTGTATCCTTCCAGTGCTACACTATAACACTAACCAGTGGTAATTGCCACCACCCATTCCTGTGTCCACACCTGTTTGGCATATAGCCCCCTTAGGTACATGCAAACACACTAGGGATGTGTCCATCCACATCTGGTAATGCATGCAGTGGCCTACAATCCATTCCCTGGATGGTACACATATCTTACACAAGGGTATCATACAGACAGATGCCTGTCATGTGATACATGCTGTATAACAGTAAGCCACATGTACTATACTTACTATCCCATCAGTACCACATAGGTGGTAGCCCTCAACATGTATGTTGGGTACCAATGTGTACATACAGCCTCATGTTATGTCATGTGTCCCTTGGTATCCACATATCTATAGGTATTGTGGTGTCCCAAGGTGTGTCACATGAGACATCGGAGGCCTGGATGCATATACACAAGGCGGTTGTACACCTATAAAGACTGTCCATTATTGGCAGTCGTGGTTGTGTATGAACATGCCTGACATATACCCCAGGCATATACCCTCACTCACACTACTGTAAAGTAACTGTCATGGGTGTGTGTGGCACAGATGACCTTGGCCACGGATCACGACAGTGGATGGGCCTGTCACATGCATATATATGTGACCTACGATCTGAGAAGCTGCAGCACAACCTGTCAATGGCAACAAATGTATTCATGTAGTATGCAGGCTTCACACCTATGTACTGATTAAGGGAACATGTACACATATATATTTGTAACGCATATACTTGATGTGTGCAATGCACTTACTGTTGTAATCATAATATGCCATAACATAGTAAAAGCAAAACCCACACACACAGTCAGCACTTGCAGAATTCAAACCCCTACCTAATTATGTTATGATACTAGAGAGCGACACATTAGCACAGAACGCTATTTGCTTTACTGGGTGGTTTCTCTTCTCCATCTGTATTTCTACGGTGGTGACATCATCAGTCTTTCCAAAGAGGAATGTACATCTGTGGTGTGTTTTCCCAGTTTTCGAAAAGGGCACCCTTTCAAAGAGAATTGCACACACATCCCCAACACACACACAGTCAGCGTTTGTAGGATTCAAACCCCTACTTAACTATGTTATAATACGAGAGAAAGACGCATTAGTGCAGTGCGCTATTTGCTTTATTGGGTTGTTGACCTTCTCCATCTGTATTTCTAGGGTGGTGACATCATCAGTCTTTCCAAAGAGGAATGTACATCTTTGGTGTGTTTTCCCAGTCTTCAAAAAGGCCACTCCTTTCAAAGAGAATTGCACACACATACAGTCAGTGTTTGTAAGATTCAAACCCCTACCTATGTTATAATACTAGAGAAAGCCGCATTAGCACAGCTCGCTACTTGCTTTACTGGGTTGTTTTTCTTCTCCGTCTGTATTTCTAGGGTGGTGACATCATCAGTCTTTCCAAAGAGGAATGTACATCTGTAGTGTGTTTTCCAAGTCTTCAAAAAGGCCACTCCTTACAAAGAAAATTGCACACACATACACTCAACATTTGCTGGATTCAAACCCCTACCTAACTATGTTATGATACTAGATAGAGAAAGACATTAGCGCAGCGCACTGTTTGCTTTATTGGGTGGTGTCCCTTCTCCATCTGTATTTCTAGGGTGGTGACATCATCAGTCTTTCCAAAGAGGAATGTACATCTGTGGTGTGTTTTTCCAGTCTTCAAAAAGACCATTCCTTTCAAAGAGAATTCCACACACATACATCCCCCCACACACAAACATACAATCAGCATTTGCAAGATTCAAACCCCTATCTAACTATGTTATGATATTAGAGGGAAAGACGCATTAGCGCAGCACACTATTTGCTTTATTGGGTGGCTTTTCTTCTCCGTCTGTATTTCTAGGGTGGTGACATCATCAGTCTTTCCAAAGAGGAATGTACATCTGTGGTGTGTTTTCCCAGTCTTCAAAAAGGCCACGCCTTTCAAAGAGAATTGCAAACAAATACAGTCAGCATTTGCTGGATTCAAACCCCTACCTAATTATGTAATGATACTAGAGAGAAATGCATTAGCGCAGCGCGCTATTTGCTTTACTGTGTGGCGTCCCTTCTCCGTCTGTATTTCTAGGGTGGTGACATCATCAGACTGGACATGGTAATGTGTGTACACTTTGTTTTATGCCATTCCAGGAATGGTCCATGTGGGTCGTCAGGTGTCAACAGCTGGAACAGGAACTCATAATCCTTACATTGTGTGATTTATCTGTGGAGACATCGACATTCCTTCATATGTCAACACATATTTATGCACAGCTTGTTGGTTTTTTGGGCACTACATTTGTCTGGGATGTTGATAAAGGGCAATTCAAAGTGTATGTGAGACATGTGTAGCTGTGTTCAGTGATGTATGTCCTGTGTGGCTGCCTTGCAAACAGTCTAGCATGTTTGGGAACCATGATCCGCACATGAACATACCATGGTTAGTAGGGTTGTGTGTATGTCAGCTTCCAATAGCTTGGTTTATGACTTCAACCATGATGAACTCCATGGCTTGCAGATCATACTTCATAGGCATACTGGACTGTACATCCCATGGTGTGTTGTGCACCAACACTTGTGTGGAGTGCCATATGTTGCTGTAACACATTCAATGGTTCCACATCCTGTGTAGGGGGGGGGGTTCAGCTGACTGTTCAGGTGCAGGATCTACTTCTTTTGTAGTTTATGCATGACACATATTGGGAATCAATGTAGTCCACTTGATGCCATGCTTTTAGCATTGGGGGAAGCTGTTCATCCATTCTACATGTGATATCTCCTGGTATGATGATATGGACTATTGTCGGTGGGAGGTGGGTATGTATATATGGGCCTGTCTGTCAGGATGTCAGCATTGTCAGTCAGGTACAGTTGGCCCTGACTCATGACATATATGTGTGTACATTGCTATATATGACATAGCTGTCAGAGGTATCATGATTCAGTCTGGACTCCTTCTCAGCTACTCTTTACAGAACACTAACAAACCTGAGCACTAATCCCTGTTATACTCCTTTACACACTTAACACCCTACTGATCCTTTGTCATCTGGCTACAGAGTATGTCATGATGATATCCCAGCATGTCCAGGGGTCAGCTTTGTGTGCACTCTCCAGTCCAGTTGGTGAATATTGTGATGTAGACACAATGTCACATCTGCCTCATGTACACAGACAACACTCTCCTCCTCACAACAAACCCAGATATATGTGTGAGATGCACCTATAGAGACATACAGGGTGCTGAACTCTCTCGACCCATGACTGGCATAGTCTATCAGGTGGTGGTGAAGATAACCACACACACCACATATCAGTCTCACATATCCTCTGGCGACAGCACTCAAACTACATTATCACACATACACATACTCGAATGCTGTAAATGAACTCTGCCTAAGCAGCAGGGACCTCCACAGCAGGCACACACACAACTGCTACCCCACTACAATTCCCACATCTCACATAGTTCACAATGTCAGTGTGCCACACAGTCACTTGCCTTCGGGCTACACAACACACATAATACACTTGTGATAGGTGACACATTGTCAGACACACTGACGTACCACTCACCAGCACATACAAGGGAATAGTCCCTTTGTGCTGTCTGTTGTGTGCCAGGATCTGCCACATAACACATGCAGTCAGGTCACTACAAAGCAAGTACAGGACTGGCACCATCATTGTCCATGCTGATGCGTAAAACCTCAGATGTTACTCCCTGGACCACATGACATGGTACATGGAGGAACGGTGTTATCATGTAGCCCAGGCCAGTATGACCCTGACCTTGTCTAGCATCTTACACCCACCAAGTATGATATCACAGTATACATACAAACATATCGCGTTTAACACTTGGCTAACAGATTGGTGTCATTCATAGGGGATACAGTGTCTGTCAGCCTGTGGTGACATGCTCGACATGCCACGTAGCTTCACTATGGACAGCTTGCACCTGTCACCCTTGGACCTTTGAATCCTGACTAAGGCTCTTGCTACCACCATAGTGCATTTGTTGAGCAGGGCACAAAAGACAAACCCACCTACATAGACATTACAGGTTAAATGACACTAAAGGTAATGCTGCTCAACACCAGATGTGTTACCCTCATATTGCGGCCACTCAGGACTCCCCTCAGTATGGGGGGTAGCAATATACGTGCACTAACAGACGCCTAGTTCAGGGTCACATATGCACACCAGCACTACCAGGTTATGTTTCATACCATGCTTTCTGACCACAGGACTTGGAATGGACAACACAGCTAGGGGGTGTATCCCTATACATCACAGATACACACACCTCTGGGTTAGTGGCACTGCAGAAAGCATCACAGACCATACATATACAACTACCATTGTTCGAAACTGCCTTTCAGTTTGTTGCCTACTACAGACCACCCTCCCATACTCAGGAACCACACTCGGCTTTCCTGGGAACAGTGGGGGATATGATGGTCTCCACAAACACCATTATATTGGGTGACATCAGATACATGGATACTGACTGGGGATACTACTCAAGCTGCAACAACCTCGCCCTACAGTCGCTACAATTTTTACATTCATATGTTATGGCACAACCAGTCATCACAGCCACAAGGGGGAATACATATTGGACCTGATCATCACCAACATGGGGACTCTATGTTACACACCAGCAATATACCCCTCATTGGTAAGGTTGGAACATACATCTATCTCACTGGACATACATATACACTCCACACACCCATCCTGGGTAATCTTGGTGAACTTCTGATGAGCCAATGTCTCACTTCACCAAAGCAAGGTGGTATTCTTCAGAGACCTTGAGACAGTGTGAAATACAGCTCCGACTGCTGAATCCTTTACATACACATTCTATGGACTCCTAGTGGACTGCATGGATTGTGCTACCCCAAATAACAACAAGACTCACTCCTCCAATGACAGGTGACATGTCTGGTAGACACCAGCCATTAATGAGCTGTACAATGTCAGGAGGAAGCTACTACATGATAGAGCACAATTCCAGATGGGGAAAGCATCTGTGATCTGTACTAGCAGACAGCTATGATCACTCATGTACTTATCTAAGGTCTTCTTCTCACGAACAATTGCACCAGACAAGTAGGACTATCACAAGGCCTTCATCAGTTAGGTCAGGAACCTGGGTGGACACTCACTGATATGCTGTGAGTTACTGCATACTGACTACACTTACCCTGAACCCACTGACATAGCCAGCATCCTGGCAAACAGGTTCAGTGCAGATGTCTCCCCCCATTCCCCCCTAGGGAGCAACTATCCATCCCAACAGTGTAACCTCCCTGACACCACACAGTAACAGGTGAGTGCTGCCCTCCCCAAAGCATACATTACAGCATCAATGTGACCAGTTGGTGTCCCGGCCTGCATCTTGCACGAGCTTCATGACAGACGTAACCCTCACATTACATCACTGTGCAATATTGGAGTTACTACAAGATATGTACCCATGGAATGGCATACAGCAACAGTGTTCCCACTTCACATAGTTGGTGCCAGAATGGACCACAGACAATATTGCCCTATAAGCCTAACTATCCTGTTATGCAAAGCTATGGAGTGTATTGTCATGGGACTCTTACACATAGACATCAGGAAACTACAGACACTGTGTCCTACACATTTCAGCGTTGTTGTGGGCAGATCTTGCCTCTTGAACATGTTTGTATTCTTTTGACAGTTAGCAGGTCCATCAACATAGGGACAGTTGTACACGCAGCCTACCTGAAGCTTGCTAAACCCTTCCACACAATACACACTGGGCCATTATGCATAGGCTCATCAGCATCGATATGGACACATATCTCACATGATGGATTGCTACCTGGATCAGGGGTAGCACCCACATGGTCAAAATTGCAGGTGCCATATCTGACTATACACCAGTTACATGTGGCATCCCACACGGCTCAGTCCTGGGACCTCTCTTGTTCAGTATATATTTGTCTGACGTACAGGCTACCACAGGGGGAATATGGCTGACCTTGTTCACACTTGACTGCAAACTGGGTGCCATGATCACCTCTCCAGCTGCCACATGCATACTCCAACAGGGTCTCACAGAGATGGATGACTGATGCCTGAGCCATGGCCTACAGCTAAATGCCATTAGTTGCATAGTCATCCTCTTTGGGAATAACAACATGCCCACACATTAACACATAGGTAGTACTCCATTACATATGGTAGGTGTTGCTAGGTGATTGGGGACATGACTTGTTCGTACTGCCGCCTTTGACATTCACATTGCCACAGTGGTTGGACAGACCTTCTATATAAGCAACCTTATCCCATATGGTTTCACATCTAGATCGAGTGATGTCATTGTGCCCCCATACTAATAACAACCGCGCTTGGTTACAATGCCTCCTTTGGGGTGTACCTTACCCAACACCTGCAGCAACTGTACTGACCACAGATACCCAAGCAACAGCCACCCCTCAACAATACCCACGAATCACATATCTCACAAAATCAGTGTGCCTCACAGTCACAGCCCTTAAGGTCAAACAACACACCAAATACACTTGTTATAGGGGACTCTATTATCCGGCACACTGACATCCCACTCAACTGACTGAACACGGAGAAAGTCACTGTAAGCTGCCTGTCAGGTGGCAGGATCCACCACATAATGCAAGCACTCAGGTCACTCCAAAGCAGGTACAAGTATGACTCCGTCATTGTCCATGCAGGTGTGAATGACATGAGATGTACCTCCCTGGACTACAAGAAATGAGACATACAGCAGCTCTCTGATCATGTAGCCCAGGCTGGTATGACCCTGACCTTGGGTAGCATCTTGCCCTCACCAAGAATGATGCCAGAGTATAAAGACAAAATGATCACTTTCAACAATTGTCTACAGTACTGGTGTCATTCAATGGGGATCCAGTGTCTGTCAACCTGGGATGACATGCCCAACAAGCCACGTTGCTTCTTTAGGGACGGCTTGCACCTGTCACCCTTAGGCTTTCGTATACTGGCCATGCCTCTTGCCACCCCCATAGTGCATTTTTTAGGTGAGGCTCAAAGGACAAACACACCTCCATAGACAACCCAAGGATACAAAATCTAAAGGTAATGCTACTCAATGCCAGACTTCTAAACCTCAAGATGTGCCCTCTTGAGGCTCTCCTCAGTATGGAGAATATTGATGTCTGTGCAGTAACAGAAACCTGGTTTAAGACTCCTGAGATCACCCCTGCACTACCAGGTTATAACTCATACCATGCATTTCACACACAAAACTCGGACCAAAGCACAAAAGGAGGGGTAGTATCTATATTCATCAAAGATACCTACACCTCCAGGTTAGTGGTACTGCACAAAGCATCAGAAACCATCCATGTGCAACTAACAGCGGGCCAAACTGCCTTTCAGTTTGTAGCCTGCTACAGAACACCCTCCCTATTACAGGAACCCCACTTGGTATTCCTGAGAACACTGGAGAATATCAAGGTCTCCTAAAACTATGTTATTGGGTGACTTCAACTACCCAAACATTGACTGCAACAACTACTCATGCCCAAACACACTCACCCAATGGTTCCTTGAAGTTATAAACTGTAATGTGATGGAACAACTGGTCACCACTCCCACAAGAGGGAACAACATATTGGACCTGGTCATCACCAACATGGGGACTCTATGTTCCACACCAGAGGTAAACCCCTCATTGGTAAGATCAGACCATTAACAAATTTCCATGGACATCCATATCCCGTCCCCACCCCCAGCCAAGGAAATCACTGTATAGAATTTCTCAAATGCCAACTTTGCACTTCTCAAGACTGAGGTGGAATCCTTCAAAGCCCACGGGCCAGAGGATAATACAGGCCAATCCACAGAATCCTTTACAAATGCATTCTATGAGCACCTGCGGGAATGCATGGATCGTGCTATCCCAAATAAAATGAAGACTCACTCCTCCAAAAACAGGAGACCTGTTTGGTGGAGCCCAGCCATAAATAAGCTATACAACAGAAGGAGGAAGCTACTACATGACAGAGCAAAATCCCAAAAATGGAAGGCATCTCTGATCAGTATTAGCAAGAAACTTTGATACCTCATAAAATCATCAAAGGCCAGTTTTCAAAGGGAAATTGCCCTAGACACTAAAGTTAATCACAAGTCCTTCTTTAGTTATGTCCATAATATGGGTGGAAACTCCCAGATATGCTCTGAATTGTTGCATAATGGTACAAAATATACCAAGACTACAGACAGCCAACATCCTGGCAGACAGATTCAGCACAAACCTCTCCCCCCTTCACCCACAAAGGAACAAATGCCTATCCCAACTGAATGCAACCTCCGTGACATCACAGATGCACAGGTGAAGGCTGCCCTTGCCAAAGCAAAAAACGCAGCAGCTATGGGACCAGTCAGTGTCCCAGGCTATGTCTTACACAAGCTCCAAGAAGAACTGAACCCTCACATTAAGTCACTGTTCAAACTTAGCCTTACTACAGGATATGTACCCGAATAATGGCGTACAGCTACAGTGGTTCCACTCCACAAAGGTGGTGCCACAACAGACCCTGGGAACTATCACTCCATAAGCCTGACTAGTCTGGTCTGTACAGCTATGGAGTGTATTATCATGGAACTCATAAACAAAGACATTGGGAGCCTCCAGACACTGGACCCTACTCAATTCGGCTTTGTTAAGGGCAGATCTTGCCTCTTAAACCTAGTTGATTTCTTTGAAACAGTTACCAAAGCTATGGATGAGGGCAAGGTAGTCCACACAGTCTACCTGGACCTCATAAAAACATTCAACACAATACCCCACTCGGAAATCATACATAAGCTTAACAGCTTAAATATCAACCCCTATATCACAAGATGGGTTGCAAACTGGCTCAGGGATAGAACCCACATGGTCAGAATCGCAGGTGCCATGTCCGAATACAAACCATTTACAAGTGGCATCCCACAGGGCTCAGTTCTGGGACCTCTCTGGTTCGGTATATACTTCTCTGAGGTTCAGGCTAACATGGGGGAATTATGGCTGACAAGGTTCGCAGATGACTGCAAACTGGGGGCCATAATCCACTCTCCAGCTGACACAAGCATCCTCCAGAAGGGTCTCACAGAGATGGATGTTTGGTGTCAGAGCCACAAGCTCGAGCTACATGCTAAAAAGTGCATAGTCATCCCCTTTGTGAAAAACAAGGTGCACACAAATTACCACATAGGTGGTAATCCATTAAGTACAGAAGTAGTAATTTGAGATTTGGGGACCAATGTAGATAGTAATCTTTCCTTTGATAATCACATTGCCAAAATGGTTACAAAGACCTTCTATATATGCCACCTTATCATGAAAGGGTTCGCATCTACATCAAGAGAGGTCATTGTGCCCCTCTACTCGTCAGTCATCAGCCCCATACTTGAATACAATGGCCTTTTTGGGATGTACCTTACCCGACACCTGCAGCACCTGGAGAGACCCAAAAGTACCTCTCCAAGAGGATCATGGGCTACAAACAGATGTCATATGCAGCTCAACTAAGGAAACTCCAGCTCTACTCAGTTGCTTACCGCCTACTCAGAGGCAATCTATGCCTGACATACAAAGCCATGTCAAAGCCAGAATTAATGGACATCCTCCACCTGAGAAATCCAAGTCCCTTAGGGATACATGCTCCAGGGACTTAAACCTCAGCACAAGAATAAAAAGGACATGCTGGAGGGACAGATTCATTTCCCAGAGGCTCCCCTCACTCTGGAATAGAATCCCAATTCATATTAGACATAGCCCCTCACTGACCCTCTTCAAGCCAAATCTGGACACATGGATGGTAAATCGCAAATTCATCCCTGGGATCTCTTCTGTGTCCCTGCTAGACAGAGGCACAGCAAACTAATCTTAAAGGGTACCTTCTGTGACCTAATTTACAGAGGCACAGTAGACTAATCTAATAGGGAGACGGATGCCAAATACACTCTGGCTAGGCTTATAAATGCCCTAGGGCAGATAGCCTAGTATCTACCTATGAACCTATAAACCTATAAGTTCCGCACCAAGCAGATGTAGGGACTCACACAGATGACCTGCACAGTTCAGATGCAGTAACTCCAGCTCTACTCAGTCACTTACCACCTACTTGGATATGATGTGTGCCTGTTGTTTGCAGTAATACCCCACCCAGAATTAATGGACATGCTCCATCCACCTCAGGATATCCAACTCCCTTGTAGCTACACTCTCCAGGGAGATATACCACAGCACAGATGTTAATAGGACATGCTGGAGGGACAGATTCTTATCTCAGAACCTCCACTCACTCCAGATTGTGATCACAGTTTCACATAGGCAGGGCCACCCACTAACCACCTACAGGGAACATCTTGATGGCTGTATAGGTGATCGCATGTTTACCCATGGGATATCTTCTGTGTCCCTGCTACACAGAGGCACACTAGCCTAAATGTACATGGGCTATCTTGTGTGACCTACTATTCACTGGCACAGTGTAGTAATCTGACAGGGCTGCAAAAGACAAACACACTCTGGCTAGGCTTGTACATACCCTAGGGCAGATAGCCTACTATCGACCTCTGAACCTATGCTTCTGCTCGGGATGCACAATATTTATTGCTGATACTGTTTGCAGGTCTTTATCGTCTTTGCTTTCCCAGTTTCTATGAACAACTTAGGTATCTGTGGAACATGTTTGATCATGACAGGGTTCCACTATATTATATAAGTGTTTGTTGTCATGTAACTGTGTGCACAGGACAGATTGCTGGATAGTGAGAGGTTCCTGGGTTAACCCATGCAACTTCCAGATATGTGTGGCCCACTGCTGTAGTCAGACATGGCCCACTGCTGTAGTCAGACATGGCCTAAGTGTGTGAGCATGCCCAGTTCAGGCTTTCTATGTTTTGTTGCCTGACATATGTCTCATTTATTCAAGTGTGTGAGCATGCCCAGTGTGACCTTTCAGTATGTTGCGATCTGAAGTCCAGTACATTTCTGGATGTGTGTGAACATGCCCAATATTAACATTTATATTGTGTGTGTTGGAAGTCAAGTTCTGTTCTTACTGCAGGACTCACCTTTGTGTCATAACTCAACAGGGATTATGCTGTGCCTGCAGGGTTTCCATGAGATACTTTGCATAGACTTATCAACATCCCTTCATACTGGCTGACAGTGCAATGCTGTCATGGTTTAGTGGTTCAGTACTTTAACTATAGTGCACAGTATCCTGGGTTCGAGGTCCATCACTGCTTTATATTTCCATACTGAGCAGACCAAACTGCTTAAGGGCCAGTTAAGCAAATATGAGCATATTGGCTTTTGTTCTGCTATGCCCTACTTAGACCAGGCTTGTCCGACATTGCTGTATATTCACCAACTTTGCTGGACATTGCCCCATATTACTCAACACTGACCACAGTTGTACTGGTTGGTGTGTGTATTCTGTTTGCATATACTACATGGTGGTAAATTCTGTTTAGCACTACCTTAAATTGCTTGACACATGGCAATCATGCCTCAGGTGGTGCTGCAGGGCTGCCTATGTTGGATGTACATACTACACTCCCTGTACATGTTTGAAGCAGGTAGTGTCAACTTAGGCATCCCTTTTACTATATGTGTGGGTCAGAGAGAGGTATAATTTCCAGGGTTCCTACTGAGCCAGTGTATGTGCTATGCATTGCCTCTTTGCCAAGGCCAAAGCATACTGGGCACTCCTCCTTCTGAATACTGGGGCAGGCTCAGGTTGTTCCTCCTCCAAGTCACGCTCTGCCCGTGATGACCTTGGCAATGGTGGGGGGCTGTTTGGCCCAGGCCTATGCTGGTCCTGCTGCAGCTGTTTTCGCAGGATCATATTATGTAGCATAGCACATACCATGACAATTTAGGTACATGTAGTTGGTGTGTACTGCAAGGCTCCACCAGATATGTCCAGGCACCGGAACCGTGACTTGAGCAGCCCAAACACACGCTCAATTACATTTCGTATTTGTGCGTGTGCCTCAATATGGCGTTCCTGTTCAGGTGTGTGTGCATTTCTGATGGGTGTCAGCCACGGCTGCAGTGCATAGCCAGCATCCCCCACTAGGTGACCATGTGGGATGTCCCCATTGGCAAATGTCTGGTACAGCTGCGTCAGATGCCAGATATGGGAATCATGGTAGCTTCCAGGGCAGCCAGCACACACATTCAGTATTATGCCCTGGGCATCACACACGACCTGGCAGTTGATGGAGGGGAAGCCCTTGCAGTTGAAGTAGACCCTACCCCGCTCACCGGCTGGTGCTTTGATGCATATGTGCGTGCATTGTATTGCACCCACTACCTCAGGGTATTCCGCTATTTGCTGGAAGAGACGCATATTGTTGGCCAATACCTCATGGGAATTGGGGAAATATACATGATCACCGACATGTGCTGACATGGCATCCAGAAACTGGTGCAGTACCCTGGATGCTGATGCCTGTGATATCCCCATCATATCACCAGTTGGTCTCTGGACGGTACCTGTTGCTAGTATTCATAGGCCAACACATACCTTGGTTTCCACTGGAATGGGTTCCCCTCTGTTGGTTCTGTGTGTGAGGCGTGGCCTGCACAGCTCAGCAATTTGCTGCATAAGGTCTCTGTCCACTCTCTAGCGCTCCACTATCTCCAGCTCATGTAGCCCCTGGTAGGTTACACTGGGCCTGTACACTCTTCTCCGTCTCCTCACTGGGGGTTGGTTGGCAGCATTCCCATTGTCACCACCTTCAGCATGTTGCATATGTTGGTTTATGACAGCAATGGCAGCCCCTAACATTTCTTTGTCTCAGTTAAGCCTTTTCAGTATTCACTTCTCTTAGCTTACTGGAGTGCTGCAGTGTCTCTGAGCAATACATGGTGAAAAGTTATTTGCAGAGTTTTAAGTGCTGGGCTGGGCTGGGCTGGTTTACTGCCTGTGTAATTGCCTGATTCTGATTATTTCCACCTGCTAGCTCTGCTGACTCTCCCTGGTTAACTTCCTACTGTTTGTTGTGCTTCCTTTTCTCTTTCCATTTCCAAAGGGGGGCAGCACCGCATGCACTATCGCAAATGCGCGTACACGTGATAACACGCACGCACACAGGCTTAGATGGAGTTACAATAGCTAATTCCTTGTTAAACGTGTGCACACCAGCGCAAACACACTCACAATACTGTAAACTGCCTTATACATGCTTACTCCGGCTTAAACACGAGCACTCACATTTACACGCGTGCACACACTGTCTTACTCAGGTTTACAGGTGCGCATACACGTTGCAAGCATTTTTACAGGAAACTTTAGTGATACCCACAGTGTGCACCTTCTATTTCTTGACTTTAGCTAGGATACCTGATGACACACCACTTCCAGTGATGAGCAACTGACAGCTAACATATGCCACTCTGCTCCAATGAGCTTATCTTCTTTCATACATGCCCCCCTCCTGATGCCACCTATATCCTACTCTGTTATTCCCCTTATCCTAGTCTTACACTCCACTGACTGTGCTCATTTGCTATGTAGACTTAGGATTCACTATCCTTACCCTCATTTGCATAGGATTGCCTACTAATGTTTGGTTACATCTCTTAGACTGGGTTCCCCCCCTTAGCAACCCCTACTTGGTAGCCATGTTGTCTTCAGCCTGCCATTGCCTTGCATTGTACATTACAAATACCCATAAAAATCCACATTTGTGGGTTTTAATTTAAAATTTTCTGTTTTTTTTGGAGTGCAGCCCGTTTGCGTGAAGCTGCGCTACGCTTAAACATGGAAAATTGGACAAAAAAAATAAATTCATTTTTTTTCATTTTGCATCGGGAAACATTGCCAATGGCCGTATATTTGGCCATTGGCATGCTTCCTCTACTGGATGCAACCTTTATTTGGAGCTGTCATGGCTCTGTTTTGCTATTTGCAGAACGGTACTCAGTTGTCAACCGAGTACATTTCTGCAGATAACACTACTCTTACTCGGACAGGTTTGGATTTCCTGAATAGCTTTCGGCTGCAATTGAGGTAATTTTGCATGTCCCAGCCCTGTCCGTGTAAGACCCATTTTAGGAGCTCTCTTGCACGCCCCTACAGGCTGTTCCTAGATCGCTCGTCAGACATGATGGCTGCATGGAGTCTTACTCTACTCTTAGACTCAGTGCAAGCCATCGTGAATCTGGTCCATAATCATGCATGCAGGTATCATTGAGAAAACTTCCAAGTTGGGGATTAAACATTATGTCAGTTGATGGGTAAACAATTGGCTCACTGACAGAACACAAGATGTGACAGTTGATGAATCAACCTGTTCCAGTAGAGTTGTCACCACTGGCAAACCCCAGGGATCAGGGATTGTCCCTTTACTGTTTGAACTGTATTTCTCAACAGTTCAGCTTAAAGTATATGGCCTTTGGCTTACCAAGTTTGCTGATTCTTGCATATTGTGTGCAATCATTGAGTCCACCACTGGTGATAACATAGTACAGGAGGAGCTAACATACACAGCTGAATGGTGACAAAGGCACACAATATACAAATAAATGCAAAAATATATGTTTCTAATGTTGCCTGCCTGAAAAGTGGAGTTCCATGTTAATCACAGCATTGACAGTGCTATGCAGAAACCCAGTGATGCAAGCACTGAGAATATATTTAGATAGCAATCTGAACTTTGACCATGAAGTGTCCACATTGCTATTGAAAGCCTATGTTGTGCACATCATAAGTCATGCCATCATATTGAAATCTTAGGATTGTATGACAGCACTGTAGTCAAACCTCATTACAGCACTAATAGAGTATAATGCTCTTTTTTACATGTGCCTCACCAGACACATGTAGCAGCTGGAGATACCACAGGGCTTTCTCAGCAGGATAACAGTTCCTTATTACATTCTCGAAGACGCACTTACCCGAATATATAAATGCTGACACGTCTTCATCAAACCTGGTAAACATCAATCTTCCTGAGGCTCGAAATCTGAAACATCGAATCATCATGGTCAGCCCTTCCATGGTATAACTTCATAAGGTAAGTGTGCGATAGTTACGGACCTTAGGGTTAGGGTGCGGGTTAAGGTAAGTGCATAGATGGTAATGTATGTGAGATTTAGTGTAGGGTTAGATGTAAGGTTTTGTTACATGTATGTGTATGGATTATTTAGTTTGTTTGGGTATAGCTTGTTAAGGTAATTGTGCGATAGTTACGGACCTTAGGGTTAGGGTGCGGGTTAAGGTAAGTGCATAGATGGTGGTATATGCAAGATGAAGTGTAGGGATAGAAGTAGGGTTTAGTTTAGGGTTAGAAGTAGGGTTTTGGTTAGTGTATGTATGTGTTTATTTAGTCTGTTTGGGTAGGTAGTATGTAGCGGGAGGTAGGGTGGGACAACTATGATGCTTCGAGCTTTTGAATTTCACAGATTAGGGCATTTGGTGTATTTGCAGTTCGCAGAATATGTGTCGGCATTTATGTATTCGGTTAATAGGGCATTTGAGCTTTCAACATATACCCAGGATAACACCAGGCCTACACACCATGCTATGATTTATGTGGATACATTAAAAGCCATATCACTGTAAACTTTATTGTATGGGATGATGTGACCTCTGCCTGGCCCCCAAGCCAGTCTCTGACCCTACCCTGCCAGTTGACAACAGTGAGGATAGACCCCCTATCTACCTAACTACACAGACAGCAGAACACAGTACTTAACACAAGCACCACAACTGAAGTGTGACTTCAAGTATGTCAGACAACACTTTAAAGCTGATGACATCAGCAGTGCCTGGTGAGAATATGATCATAATAGTGTCCCACATGTTGGTGTAAAAGGCTCTCTTTAATGTCAGACAAGAGCGCGCGCACACACACACACACACACACACACACACACACACACACACACACACACACACACACACACACACACACATCCAGTGGACTACAGTGAGAACAGAACCCCTGCCTAACTAGGCTGCACACACTACAGGTCACCATACTTAATGCAAGCTCCACAGCTCAAGTCTGACTTATGTAGAAGTGCAAGTGATCTTAGAGTAGATGACATCAGCAGGCCATGTAGGAGACAAGAAGTTGGGAGGCCTGTATGAAAAAGATGTGTAGGCATGAGCAATTATCAAACTACTGTCATTGCATGGCAGTGGAGAAGTAACCATTTGATACACACATCTGCTGTGCTGTCTAGACATGCACAAATAGTGGACTACCACAAGAACAACACACACACACACACACACACACACACACACACACACACACACACACACACACACACACACACACACACACACACACACACACACACACTGATCTACAGTGAGAAGAGAAACCCTACCTATCTAAGGTATATAGCCTGCAGAAAATAGTACTTAATGCAAGCACCATAGCTCAAGTGTGATTTATACAAAAATACAGTGAACTTCTAATGGATCACATCAGCAGGCCATGTGGGAGACAACATATTGTGAGGCCTGCAGAGGCACATACAGGTTCATATGGTGCTACTAACATAATAGCACTAGTGTGTGTAGAAGCCTAGCTGTGTATAAACACAAGAACCTTTACTGAGCATAGCTGGATGGCTGTTTTTAGCAGAGTGCATTTATGAGCAGCACCAGGTGGCCCTGTCCATGAGGGACATAGGTGCCAGCTCAGAGGTGATTGTACAATCACCTAACCAGTAGTCATGGTTGTGATTGAACAGGGTCATTGAAAAACACTGCTTCATGTGCAGTCTCTGGGGTGGCATCTATGTCTCTCATAGAGAGACCTAGTTGTTGCTGCTTACAAAATCACTCTGCTGACAATGACCATCTACATATGCTTAATAAAGGTACTTGTGTTTTTACACAGCTAGGTTTCTATTGCCTCATGTATAGTGATTTTCTTACCAATGAAATATGTGAGAGATGCAAGTATACAATGGATCTAGAATAAATGCTCTCTCTCTTAGGTAACAACAAACCAGATAACAGGTTGCCAGCACACACACTTTACCTCCTCAGCAAACCAAGTGCACAATGCATAAACCCACATATGCACAGGTACTCATTAGAAGCTTACCGAAAGAGCAGAGACCTCGCAAATGCAAACCTTCTGCACACATGACAGTCCCACTGAAAGCCATTACACATAAAAGCAAATGTGTCAGTGTCTCCCCATTAAGTCCTTAAGGCAAAACACCTCAAAACCAATATCTTGGTCAGAGGCGAATCCATAATGCGATATACAGATGTCCCC
The DNA here is from genome assembly GCF_019279795.1 of Protopterus annectens. Lineage (NCBI taxonomy): Eukaryota > Metazoa > Chordata > Ceratodontiformes > Protopteridae > Protopterus > Protopterus annectens. Next base: position 857,037,912 of record NC_056730.1, read on the forward strand.
TCACCAGGTTGTACAAGGAGATAGTCATTGTCAGCTGCCTGTCAAAATCATGCATGCACTCAAGTTTCTCAATAACAACCACAATTACACCTCTGTCATACTCCGTGTTGGAGTAAATGATCTGAGATGTATTCAGTGGACTCTATGAAGAGAGATATGACTGGCCCAAATTATGTGTCCAGACAGGTATGTCCATAGCCCTAAGCAGCATTCTATCTTCACCCAGGATGATGCCTCAATACAAACAAAAGAATTGGCTTAGCTACTGGTGTCACTCCTGGGGGATCCAATAGTTGTCAGGCTGAGATGATATGGTTGACAGACCACGCTGGTTTTCAGGGATGATCTTCATCTGTCACTTCTTGCCTTTTGGTTACTGGCCAGAGTGAACATTTTTAGGCAATGGCATAAGAACAAAGTTCCTGATGTAAACATATCCTCAAAGACAAACTCACGGTTATGTTGCTTAATGCTAGGGGTCTAAATCAGAAACTACCCTTAATGGAGACACTTCTTACTTGGGAAGATGTCAATGTTTGTGCAGTCACACAGACATGGTTTAGGGTCAAAGAGAGTACTCTGACCATGAAAGGCTATAATGTCTTCCACACATTCAGGCTGCAAAATGAATGTGAAGAAAAACAAAAGAGGAGGTGTATCCATCTTTATAAAAGACAAGTACTCCTCAAGACTGGTTAAGCAGTACGACTCTCTAGAGTTACTCCAAGTCCAACTAACTGTAGGACACCCCTCATGTCATTGTTAGGTACAGGTCCACCAACATGAACTATGAAAACCACACAGTACCTTTCTAGACCTACTTGAGTCACTCATAATACAGCCAAACACTCTAGGCATGGGTAACATTAACTATCCTTCTATCTACTGGGTTACATTTAAGAGCTCAAACACTCTTGCCCTAAGGTTCCTGCACTTTGTAAACACAAATGATCTGGAACAGTTAGTCTGGACCCCCACAAGGGGCTCAAATATCCTTGACCTAGTACTCACTGACATGGGAGATTGCTGCACCACCCCATATGTGAGAACTTGCCTAGTAAGGTCTGACCATAAATCAGTCACATTCAATGTAACAATCATACCTGACCATCCTCAGGACCCAAAAGGTGGAAAAATATCTGCAAAGCAAACTATAGCCTCCTAAGTGATGGCATATATAGTTTCAAACTTACTGCCACCACTGACAATAAAGACTATACTATATGGTGGTGTACACAAATGTCCTGTATAAACACCTTTACAAGTGTATATATTTAGCTGTACCAGAATGGATCAAAACTTGCTCACAAAAAAAAACACCCTGGTGGACATCTAGCATAAATAGATTTCACAAGAAGAGAAAGAAACTGATGTCCAGGAATAAGAAGGAATATGTTCAGCAGAAGAACACCCTCCATAGCTTGAACAAACAAATTAGACATCCTGTAAAGACCTTTAAAGCTAATTATGAAATTAAATTAGCATCCATCGGTAAGGAAAATCACAAGAAATTCTTTAGCTATGTCTGTAATGTAAAAGGGAAAGTGTGGCTCAGCATCAAATTCAGAGTGGATGGTACCACTTATATTGAACCTGAGGATATGACCAATCTGTTAGCAGATAGGTTTGGCAACAATTTCACACCCCTGTCTCAACCAATCATACCCCACATCATACCTGTCAACAGTTGTCTACCTATTATCTCCAAATTAACAGGTCATAACTGCACTCATGAATGCCAAAAACATAGCCTCTATGGGACTGAATAACATCCCAGGCTGCTTAGTAAACTGTTTAAAACAAGAATTATCAGAACCACTGGGTAATCATTTTAACCACAGTCTAAGTATTGGCTTTTTCCTGGCAGAGGGGAACACAGTAACCATAATATTCTTGCACAAAGAGGGGGTCCTCAACTGACCTGAAGAACTATACAACCATAAGCCTGATCAGCCTTTTTTGTAAGGCCATGGAGAGACTCATCTTGGACCTTATCAAAAATGACATTCGTAATCTTCAAACTCTTCACCCAACAAAATTTGTCTTTGCCAAGGGCAGATCATGCCTGTTAAACCTATTGGAATTCTTTGAGAGTGTCACCAAAGCCCTGGATGAATACAAATCAGTACATACTGCCTATCTTGACTTGGCCAAGGGCTTTGACACAATCCCCACTGAGGCATTATTGCAGAAATCACCCATCTGGGGATTAACCCATATATCATTAGATGGGTAGCGAACTTGCTCACCAATCAAATGCATACAGTCATAGGTGGGATTCCACCTCTACCAGTAGCCCTGGTACTAGTGGTGTCCCACAAGGGTCTGTGCTGGGCCCCCTACTAAAGAAGATGACCTGTGGCTCAACAAGTTTGCTGATGACTGCAAACTAGGAGCGATCATTGGATCCCAAATGATGGCAACATACTACAAAATGTGCTTACCTACATAAACGATTGTTGTCAAAGCCACAGACTTAAAGTTAACCAAAAATAATGCATTGTTATCCCTTTTGGTAAAGGAGAAGTCTCTGCAAATTAAAAATTTAATAATACCCCCTATGTTCTAACCCCATGGTGAGAGATTTGGGAATGCAGGTTGATGGCAAACTTACCTTTGATCATCATGTGTCCACAATGGTAATGAAGGCACTTTACATTGCACAACTCATAAATGAGGGCATAGCATCCAAGACTAAGGATGATATCACTCCACTGTACTTGTCCCTCATCAGAACAATAATAGATTACAATGCTCCCATTTGCATGTATGTCACCAGACACCTGCAGTGTGTGAAGAGACCTCAGACGTTTCTCACTAAGAAAATCCAGGGACTTCCAACACATTACCTACATGGACAGACTGAAGGCCCTGGCACTATATCATATAGACTGCTGAGAGGCAACTTGTGCCTGGCCTACAGAGCAGTGTCGAACCCTGGCTTAATGGAAATGATGCACCTCTGCAAATCACATGGGACAAGATTCACTCACTCTAGGGACCTTAACCTAGCCTGCAACATAAACAGGACATGCTGGAGGGACAGATCTGTCTCCCAGAGTTTTCCACTCTTATGAAACAAACTCCCAATTCACATTAAGCTGAGCTCCTCAATGACCCTATTTAAGCATAATTGGGACAATCCAATGGGAAATAGTAGATTTACCTCAGGGGTTTCATCTATGTCACTCTAAGACAGGGACAACCAGTACTGATCATGGATTCAAAAATATGGATTACATATCTTGGTCTGTAAGGGAACAATGGTCCAACTTGGGTAAGCTTGACAAGGCCCTAGGGCTATTAGCCTAGTAGCATCCTATGAACCTATGAATCTAGCACTATTTTGGTAGCAGCCTTGTGTGAACCTATAAAGCTATGAACCTATGCGGGCTTGCCAACATCTTGTCTCACACATGGGCTGCTGATGTCATGTACTACAAGTTCAACTGCAGTCTTGCAAAAGTCAGACGTGCTGTGGCACTTGAGTTATGTACTGTATTCTGTAGTCTATAAACTTACATAGGTAGGGTCTCTATTCTCAATGCAGTCAACTCTGTGTGGGTGTCCATGTGTGCTCTTAGTTGACATTACAGAGAGCCTTTTACTACAGCATGTGGGGCACTGTTACTACCACATTCTCAACAGAGATGCTAATGTCATCAGCCATATCAGATGTTTGTCTATGCAGTCATCCCACCAGTGCATGGTCAGACACTGGCCTGGAGGCCAGATAGACATTGCATCATCCTATATCAGACAGATAAAAGTGACATGGCTTTTAATCTATCCACATACATCATGACATGGTTTGTAGGCCCTGAGAAAGCATTGTGTTCTCTCCAGCTGCAGCTGCATGTGCCTGTAGATGCACATGCAAAAGAGAGCATTATATGATATTACTGTTCTGATGAAGTTTCACTACAGTGCTTCCATACAATCCTAAGATCTGAATATGATGGTGTGACTTATGATGCGCACTATGCATTTATCCTGGAAGGTCATTAAAAAGAGAAGCTAGAAAGTAATGATACACATTGCAGTTTCTGACCTCAGCATCCTTACAAGAGCATTCACTATAATGCTGTGAAATTTTGATGTTATTAATTGTCTAACTTTCCAAGGCCAATGTTAGTCAAAGGTACAATGACCAGTTCAACAACACAAATGCAGATATAAAAAGCACTAAGTTAGCTATGCACCCTGAGCATCAGGCACAGCTTTTGTATCCCTGAATCCAAAAGATAGAAAACAGGGATATGACAGAGTCATCATCACTTGCACTGGGTGTTGTGTGGAGGGGGGCAGGAAGCCTAGGCTGACATAGAAGGTCAGTGAGTGCGTGTGAATAGGAAGGAAAAGAAGGTAGACATTAGGATAAAAAAAGAAATGGCCAGTGAGACAAATTGAGTAACTGTTTGTGTTTGTGAATGTAGGGATCCTTCAGGAGAAATTTGTGTGTGGCGGCATGAACACAGCCAAGCTCTTTGCTAGCTCTACAATTTTTCTGTTGGAGAGGTGTGAGACATGCGTGGTAGAGGTGGCAGTTCATCATTGTTATCCCCAAACACAAGAATTGGCTCTGCAAGGAGTTGTACTGGCATGTCCATGCCAACGGTCAGATGTAGTGCTGCTACCTGAATGTGACTGATGTCTGCTGGACAAGATCTCTTCACAGGGAGATGCCAAGGACTATGACCCCATAGTCTGCCACATTTGGGTGTGGACAGCAGACTCACTGATGGAGAAGTGGAACTGCTGCCACTATGGGAGCATGATTGGTCACGTCTACATTGGCTGACAGCAGATTACATGGCTGACCTACACCCACAAGGATGCCATTCCCCTCCCAGCAGTTGTTCTATCACAGGCATGATAGACATCCCTCAGTCCATCACAGACACCCCTCATTCCAATGTGTCATTCATCTGATCCAGTGATTTGGCAACACAGTAGTGGCAGTCAATCATGTTAAACTGTGCCACATCCACAACCCTAAGCATTTGTCTGAAGCACTTATGGAAACATGTCTGTGCCTCCATGATGGCCCTAAACATATGTTGAATGGCATGGGAAGTGACACCTGCAGCAGGTGGAGGAGGGACAGCAGGACCCCTCCAAACACCTCTATCAATCCTCCTGTGTGGCACCTCACCCACACTTTGGCTATAGACAGACTCAACAGGCCACTTCCCTGTACAATGTCCTCATGCTCCATCTGTACAATATCTGTGGGCTCAGTGGACTGGGTAGGCATAGGCCTACTGGCAGTGTCCGATGGAAATGCCGGGGATGGCTGTATGTCAACCTCTGTGTTAGATTCAATGTCTGCAACCCCCAATTGTGCCTCAGTTTGGCCACCATTAGCATGAGTGTCTGCGGATACACTGACATCAGGTGGAACAGGGCTCACTCTCCCAGTCTTATGATCACTGGAATACATTAATACCTGCATTACTATTGCACAATATATGCTAACAAACTAACAGTGCTGTCACTATTACAGACAGAACAGCAATAAACACAGCAGGCCTGTGATCAGTATCAGAAACTACAATATTTTTTAAAATTGCTCAACAGTACTGATATTAAAATATTTGGCTTACCAACTGCAGAAGATGTACTGTGCTGTACTTCAGATGGTCCAGGAAGAAGTTAAGCAAGAGGTAAGGGCAATATCATCACAATTAACAGTAACTTAGTGGGTAATACATTTACTGCTGTATATGTGCGATAATGGTACTTTGAACACAAACGTGACTGGCAATTCCAAACCAAGTTTATAACTGTATCTATCTTCAAACCCTCCCTCCAAAAAAGAGATGTGATACAGAATTAACTTATTCATTTCAGTTGTTTTACTATACAACAGTATTCAATTGTTGAGATATCAAAGCTTACCTGGAAGCTCCTCCTGGAACCTGCTTGCTGTCTGGTAAGGTGTTGCTCTAATATCCAGGCCATGCTGTATTGCACTCTCCTGGGAGCTGTCTGGATCTGTCAGATTGGCCATGAACTTTTAAATAGTTGTTAGTGGTGGTTCCCTAGCAGGCCCCCCAGTAACCATTTGGGTACAGCCCATTGCAACTGCTTTCTTCCTTGCAGATGTTATCATGTCAGTGGCCCTGTGGGCACCTGTTCATAGGTTCTGCCATGGGCACCCACAACACTGACATCATGAACAATCTGCTGCCATATTCACATCTTATTGGCCATATCTCCCCACCCCTTTCCATGAGAAAAGCACCATGTTGCCAAAACTCATTGACTGTGACTTGGTTTTCAGCATCAGTGAAGGGGGTCTCTGTGGACCAACATGCCTAAGTGACATACTTGTAGGTGTCCTAAAAGACAACAGAAGTATAATACACATAAGTACCACATAACCACAAAATAACTGTTTCCAGATAAAACAGAAAAGTTAGCCAGTCAGTATTACACACTGGTGAAACATAAAACAGTCTAGAGACGTGAAATACTAACAACAGGCAGGATGCAAAACAAGGACAGTAGCAAGAGCAACATATTCTTGTATGTGCCGTAGTAGTAACTCAACTGTGCCCCCCTAAAAGAACAGTCCATTTTTGTTTGTGCCATAACAGTAACTCATCCTTGCTCCCAACCCAACCACCCCAACAAAAGAACAGGCAAATGACCCATTTTGCTAACAAAACTTCTTTGAAATGTTAAAGGTGCTATCTAAGGACCTGTCCTTGAAACATTTGTACATATTTGTCACAGAGAATTCCATTTTCATGTATTGGCAATCATGTGCACCTCTGAAATGGTTTTACAAACATGCCTGTGCCATCAGCACACTTCTAACTAATATATACAGATAAAAGTGCAAAAGCCTTTGCTTCACACTATTCCTAAATACATTCCAGCATATACAGTGTGTAGGGGATAAAATAAGAGCATACCTGCTGAAATTTAGTGCTTCTCTGTAAAGATATATACCAAAAAATGTGTTTTTGCAGTCTTCCAAACATATACAACTCTCCTCACCATCACTCTGGCTAGCTATACATTTTCCTTTTTATAATGGTGTAGATTATTAATGGATTGCATTATCTCTTTGTCTGTGTTTCATACATATGAATTACATCATAAGTGGCTAAATTTCATGCTAATCAACCATTCTAGCTGGTGGGGGTCTATATTACATGAATGAATGTTCATATAAGCGAAAGCTCTAATGAGTGAAAATCCCGGACATCGGGGTGCATGTTGTGGGATCGCAGTACAGTGAAGATTGGTGTTTTTGCCCTTTCCTCACTGTAGTGCGATCTCAGAGTTGGAATATATATTTAGCAGGGGTGTGGGGGGCACAGGCCTCCACAATATTGTTTTCGATGTCCGGGATTTTTGCTCATTGAGCATTCGCTTATATGAACTTTCGTTCATATAATATAGTCCCCCATGGTGGAGCTATTCAACAAGCTATTAAGTATTCATGTAGATGCAATGCTATTTTACATGATGTGGAAATTGTACAGCACTACGGGGTAGACAGGAACACACTACAGGAACTCTATGACCTCTGCAACCTTCAACTCAGAGCCAGAGCAAACCAAGGGAAACCCATCCCTGTGGAAACCAAGGTATGTCTAACCCTTACAATATTAGCTACAGGTACATTTCAGAGACAAACAGGGGACATGCTGGGTGTGTCACAGGCATCAGCATCCTGGATCCTCCACCAGTTCCTGGATGCCATGCTCCAACATGCCAGGGAGCACATATATTTTTCCCTGTAGTTCTGAGGAGAGGGCCAGAAATATGCAACAGTTTTACTGAGTAGCATACTACCCTGCAGTACTAGGTGCCATAGATTGCACTCATGTAGAAATAAAGGAACAACCTGGGGAATAGAGTAGGCTCTACATTAACAGAAAGGGCTACCATTCTATCAACCATCAAGTTGTGTGTAATACCAAGGGAATCAACTTGGATGTGTGTGCTGGCAACTCTGGCAGTTTCCATGGCTCACATATCTGGTACATCTCCTTACTGTACCAGATGTGTGCTACTGGAGATATCCCACAGGGTCAGCTACTGGGGGACACTGGAACCATGGCTGATGACACACATCAGAAATTCACACCCACCCGTGGAAGAACACCATACTGAGGCACAAACCAGAAATGTCATACAATATGTGTTTGGGATTCTGAAGTCACAGTTCAGGTGCCTAGAGACATCTGGGGGAGCCCTGCAGTACAATCCCTGGACATGTACAAAAACCTTCACAGTATGTGCCATGTTACACAATATAATCCTGAGAAAACAGCTGCAACAGGATCAGCAAAGGTATGGGGCACACATCACATCACCAATGCCAAGGTCACTTCAGCCATAGGCAGATGAGGAGTCAGAGGGGGGAAACCACCAGCTGCTGTGCATGCAGGTAGACAAAGTCATGCTCAATATGCCCTTTCATTGACTAAGAGACAAGGCATAGCACACTCAATCACCACCTAGGGGCTTAAAATCTTCTTCCTACTCACATACATATAGTAACATTGATTCTATATATCACACAAACTTTACCTCCCCATGTAGTGGCTGTGTACTGCTTGCATCAGACAGAGTCAGCCCTGGGCTAACACTGTGGCAACTGCTGCATTTACAAGTTAAATCCTGAACTTGGAGTGCATTGTTTAATATTATTACGGCATATTCTTGTATTTTAGCACTTCTTACAATAAGCAAGTAAAAGGTGGGAGATCTGTACCAACATTGCCATAACATGTGACAGCAGAGACTTATTTGACTTATATGTGTCCATTATTAAGTAGTATGCCTCAGGCATCAAAGCATCACATTTGTATCTCTCAAAACTACTGAGACCACTCCATGCCCTCAGTTTAGCCCCATAGGTTTGTACTGAAAAATCATTGACAAGAGAAGTTAGAAAGTAATGATACAAACTGCAGTTTCTGACTTCACAACCCTCACAAGATCAAACAACAGGCAGAATGCAAAATAATGAGAGTAACAAGAGCAATATATCCTTGTTTGTGCCATAACAGTAACTCACCTTTTCTCACCCCAAAAGAACAGTCCATGCTTGTATGTTTCATAACAGTAACTCAGCTGTCACCCCCTCAACAGAACAGTTGTACCCTTCTATGTGCCATAACAGTAACTCACCTTTGCTCCCCCCCAAAAAAGAGCAGTCTATGCTTGTTTGTGCTATCCAACCTGCCCTTCAGGTGTTGGCAAATGCATATCATATTACTGCCAATTAATATCCTCACACATTCTAAGGCCAATGATATAGCATGGCTTATAGACTGCATGTCTCAGAGTACTGGTCAGATAACTGATGAATGACCAGGAAACACAGAAAGGTAAGACAGAGCTGTATATTTGCAAGCAATAATCATAACATGTTGTGTAATCACTAAGTTCAGTACATCTGAATATACTAATAAATGTGAACATAGTTTATGGTTTGATATCAGTGTACATTCTGTTGCAGTTAGTTGTGTGATGAATGACTTCAGTTCTTTGCGGCAAAGCTGTTTGTGTGGCAAAGAGGGATAAGGCACCCATCCTGTTTTCTGAAGGTGCATTGGAGTGAGAGCTGAAATCCAGACCTATGTAGGCATATCTCATGTGTACTAACATTTTCTACTGTGTATGTCATATATTGCTTTTCCTCATTTCAACTAGTTCTCCCTTTTTTCTTTTTCTTTTCTTTTCTTTTATACCAAATAATACTAAAAACCTGACAGAGAAAACACAATTTGCCAAAAAATGAAGAGGAGGTTGGATGTTATGAAACAGAACCTGTAAATTGTGCACTGCTTACTTGCATTTCCAACCTTGAAATACCTACATGTAACACTTTGTATGTCCAACCTGACACATGCACCTGGGTAAGCACTCAAAGTTGTCTTCCCATAAACACAAACACCGAGGGAGTGCCTGCACTATGTTTACATCCATATTCCCTAAACAGATCCAATTTTTTGGGATTCAGCAAATTCAAAGTGAAAGTCAAAAGTGAAAGTCAAAGTAAACTTTACTGTCATACAGATTAACACAGAGGAAAAAGTGTGTATCACTGCACGAAATTTCAATACTCAGGCTCATACCATATGAATAACAGTTCATTCTAAGTCTGAGTTCAGACCTCATTTGCATCAAACTTATGCTGACAACCCTGAAACTACACTGTTGGCAACTGTGTAGCTAGGGAAACTGAAGAGTAGCTGAATGTTGAACACGGAAGGGACGATATTACTTTGGGATATAGCTGCACAGAGGAGTATTGTTTTTTAGATGGATATGCCTGCATTGCGTCAGCTACATATTGCATATGCTGACATGTAATTATGAATTGCTAGAAAGAAGTCATGCTGATCGATATTTTACATTTCAATGGTTAATGATGGGTGAATTTAAACCAGAAGATGAAATGCTTACAACAGTATTTCAGGAAACTGGACTATACACATGCTGCTCTGCAAAATCTATATATATGGGAGATACAGAAAAATGTTGCTAATAATAGTAATCCTATCCATTAACCAGATAGGCCCACAGTCCTGTATTATGGGGAACCCGGAAGTAAAGTCTTGTTAAATGACTTGCTCAAGGTCATATAGGTTCATAGGCATATACTAGACTAATGACCACTAGGGCTCTTAAACGTCTAGGCGTGCAACCCAAATGGGATTTACAAATTTGATTTATAGGGAATAATCATTGACTGTCTCTATTCATCGGAGACACAGGAGCTAAACCAGGAAAAGGCAAATCAGAACTGAAAGAATTAAACCCTGTACCATAGCAACTATAGCTTACAACCTTAACCTATGTACTAACTGCCAAGCTGTAGAACATTAAACTTAAGACGGTATACATCTTGTTGCTGGTTGTGCTACACTTATGTCTGAGGCACAGTAATGTGGCAAGATTGTCCCACTGAGGATTGTGCAAAGACTACAACCTACAGGTAACTGAAAAGCATTGAAAACATGAAAAAATGAAAATGGAGAAGTACTGATTATTTGAAGTGGTTTAATACCAACAGTTAATAAAGTAGAAGAAAGAATATTATGTTTTGTAGTTCAAGAAAAAAAGGATAAACACAGCATTATTTATTGAAATAAGTCAACCCAATGACTGTAGTATTCTGTGTACTGAGAGACATAAAGTCATAAAATGCTAGGCTATCCAAGTAGAAACTAGAACAATGTGGAATAAAGTTATCCCAAGAGTTTCAATAGTAGTAGGAACAACAGGACTAATAAAAAAGATTTTTCAATCATAATATGTTACTAGTACAAGTAACTAAACTACAGAAGGAACCAATTTTGATTACAAAGGAGGTGCTGAAAAGAATACTCTTGGCAAACATTAAATATTGAAACAATACTAAATTCTTGAACTTTAGCTGTATTCTGACATAGGAAAAGGTTCCACTCCTTGAAAAGGTATTAGAAACTTTAAACATTTGGTGAGACAAAAAAAGGTAAAAACCTGCATTGTAGGCTGTCATTTCTTTAACATATGAAATTTGAATAATACAAACTCTTGCTCTTCAGTGAAATTTACATGTATCTGAACACTGGTATCCCCTCCCCCCAGTCATGTGAGTGTCATGTACTGCAAAATTTATCTTCATGCTTAGTAATTTTAGGGACAACTCATGCATCAAAAGCTACCCACAACATGCAGTGGTGGTTGTTTGATTACTTGATACTCATGCATCAGATTATGTCAAACAAACCGGAATATTCACCCATATTGCTGGAGTTTACCAGCTGGAATATTCAGCCACATTGCTGGAGTTTACCAGTTGGAATATTCACCCACATTGCTGGAGTTTACCAGCTGGAATATCGACCCACATTGCTGGAGTTTACAAACTCTTCCACAAAGTAAATGATTCAGAGTTTTCACCAGTTTGCAACTCTACAGGAGTTTAAAGTACTAAATGGTACTGATCAAACCCACGGAGGTTCATCAAGGCCTATTGATTACTTCAGGCAAAAATTATGTTACTATATATTTATATATATTTATATATATATATATATATATATATATATATATATATATATATATATATATATATATATATATATATATGTATGGGTCTACCTGACATTACCGACACTCCAAAATGCCGACAACCATATGGATGGCATCATATGATCGACATTCAGAAAGGTTTCCATTCCTGCACTGTAGTGCGATCTTGGATTTGGTATATTAAAGTTACGGGGGGGGGTGGGGTGCGGATCCTCCCATGGGGGGTGCAGGTGGGCATAGCCCCCTACTAGCAGCTGAAATGAAATTTTATTTTCCTTTTACATGGTCTACTTACAATGTCGAGATTTCGGATGTCAGTCATATGGTGTCTGCCATATGGTTGTCAGCATTCTGAAATTTCGGCATTGTGAAGTAGATCCATGTATATATATATATATATATATATATATATATATATATATATATATATATATATAGTGTCATTTCTCACTGCATTTTAATGATATCTGAATTCTATTTTATACAAAAATAAATTTAATTTTGCTTTCAAGAAAATATCCAGTGTTTTATTTTATTGCCTATTTAATGCCTTTTACTTACAGTGGGAACCAGGTCACACAACTAACACACTGACTGAAGAAGAGACTATGCTCTCCATATAATATAAACATCTTGCTTTTAATACTCCCTCAAGGAGTACAGCAGGGTCAGGTTCTACCTTTCAGTTGCAAGCTTGTCCTGGAACTCATAGTAAGATCCAAGGATTAAGACACTAGTAATTCTGAACGCAATCAACATATCAGAGATTGACCGACTGATTGATAAATTGATAGAGTGATTTATAAAATTATTTCTTATGAAACAAATAAGTGAACTTGCCCAATGGATTCTTTTCAGGCAAAAAGGAAGCCATAGCTAATGGCAATATAATGATCAGCTGCTAAAACATAATACAAAACAAGCACAAATAAATTCAAGATAAATTAAAAAAAAGCAAGATAAATAGCATCACAGAAAATAAAACTGAACAGTACAGTTGTAGCATATACATAATGAAGGAAATAAAATAAAAGACTGTCCAATAAAATTAAAGGCTGCAACTTTAAATAAGCTGTAATGCTGTTTGCTAACTTGAACTTTAAATACAGATTCTGAAATCATGAAGAGCAAACAAACATGTCAGGTTGACAGATAATGGCCAAACTGCAGTCTATGAGAAATGTGATAAATTAAATCAACATGGTTGGAGGGGTTCCAAGGGAGAATAAATCTATTTTACCTAAACATGTAATTATTTTATTTTTCCTTAAAACTGAACTTCCTTCATTTGGAAGTTGAGAATTCAGATGGAGTTAACAGAAGGCTGAAAGCCAACCCTATAATTTAAGCAATGGAAAGCTAGTTGACACTTTCAAAGATTAAGCAATGGCACTGCCATTAGAAAGCCAAAAGAATTAGCTGGCCTAGGAGCACAACATCCGAGTAAGGGTAATGGTAGAAATACAGAAGCTCATATTCCCAAAAGAGTGATAAGGACCAAGCCATTGCACGTAGATAGTCTGGATGCCTTATAGACTGCTTTGGAGTTACTTGCACAATTCTGACAGAAAAATCAATACAATAAGAATAGGATGACCAAACATCAAAGCAAATTTAAAATAGTTTAACTTGGAGTATTTGAAATTTAAAACTTACAGCAGTCTGCAGAACTAGTAAGTATTTGATTTAGCTTGTTGGGAACTTTTGACAAAATTTCCTACCATTTTTTTTATTGAAAACTATGGGGAAACAATTAGATTGTTACTCCGAAGGTCTTGCTGAATTCGAGAAAGAAGTAGGGATCATCAAGACATATTATATCTTCATCTTAAAGTGAGGCATATATGTTACATTAACATATAGGTAGATAAGAAACTTAATAGTACAAACAAATGATAACCCAGAAGAGAAAATTGTGTGACATCTGCAGTGATGTTTAGAAACTGAGTGTAACTTCACTTTAGATTGGGTGCCATGTTTATTTGGATATAGCAATATTTGTAGAACTTAGCTAGTCAAAGTTTGTAGAAAGCATGTTTAGAAGAAACTGAAAGCAGTCCTCAGATGCTTGAATTTGCTGACTTTTGATGGCAAAAAAATATTTTTTAATGCTGAAATGCACAGGTTGTTTTTTTAAATGAATATCTAGTAAATTCTTCTATGTGTTTTGAGATAATTGGAAATATTTAATCAAGTTACAGCACTGATATGTATAGGTTTACACTGCGGTTAAATTATAACAGTTCTTATAATTTGCATCTAACCACACAGTGAATATAGTATTGAGCTCTTTCTTAAGTGAAGATTTTCCCAAGGACTCATAAATACAATATGGCCATACCTTTTAGCTATTCAGTACCACATTCCAATTTGGTTCCTCCCATTGTGGGTGTGAACAAATTATCCTAACAGCTGCTGAATACAGTAGTGGCACAACAAGTAAATGCACAGGAATGTTTAACACATAATATTCATTTGGATTTTAGGGTGTGGCTTAAGGATTCATTTATGGACTTTTCATGGATCGGTCCTTTGCGCCATATATGCTTAACCTTTAATGAACGGTTACAGCAGTTTGGAAAAAGCTTGCTAGATATAAACTGTTGCAATTAAATACTGCATACCTTAAGGAGTATGTATCATGCCATAGGGTTCCAAGGGGACTACGAGTTTGGAAATTTCCAAATAGTATATCTCAAGATGCTGCTTTACTCAATGAACTTATAGCAACCTTTGCTGAATGTGGTTTCAAGATACTTAGAATTTTAATTAGGTTTAATGAAAAAGAGATGGAGAAGCTATTGGAGGAAGTTAATCAGCTTGATGCTTCACTTAAAAATGATTTTAATGTGTGAGTCTAAGGCTGGTAAGTATAACAATATATTTAAGAATGCTGAGACCAAGATCAGCCACATTAAAAGCAGGAAATGTAAAAAGTTGAATAGGGATGTACATGGATATTTGAATGGAACAGCCTACCCTATTCTGAAACTAAATAATTTTGATTAATCCTTTGGCTATATTGGCAACCAAGATGTAGAAAACCATCATGTTGCCTTTAATAGCAATTTTCAACAGAAACATTAAACCTCACAGGTAACACTGAAGGGTTTTTAGAATCTGGACAGTTGACTCCACCTCGCCACTCTCAGTGGCTGGCACAAAAGAAGAAAAACCCGCAAGTGGGTCCTGACAGGAACTCTATGAATTGGTATTCTGGATGCAAAAACTGTCTGATGAGACGGGGGAGTTACTAAACACTAGTGACAATTATAATTGTGACAACACTGTGTTAGCTAGTGTATCTGTACCTCTCAACCTCTTAATGCAATAAATCTGGACAAAGCTCCACAAAATGGGTGGAACAAAGCCCCCAAAATAGGGACATATTTTTAATATTGCTGTTATAAACTTACAAAGTTGCTAGAGTAACATGATTTGTTTAACAAACATTTTCTGAAGGATTTCAAGTCAAAAACTCAAATGCATGTCATTATTTAGTGACTTCATTCCTCCGATCATCCCAGTGATTTGCTAGAAATGAGGATTATACCAAAATATGAGCCTAAAATCTTAACATTTCTGTGAAAATCTGGACAGTTGAGAGAAATGCACAGTGTATCTAGTAACTTGACTGTCAATTCATGTGAAAATGAGATTTCTGTTATAGGACATCATGGATTAAACATTTTCAGTTATAGTTGTGAGCCCATTAGTGAACTGTATTTTTTCATTATTTAGCAAGGAATTTACATTTGTTCCTAAAACTACTGAAGACATTACTGTCATTATATTAGATTTAAAATTACATGTCAGAAAGTTAAACCTTAAGGTGTTATTGCAGAAATATTCGGGTACGATTCCATGTACCAATAAGTTTTTTAGAGCCAGTACAGCGATTCCCCTTTGCATCCCACATTGCTTTTGTTTGAAAAATTATGTTAGAAAGATATCAGAAAGCTGTTTAATGAAAAGAAGGGCTTCTACACAAACAATTTAACCAAGGATGAATGGTCACTTATGAATAAATTAGCTCACAATCATGAGCTAAGAATTATGAAGCCCAATAAGGGGGTGGAGCAGTATTAATGGATGCCATTGATTACCTGGCCATGATGTACAAATTGCTTGACAATGAAACCCATTATGCTAGAGTGTCCAGGAATGAAGTTAATATATTTATCACAAGTTAGGTTGATACCATAAGGATTTATTAGACCAAGGCAAGGTGGATTAGAAACTTTGTTGACAAGCGTACTATACCAGCTATCCTTGGCATCCCTAAAATAGACAAATATTTACAAAACACTCCCCTGCATTCTATTGTAGCAGCATCTGGCTCTAAGACTCATCCCCTAGCTTTATATGTGAATGGAACTTTAAAACAATTTGCAAAAATATCCATATATCATAAAAGATTCATGGGATTTACTTAGACATATAAAACAAGAGCTATACAATGATGATTGGATACTGGCCCCAATAGATGTAACTGATTTGTTTTCTTGCTTTCCTCATTATACTGGGATTGAATGGTTTAGGGAATCTTGCATTCAGAGTGACATAGTGCACAATAATGAGATAAATATTCGAGATGATTTTAAGGAGCTTGTATTAAATAATAATTTCCTCTATTTTGAGGGGGAATTTTATCAACAGACAATTGGTGTGGCAATGGGGCAGCATGTACATCCCTATATGCAAATATCATCCTCTGTTATTGGGAACAAAATGATGTGTTTAACACTGATTATATGCATAAGGTAGCAACATTTCTACATGTTCTGGATGATATTTTTATTATTTGAAAAGGCAGTAAGGCTGAACTTGAGAATTTTGTTACATTTTTAAATTCTACCACAGAATTTTTAAAATTTACATATAATTTCTCCTTTATAACTATTAATTATTTGATGTTACTTTAACTAAGAATAGCTACACATGTAGCTTTGATTCTGGTTTGTACCGAAAACCCACCTATTCTAATAATTTTTTACACTTTCATTGTAGCCATCTGTATCATCAAAATATGAGCCTGGCCAAGGGACAGATGGTAAGAATTTCTCAAATAGTCTCTAATAATGAGCATCTTCTTATTGAAATGTTCATGGACGGGGGCTACCTGTCACCTATGTTACATGAGATAAAAGAAGAAGTTAGTACAAAAAGGGATGAGAGATTCTATGCCATTCTTGGGAGAGGAATTGAAAGAGAAAGCCCTAATTCAACTAAGCCCAAGGACATGAATATACTATGTGTATTAAATATTGCCCAGGCTCTTATTCTATCAAACAGATATAGATTAATAATTGGAGACTTAATGAAAGTGATGATCAGATAAAAACGTTTTAAAGATAGGTCCACAATTTACATATAAAAGAAATTTGAATATTAAGAAAAGATTAGAAATAAATAATTCAGCTAGCTTTGTTGCAAGCCTTCAAAGGAAACCCAAAGGTATGGCTAAATGTGGGTCTTACACACAATGTAAATTTATTTACCAAGGACAATCTTTGAAGTGTGATACTATTCCCTATGAGGTTAAACTAAAATATACTTGCAATTGCAACTCAAAAGGAGTTGTATATATTGCTTTTAGTGACTTTTGTCCCTCATTTTATGTCAGTAAAACTGAACACACCTTAGAAAAAGAATTGGAGCTTAATAATGAGAATAATACACTTTGCAAGCCCAAGCTTAACTGTATTGGTAATAAAATGCTTTTATTTTTTTATTTTAGAAGTAGTACCATTAAATCCAAGCTGTAGTCCTTGGGAAAGTAAGCTAGAATATTATGAATTGTTGTGGCAGCTAAAGCTAGATGCAAGTACCACCCTTGGGTTGAATAATATAGTTATATTGAGCGCTGTACTTAAATTAAAGGCAGCCAAGTTATAAACACTAGATGTATTAAGATTTTAGGTGTTCCATGTTGAATTTTTTAAAGAGATTTTCATTAAATGTCATATTTATGTACATGTATATACATGTTCTTAACATATAATAAGTTTTATTTTTACATTTTAACTTTTTATTAGATTTTAAATATTGCATTGTTCTTCAGAAGTTGGCTGTATATTACACTGATTGATTGTGGGAATGTGGATCATTTGCCATGTGACTCTACATTTATAGTTTAATTAATTGAAAACACTATATAAAGGGTGTTTAAACAATGTCATTAGTTCTGATGAAGTCCCAGGACCTAATGGGATGAAAGCGCTCAACTTTTAGTTGTGAATAAACTTGTTTTGATTACTTCCATGCTGGCAGTTGCATTATAGCCTGTGTGTTTTACTTCAGCTCATTGGTGTTCTCCTTGGGATTATTCCTCAGTATACTTTTGATTCATAGGCATATTATCCACAATGAAGAAAGACTTTATTATCAGCTAATATGCATGTCAATGAATTGCAGCTGCATCATGTTAGTAGAGGCACCCCTCCCCCCTCAGTTACTCTGATATACACAGAAGCACACAGTAAAACGCACACATATCCACACAGCTCATACCCCATAGCTGTCCCTATTGTCAGAATATCCATGATGTATCTTTTTCCCCTTCCCCTCATAATTCATGGATTGTTACAGTCAGTTCTTAATGCCAGACATTAGAGTTTCATACTTCATATCCTTCAGTAAATGCATACTAGAGCAAAAGCTGTTATCTTACAAGGTTGAGAAGTGTACTTAACATTTTCTGTTCCTCTCCCTCATATCTCACAAAATGCTGTAGATATTGTCTAATGCCTGGGATCATCCATCTAACTATATCTATATCTATCTATCTATAGATGTGTGTGTGTGTGTGTGTGTGTGTGTGTGTGTGTGTGTGTGTGTGTGTGTGTGTGTGTGTAACATACTTCTCAATTGTACAGATTTTCGCAAAATGTCCAGTTTTTTGCCTCATAGTTTTGGTTGTTTTTTTTCATAAAATTTTGTTTTTTTTTCTGGCAAATTAGTGGTAAATCATTAAAGACTGAGGTTAGAAAATAATGACAGACATTTAAGTTTAAGACTTCATACCCTTCAGAAAATTCATGCTAATGCAAAACCTGCTATTCTATCAACTTTCTAAGTTTGTAAGAACAATATTTAAAAATGTTCCCTATTTTTGGGCCTTTGTCCTACTTTTATTTATGGCTTTGTCCAGGTTCCTTGCTCTAGGAGGTTGAGAGGTATAATTTTATATATATATATATATATATATATATATATATATATATATATATATATGGATCCCTACAGTATATACCTTTTCCCCACTGTAGTACAATCTTGGAGTTAGTATATATAGTTAGTGGGGGTGTGGGGGCATAGCCTCCCAAATTGCCTACCTTTTCTGTCCACTTTGTAATTCAGTATGTTGAAATTTAGCATTGTAAGATTTCAGTATTATGGGTTTCAGTCAAGTGATTTTTCAGTATTTTGAAATTTCACTCTTATGGTCTCAGTCAAATGGAATTCAGTCAAATGAAATTTCTATCATCTGATCGGGATCCATATATATATATATATATATATATATATATATATATATATATATAATAGACCAAAGCAATCCTTATAATCCAGTGATTCCAGTGACAGTACCTTCCTTCTAATAGTTTTTTGCTGACATAGCCAAAGAATTGTTGGGAATTGCAGAAGTATTCTGTATTTTCCTTCTCAGGAAACCCATCAGGAGAGACTATGCCTCCATCTTCCTTGTTCCTCTTAATATAGTACATCTTCAGTTGTTTCACAAGAATTAATTAACCTTGAAATTCATGAATACACGAGTAAAGAATGCTGCCTGTTCACACCCCTCCAACACAGATTGTTTGGGATTTGTGGAGACACACTGCATGCTTGTGCATTGTTTTTGCAGCTCTGAGCCAGTATGCAGCAATGCATTAAGTAAATATCTAAAGTGAGCAGGCAGCATTTCCATGTAAGTAGCTGTGCTCTGCTCTACACAAATGAGCAGCACAGCAAATATGCAAACAGTCATATATGTATTGGGAAACCTCCATAGAAGTACAAGTCACAATCAATAGAGAAGCTGTAATGCACTTTGCATGAATCTTCCAAGAGCTTAAAACATTACTTTACATCTTGCTGTATATCACAATAAGGTACCTATTGAGGCTATTCTTTGACAGGACAGCACAAAGCAGCTCATAACAGTAAATAGCCATGCACAAAATGCAGCTTCAGTGCTATGGGCTCCACATGCACAGACACTAACCAGGTGTATACATGTAGAGGAAAGGGGTCCATGGTTAAACAGGTAAAAGGGGAAAACAGCAAACAAAGAGAAACATAGATGGACAACATATAGGACTCTGCATGTTGGGGAAAGGCAGAGCATCCATTTTTTGAGATATAGGTTCCCCTTTTCTTTATGTAGAGAGAAGAGAATAAGGGAATGGTGATAAGAAAGTAAAGTAGATAAAGAGCATAGGTCAGTATGCTGTCTAGACAGACAGACACAGACAGAACAGCACAGGCAAACAGGTGCAGATGTGCACACACTGGAATTGGGGACTTGGGATAGACAGAAACAAGTGGAGAACTAACAACTTGTGATGGAGAGGGCTGGACAGCACACAGGGTATGTGGCTGGGAGCAATATGCAGGGAATACATCAGGCTAGGACTACGGCGGGGCACAAGCAGTACAATGAAGTCTGCACTCTGGGCATCCTACTGTGATGCATCACCTGTGATGGATCAGGACAACTGGTGGTCCCTCTGTGGTCTTACTGTCTGGGCCAGTAATGAAAGCAATTCTGTAATTTGTTGCACTAGACTTTCCACTTTGAAGAAGTGCCTGCCCAATGCTCTCTCATCTGCAGCCTCTACCACCTGTACAAGGCATGGCTGTGCCACTTTGGGGAATGGGGTCAGGCCACCTGCTGTTGAGTGGTTATGACCCCTTCCAGCAAGGCACTCCCAGCCTGACATACCATAAGTGACCCTAGCCTACATATCAAATAGATTTATACAAGACAGGTCATCATTTGTCAGTAAACTAAGTTTCCCTGGCCACTAATCTCTCCAGCCTACTGCAGTGGTCAACAAGATTTGGGTCTATATTAGAACACCGAACATTCAAAATGTCAAGTGTTCTAATATCGAACCCTACCAATTGAAAATACTAAACATCGAACATTCAGAACAGCGAATTTATTCCTAGGGAAAAAATTTGCTGTTCCAAAACACATATACACAACACAAGCATACCAAACAAACAGCAATCCACACACATACACCTAAAGTCTTACACCTAACCCAACACTAAACTATACATACACCACTAACTATCCACTTACCTCAACCCAAACCCTAACCCTAAGGTCCGCCACTATCGCACAGTCACCTCACCCGTGCCCTAACCCTAACTCACCTACCCCGCCCGAACCCTCACATCCACACAATCGCACACTTACCTGACCCATGCCCTAACCCTAACTCACCTAACCTGCCCTAACCCTCACGTACACATAATCGCACACTTACCTGAACCCGACCCGTAACTTTCCACCAGAATGCTGAAAATACCAAAGCAATAGAAATGGACTTCCGAATTCTTTCCCTAGGAAAAAATTTGGTTTTCTGTTTCTTCGATATTTTCAGCGTTCGCTGAAAATGGGTCGATATTAGAACACTCGACATTTTAAATGTTCGGTGTTCTAATATAGACCCCAAGATTCATGTCTCATTCTGTTAATGCTGAAAGAGAAAGGGTTACAACAGAGAGCTATGAAAGGTAGAAGGGAAAATATTGGAATGGCAGTTATATCCTAGGGTCCCAAACCTATGTCCCATTAGTTCCATCTCAGGCAAGAGGTGAGTGTGTGTCCCCTGTATGTCAGTTAAGAGACCTATACAGAGATGTAACTAGTATGCACAAGGATATACCAGGTACCATGTTGGCACCCTGAGATAGTTCAGCATAACCCCACCACATACCTGGTCCCTGCAAAGCACCACAATATACGTAGCTGGAATATTACACTATGGTACAACCACCACTTCCACCTGACATAAAAGCGGCATATAATAAAACCACACATACATTTTTTATGCTTTTTGAGGAGACAAAGACTTGCCAGTATGAAGAATACAGCAAGAAATTAAAGAATACATTGCATGAACACAATCAGGACATTAAAAACAAAAAGACTATGAATGCCCTTTATAGACATATTCAAGTATATAACAATCATAGGTTTGAAATGTTAGTATTGAACCCATTTTGAATGATCCTAGGGGTATGTAAATGGATGAATATCTTAACAGGAGTGAACTTAGATGGCAGTTAAGGTTCAGTGCTACTTGTTATCCAGGCCTGAATGATTCAGTGTCCATTAACCTGATACTGAAGCTGAAGCACTTATTTATTATTTATTTATTTGACATTTGTTTACCAGGGTGGTCTGACTGGGTCTACACAACCCATTTTCAGCAGAGGCCCAGGGAGAAAAGCTCCACATGCAGTACAATAGAAATACAAGTTAGATTAGAAATGCTATACAAAAATAAGTTGAAAGAACAAACTATGTTACAAGATGTTGCAAGATATTACTACACATTTAGACAATGCTATAGTTTAAACATTATAGACAATAATAGTCACTCTCACCATACATGATGTAGATAGTGTCCAAAATGTAGTACGTAGGTATTGCATTGTGTGACATTGACTGTTATAGTACATGAAAAATAGAAAGTTAGTTTCAGTTAGGAAAATAGAACGTTAGTGATGCAGGTAGACAGTGAGAGTTAAGAAGAATAGAAACAATACAGCCTGAGCAGTAGCTTAAGGATACGGTATAGAAACAGAGAAGGAGTTAGAAGAGCCTTAGGATCTTGCAGACTGTGAGGCATTGAACTGTGACAGAAGAGGATGATGAGGCTAGTGTGGAAGAAGAGGAAGACCTGAGCATTAGGCAGGCTTTATGCCGGAGCAGAGCCAGGTATATTTCAGATGATTTTTTTTAAAGACGCTTTGAAATGGGTTAGGCCAGGCATGGACCTGGTAGCTAGAGGTAGTGAATTCCAAAGTATACAGACAGAGTATGAATACAGATAGTGATCTGGTTTTCTTGTGGGTTTTGAAATAGCTAAGAGATTTTTCTCTTCTGATCATAGGGATCAATTTGGTGAGTAAGGTGTGACTAGATTGGCTAGTGCAGCGCAGGCAGTAGGCTTGAAACTAAGGTTGTACAAGGTGGATAACTGAATAAAGGTAAGTTGGTTGAGGAGTTCAAGTCAGTTTAATTATAGGAGTGGTTTACAGTGGTGTGTGTGATATTTAGAGTTTGTGGCAAACTTTGTACCTTTGTTGTAGCACTGTTCCATCTTGCTTAGGGTAGAAGTTTGTAAGTTAGTTAGGATAGGGGCACCATAAAGAAGGGAGGGAAGTAAAAATATTTTTGCAAGGGTAGTTTTGGTTGCTGTAGTAAAGAAATGTTTGCTTCTATATAAGAGTCCCAGTTTTTGATGAGTTTTCTTTACATTTTACTGTATATGGGGGACAAATGAAAGTTTATTGTCAATGATAATGCCTAGAAGTTTGGTCTCCTGCACTATTTCTATGACAGTGTTGTCAGAGGCAAGGATGTTGAAATGATCAGTGACAGTGGAGGTGTTTTGGGGATGAAAAAGTACTAATTTTGTCTTCTTTGGATTAAGAAAGAGTTGGGCATTTCTTAGCCGGGATTCGACTGCAATAAATGACTGATGAGTTTTTGAAAGTAGTTCTGGTAGTGACTGAGCAGTACAGATTATGATGGAATCATCAGCATTTTGAATGAGGGTCCCAGGGTGAGAGGTAGTGTGAAGGTTGTTTGTGAAAATGTTAAAGAGTAGGGGTCCTAGAATAGAACCTTGAGGGACTCCAGTAGGGTTGTGGAGGAAGGGTGAGAGTTCACTGGACCATTTCACAGCTTGTTTACGATCCTTGAGGTAGCTCTGAAACCATTTTACTGTGTTATGTTAAAAGCCTAAGTTAGACAGTGTGTTCAAAAGCAAGGGGTGAGCTACTGTGTCAAAGGCCTTGGAGAGATCAAATAATACTGAGGCTGTATAGCATCCTGCATCTCTGGCCTTGTTCAAGGTGTCTGTAAAAGATACTAGGGCTGAAGCTGTGCTGTGGCTAGGTCAGAAGCCATGTTGGATTTTGTTTAAAAGGTTGTTTTGCAATAGATATTGCATTACCTGCTGATGGATACCTCTCTCAAGAATGTTGGATATGGGTGACAAGATGGATATAGGATGGAAATTGGATGGATCAAAAGAGTTGCCTCCTTTGTGGATGGGGGTTATGTGAGATTGTTTCCATATGGTAGGTACTTCTGATTCAGACAAAGACCTATTTATAAGGATACTGATTGGGTAGGTGACTGAGTTAGCAGTCAGTTTGAGGTAGTGTGGTCGAAGATTATCAACTGAGGTAGAGCAGGGTTTTAGTTTTTGTAGCAGTTTCTTAATGGGTCAGTGGGTATGAATTGAAATGAGAATGGGGTTTGTATGATGGTTTGTTGAGTAGGGGGGGTAATAATGACAGGGTTAGAAGTAGTTGATGGTCTGGGGTTGGCGTCTGAATAGGTTGAAGAGTGGGGGGATCCAGCATTAGGGGTGTTAGTTAGGAGGTCAAAATTTGATTTTATGAAGTGCTTGTTAAAGTTTTCGGCAATTTCTGATGGATAGGTATCAGCTGATAAGGTGTGCTCTCCATTTCTTCCAGGGTTAAATAGAGAAGATATAGAATGCCAACATTTACTGGGATTGATTCTATGTTGAAGTTGGAGCTGAGGATAATATGACTTCTTATCTCTGTTGATTAGTTTTGTCACTTTGTTACCTAGTGTTTTGAAATTAACACAATTTTGTTCAATTTTGTTTTGTTTCCAGGTTGATCAGGCTGAGTACCTTTGCTTCCTCGGGTGTTTACATTCCTTAGAGAGCCATGGTGCTGAGATATTTTTGAATCTTTTCATATGAATGGGAGTTAGTGTATTAAGTATGTGAAGGAAGGTGTTATTAAAGTATAGTACAGCATCATTAAGGGGTAGTTGTTTAATGGGTGTCTAGTCTATTTCATGTAGGAGATTGTTGAATTTATGCTGACAAAAATTAGTTGAGTTCCTAACTGATTTTATAGTGTGTACTTTTAGGTGTTGGGAGTTTGTTCTAAGGGAATAAGGTGGTAGATGATCACTAAGGGAGCTAGACTGTGTACCAGAAGAGGGGTAATTGGCAGGGTGGGATACTAGGATCCAGTCTAGGGTGGATTGGTAGGTAAGATATTTGCTGTATCTTGTTGGAATATTGATAAGCTAAGAAAAAACATACAGATTTATACTATTTGTGTTGGAGTTGGAAGCTATGGTTTGCCAATCTATATTTACGTCTCCTAAGATTATTGTTTTGAGGTTTATTGTTTGGGATGTCCAGGATAAAATATTTTCCAACACTGGTATATTGTTACCTGGTGGGATATATATTACTATTATGCAAATTATTTTTTATATGTTGAGGTTCAAAAAAGAGATTAGTACCTCAGCATTGGAAAAGACTGGTATATTACTGGTATAGGGTGTGATGTTGAGTGTAGAAGGATATAGAAGTGCTATTCCGTGCTCTTATTTTTTAGATTTATCTCTTCATTATTGCAAAATTTGGAGGTATTATTTCTGAGTCTTTTACATTGGGGTGTAGCCATGTTTCTGCAAGGGCTAGTATGTCAGGTTTATTTTGATCAATGCAGGCATGCATTGGGGCTATTTTATTACATATACTTCTGAGACTCAGTGTAAGCATGTTTAAATCTTTGGGGTTACTCTTGTGGTTAGGATTAGAGGGTGGGCCAGTGTTAGGATTTATGACTCCACATTTGCGTAGATAGGTAATGAGGAATGAGTACCATGGGAAGTGTTTTAAATTCATAGGTCATGGTACTGGTGTCAAGTGTGGTTTCATAGGACGTGAAGAGGCCAATTTGTGGCTTGAATAATATGGGAGGGTATAGGAGGAAAGCTGGGAGGAGATACGTGAGAAGCTGTGTAGTTTATTGGGGAGAGGGTTGGAGGAGGTTGTTGATATGTGTTGGTGTGTGGGGGTATGCAAGGATATAGCTGTAGCAAGGTTGAGAACTAAGAGTAAAGAGGTTAGGCAGGTTAGGAGGAGCATGTCAACTGTGATAGTGGGTTTAAAAATAGTAAAAGTGGAATTTGTGTGTTTGAATGTGATATCAGGTGTAAATAGAGATTACGTTATCATGTGATATGTGTGCAACTGAAGGTAAGGTTGGAAATATTTTGACTTCAGAGTGGCTTTGACAATGTGGTAAGGTGTTTTGCCATGCAGTTTGTGATAAAGAGGGGTGGGGGAGATGTGATTGGTCAGTAATAAAATTATGGTGCAATGTTAGTTTGTGTGTATAGTAGAAGAGAAGGTGGTAAGCCTGTAGTTAATGTAAGATAGTTTGAGGTGGTGCACTTTGATGTGTAATTTTTTTTATTGCATATGTGCACCATTAGTTTTTATCATCATATGATGTTTTAGTGTGCTCTTTTTAAGTGTTAAGATGTTAGTGTTTTTTTAGTT
Source organism: Protopterus annectens (assembly GCF_019279795.1). NCBI lineage: Eukaryota > Metazoa > Chordata > Ceratodontiformes > Protopteridae > Protopterus > Protopterus annectens. Next base: position 857,064,560 of record NC_056730.1, read on the forward strand.
CTGATGAAGTTCCTAAAAATGAAGGAACAAAAGTGCTTAACTTTGTATTGTGTTTATTAAAATAGTTATTTTACTTCATGGCTTCATCATTGGTTCCATCAGATTGAGTGATTTCAGTTGTTTTGTACCCATGTGAGGTTACTAGTTAGTATCAAGAATAGTCCCCTTTCCCAAAAGGACAATTTCCTGCAGGACAGCAGTATTACAGGCCTTAGTAGCATTGCTTACACCTTTTCACTAACCTGGCAGTGCTGGTGACTCTGGTAAACACCTCAGCCAACATATACCAGACACAAATGTTTCCTAAGTAATAACCATAGGGCTCCAGTAGTCACTCTCTGAAATGGCTGTGAAGGAGCAAAGCAAGACCTTGTTCTCCATCATGCATCTGGCAGGTGCTGTTTGCTGGGCACTTGCAGAACATGCTGTCTCCATGTGAATATCCTCAGAAAATGGTGCCACTTTTAGGAGGAATAAAGTGCTAGCATATGATCATGCCTACAATGTGATTTCTAAACAACAGGTAGCACAACTTATCTCTGCTCTGACGCACCATGTTCATGCTCATGCAGGTTATCTGCATGAGCTTATTGACATGAGGTGTCAGACAGATGCCATAGACCCTAACTGTATTTGTTGCAGATGTACAGCAGTTAAATAAAGTGATTTAATTGTCATTCCTAGTAATTGACTTAATTTTCCAACATACTGTACAAAGAGATATAAAATTGCTGTCGTTTTGTATAACTCCTATAAATTGTGAAAGTTACTTTGGAGATCTCTGCAGCCGTGTTTGGAGAAATAATAGCAGTTTATGGAATTGTAGACAATTACGAAGAGGTGTACAGTAATCTGACAGTGTGTGATATGATTTATTCATCTACATTCCTAAGGATGTGTGCTCCTGGAAGAGGAATTCAGTTTACATAAAGGAAGCAATATGAAAATGTGTGAGCCTGCATGTGTTATGCACATATAGATTGATTGTGCTGGCAAAAAGGTTGTCTATGATATTAGGACAACTTGTCAATATAAATTCCTGTCATCCCTTATGGTGAAGGTATGCCATGTGTACAGTATAAGAGACAATATAGCATAAGATAAAAGCAGTGCTTACCGATATGTATGTCTATTTTCCCAGCTATAGTTCTGTATTGCTGTCAAGCCTACAATTCCTAATGTATAATCCAAAATGTGTCACCAGGGCATACTGCATTATTTATTTTATTTATTTATTTTACATTTGTTTACCGGGAAAGTCCGACTGAACATAAATCCTTTTTCAGCAGAGGCCCAGGGAGAAAAGCTCCACAGAATGGAAATTGTAAATATTTACATATATAAGAAAAATAGTAATATGCAAGCAATTGGGCGGCCACAGTGGTGCAGTGGTTAGCATTGTTGCCTCACAGCAAGAGGCTCTCTGGTTTGACCCTTGGCTAGGGTGCCTTCTGTGCGGAGTCTGCATGTCCTCCCTGTGGTTGCGTGGGTTCCCTCCGGGTGCTCCGGTTTCCTCCCACATCCCAAAGACATGCTGTAGGTGGATTGGACACTCCAAATTGGCCCTAGGTGTGAATATGTGCATGTGTGTGCCTTCAGTGGAAGGTTGGGTGCCGGGCTGGCAACTTGACATCATAAACCTCCACTGCCAATCATGAGCAGATAGGTGATCCACTGTGGTGACCCCTAACTGGGAAAAGCTGAAAGAAGAAGTAATATGCATGCAATTACAAAGCAATACTTAAGACAATTACATATATAAGAAAAGATTTCAAAGTGAACACAATTACAGAGCAGTACTCAAATAAGCATTCTGCTAAGTATGTACAGCATATGAATACAGGACACATAGTTATGTACAGTAATTTTAGTCAGATATATGTAAGTGTTACAAATCACTAGATGAGAAAGGTCTATGTCTGTTTTGTAAATTGAGGTAATTTACATTCAGTACTGTTAGCAGAGGAAAAAAAAAGCAGGAAAAATTGTGGGGATTTTAGGTGAGAGCTAATGTTTATCCAGGGGTATTGCATGAGCATAGCCAGTATTTAAATAGATGAGCTTTAAGTATAGGTTAGTGTGTGTGTGTGTCTTTTGGCTTATCCCGGTTAGGGGTCGCCACAGCGGAACTCCGGTCCACTTATGATTGGTAGTTGATATTTACATGCCGAGTTGCCAGCCCTGATGCACAACCTTCAACGAAGGCACGCCCATTCACGCATGCCTCCACACAGAAGACGCTCTAGCTGAGAATCGAACGGGACAATGTCTTGTTGTGAGGTGACAGTAGTTATTTCAGCAGGAAGTTTATTCCAATTTCTGGCATTAAAGTTAGAGTAGAGAGAGTCACCTGCAGTATTGTTGACTTCAACTGCGGTCAATAGTGTTTTGTTCCTTGTACGTACATTGCTGTTACTAGAGCACGGGAGTAGGAGATTTTGGAGGGAAGGGGTCTTCTCTGGGTGGTTTAGAATTTTCTGGGCTGTGGTGAGTTGGTTATAGAGTACTAGCAGGAAAAGTTCTAACCAGTTAAGTTTCTTGAGTGCTATACAGTGATGTGACTTAAATGGAGAGTCTGTGGTAAACCTGGCTATTTTGTTACAGCATGATTCTTGTTTAGCTAAGTCTGACTTTCTTAGGTTGATGAGAATTGACAAGGCATACAGTAGAGTTGAAATAAGATGTGTTTGAGCACTAGTTGCTTTTGTATTATTAGTGAGATATTGTTTGCTTTTTGTATAGGGTGCCTAGCTTTTTTATGGACTTGTTATTGTTTGTGCAATATGAATGTCAAATCTTAAATTGCTATTGATAACTACTCCCAATAGCTTAGTGTGGGTCATGGGTGAAATGGTAGTGTTGTTCAAGGACAATATATTGAAAGTGGGGAGGGGCACAGTGTGCCTTGTTGGGGTTCCCCTATACATACTTGTAGGTCCTATCTGGAAGGTCAGACCCTGGAGACAAAGCATTTGTGCCAATGTGTCTCTTTGACTTCAGTATAGTATGCTCCCATATTTGTTCCTTTGACTGTGGAATGGTATATGCATGTTACTCTTATATCTATTTATCTTTATCTGTCATCCTACAAGCCCCAGCAGTATACAGTCTGCAGCTACATCTCTTGTGTTTACAGGTGTCTCTCCCTTTTTTAATTTCTACAAATCTTTTGTGTTTCTAATACCATGATGGGAATGGACCCCATTTTTAAGTCAAAGTATGATTAAAGGTCATGAAATTAGTATTGTTTCACTCTTTGGATTCAAAGATGGCTGCTGTTCTTTGAACACTGCTGAACTGCAGCTCTACTTTTGACCTGAGGAAATCAAAACCCTGAGTGGATACTATAAAGTTTTTAACATCAAAACTTCGATAAACCTATTCTAACTACACTTATTTATCCTGGATTGAGAATAAAAACCGGAAAAAAGGAATATATTTCACTGGATTACAACAGATTAGCTAGCTCTGCAGAGAGGAATACACAAAGGAACCGTGTGCTTTTTATATTGCAACTTTTTGTGTTCCAATAAGATGTCAAAAGAAGACAAAAGCATGGATATAACTACGACTAAAACAAAATTATCGGAATTGCAATCACCAGAAAAAGATATGACTACTAAATGACAAAAAATTACTAAAGCACAGGAACAACAGAAACTAGGGACTAAAACTAAAGCTGATCAAGCTTTAAATATGGAGGATATCAAAACTGCACTTCTGCCTATACAAGAAGCTTTAAAAGAACTGACTTGTCAAATACAATCATTTGAAATTTCATGTACTCAGTTGCTGGAAAGAATGGATAAGACGGAGGCTCGAATTTCTGATATTGAGGACAAATTAGTTTTACTGGAAAAAAAAAACTAATCTGCATGATGTGGATATACAGGCTATACAAAGTAAGCTTACAGACATAGAAGCAAGAACCAGGAGAAACAATATCATTGTCAGAGGGATTCCTGAATCCATTCAGTATAATGAACTAATTCCATCCATACTACAAATATTTGCAGTGCTTTTAAATGATTCTGATAGTGTGAAACAAATCATTGTGGAAAGAGCACATAGAGCTTTGAGAGAGGTACAAGCTTCTAATTTTCCTAGAACTGTGTATGTTAAACTGCTTAATTATCAAGATGTAAATAGAATACTTATTACTGCAAAACAAGGTGGAGGCTATATTATATGGAAAAACAATAAAATATCTCTGACACAGGATTTACCTATACAGATCAGACAGGCTAGACAGTCTCTGTCTCCTTACTGCAAATTTCTTATTGAGAAACAAATTAAGTTTCAAATGAAATATCCTAATATGCTTATATTTACAGTGGATGGGGTTAAACATTCTGTTTCCACCAAAAATGAGGCAAGAAATCTGTTTCTTAAAATTTTCAAGGCTTTACCTGCATCAGAGACTTGAATTGAACTTTTGCTGGGACTGGCATGTTGATGAGGCTTGATTCATTGTTTACTGTGCTTCCAGGACTGGGTAATCCTTTGTTTGCATTTGTGAAGCTTTAGGCCTTTTCCTGAGTAATAAAACTGTTTGCTTTTCCTTATCTTGATCTCCTACACTTGTTTCCTGACATTTTATGGCTTCTAAGATCTGTTTTTGACAAGGAGGAAGACATGAAGTGCTTAAAATGCTGTCAAGGGTGCAGATTTCATTGTGGCACTTCCGGGAGTCCGTCTGCAAAAGCGGTCCCCCATTGCAAGCATTTCACAGGACTTCCTGGTTTGGAAACCGAAGAGAACTGTTTTAAACACTCTCTTGTTTATTTAACATTAAATAACACTGTTCTATAGTAATTTAAGCACATAGGAACTTGTTAGAAACTTCATTTATTAACTTTTAGTCAACATTTTGTAGTTATATTATTTAGAGAGGGTGCAGGGATTTAGCAATGTTTATTTAACCTGTCAGCATAGTTTTTAATGTTTTGTGTTATTTTTATTATTTTATTTAGTTAGAAGCTTGCTTTATTATGAAACTAGTATAAGGTGAATGTATAACAAAGGATATTAACAATTTGCTGTCTATTTGCTTTAATATAGGGTTATATATTAATATGTATTTTTTTTTCTCTTTTTTAATGCATGTGGTTTATGTATAGATAGCTAATCCAACTACTAATAGTGCATTATTTTTTTTACTTTATTCTTTTTACATGTACTGTACTGTTACATTTTTAATTTGATTTCTTTAAATAGTAATTAACCAAAGAGATGTAGTTTATGGCAGTGTTTGTTAGGGAATGCTTAGTTTAGGCTTTGTCGTAGTGAAGTTAGGTTTTATAGGTCTTAATTGTGATACATGTGTGAAATTTTACATTGTGGTGTTTTTATATCTGCTTTTTCTTTTAAACCCTTTGTCATTCTATATTATACAGGACCTATACATCTCCTGGTCCGGGGTTAGAGTGGATATGCACTGGTTGAGGACGGGATATAAGGATTGCTTCCAGATTATGTATGGTTTTGAATTTACTGTTTTTTGTTTTTTCTATGCTGTCTCTCCAAAACTTTCATTTTACAGTGAATTTTTGAAATGTGGGAAGTAGATTCATGAAACGTTAAAGGGCTCCAGAGCTTGAAGAAGAGGAAACTGGTGTTACATGTATTGTTGCAGGCTAAGGCGTGGTTTATCCTACTCCAAGAAATGCATTTAATGAATGATCAATGGGGTGATGTTAAAAAAAGAAATGGATTAGAGAAGTAGTAGTATCTGAAGGTAAGTCAAATAGTGCCGGGGTAGCCATAATTATTAAAGATCAATACAAGGAAAATACATTAGATTCTAATACAGATAAAAATGGACGGTGGTGCTATGTTATTCTTTCGTCTAACTTATTTGATAAACCTATTTTACTTTTAAATATATATGCTCCCTGTAATGATCAACAATTATTCATAGCATCACTATATTCAATTTTAACACAATTTGATAGATATTATGTAATTGTTGAAGGTGATTGGAATACCTACCAGAATCCGAAGTTGGATAGACCTTGTCCACAAAGAGCATTTAACAAGCATGCTGTATTAGCGCTGAATGATCTTAAAGAAGACTTTCAATTATATGATCCATTTCACTATCTGAATAACGATAATAGTACAAGCAATTTTACCTTTTATTCCCCATGTCACAAAATGTGGTCCAGAATTGATTTCTTCCTCATATCAAGAGTATTGATCAATCTAGAACCTACAGTTATTGTACATGCCCATTATATATCAGACCATTCTAAAATTTTGTTGAGATTTACTAAGGGGGTAAAGGATACTTTGAGACAAAGAGGTTATAATTGGTCTCTTAATCCAAATTTATTGAATAAGGAGGATATAATACTGGAAATTACACAGTACCTGAAAGACTTATTGATTGGTTTAGGGAAACAACAATTTGCCCCAGATATTGAATGGGCAACAGTTAAAGCTCAAATAGAGGGACACTTGCAAAAAGCATCTTATTATAAAAAGATATTAAACAAAGATATTCAAACTTGAGAAATAAAAATTAAATTACTTGATCAAGAACTGATTAGGGATTTTCGTGAGCAAACAGAGAAGGAACTGATTAAATGTCAAAAGGATCTCTTTTTACTTCAGAATAGTAGATTAACATTTGAAGAACACAAGACGTTAGTGAGGTATGCCAGTCATGTTCAAACACCATTGAGAGCGTTAGCTAGGATCATTAATCAAACAAAACCAACCGTGCGGATTTCGGAAATACAATTTAATAATAAAATATATTCTAAAACTGAGGATGTTCTTAATATCTTTGAGAAAATATACACTAATATTTATGCTGGACAAAAGGATATGACCCCTAACAGGAATTATGAACAATTTCTACATTCAATTAAGTTTCCAACAATAGGAAAGGACATTCAAAATGACTTGGTTAAACCGATATCTGAAGAAGAAATAGTATATGTAATTCAGCATATGACATCACATAAATCACCAGGTCCTGATGGCTTGACAGTGGAATTTTATAAAAAGTTTGCAGATATTTTCGGTAATATACTTTCAGTTGTGTTTAACTACATAATTAGGAATAAAATTAATGATCCACATCTTAACGCCTCAAAAACTATTTTTATACATAAAGCCAATTCAGATCCTCAAAATCCGGATAATTATAGACCGATATCATTAATAAATGTAGACATGAAAATTCTAACCTCTATTATAGCATCTAGACTGAAGAGAATCATGACTCATATCATTTCCAAAGAACAGACTGGTTTTATGGCAGGTAGACAAACCAGTGATAATACACTCACATTACATACTATGTTAGAGCATGCTAAGCAAAATAATTTAAATATTTATGCCCTTATAATTGATGCCCAGAAAGCCTTTGATAGGGTTGATACAAATTTATTGTTTGATCTTTTACCATATTTTAATATATCACATGAGTTTGTCCAAATGTTACAAATATTATATAGTAATCCCTATACTACATTGTATATTAATAAAAACTTCTCTAAAAGAATACAGATTAAGAATGGAACACGCCAGGGTTGCCCTTTGTCCCCTTTATTATTTAATATCTATCTTGAACCATTGTTTTTATATATTAAACAAAATGTTTATCATAATGTCCCAATAATTTATAGAACTAAAATATTAATGGCAGCTTTTGCTGACGATCTTAGCATTTATTGTGCATCTCCATTATCAGATACTGAAAAATTATTGCAGGCTGTTAATGAGTTCTCAAAAGTCTCTAATTATAAAATTAACTTGGAAAAAAAAACAATATCTTCCCTTTAAAGACACCTAAACCCTTTTCGTTATTGCCCTTAGTGGGACAGGTATCATTTAAAGAAAATATTAAATATCTAGGTATTGAGTTCTCTACAGATAATAAAGACTTTTACAATAATAATATTAAAGCAATCTGGGAACAAATAATTTCGGATTTTGGGAGATGGAAAAATTTATGACTGCCAATGTTAGCAAAAGTTTCAATTATCAAAATGAACATATTACCATGATTATTGTATATTTTTAGGTCAGCCGATTTATTACTTTTGAAGACATTTTTTAAAAAGATTCATAAAGAATTGGCTAAATTCATTTGGGAGCCAAAGAAAACCAGGATATCTTATGATAAATTAATGACCCCAAAAAATAGAGGAGGACTGGAATTACCTAATTTTGAAATGTAGTATTTAATTGTAAATTCTAATAGAATTTTAAGAATTAGGTTCATAGGTTCATAGGTTCATAGGTTCATACTAGGCTATCTGCCCTAGGGCATTTATAAGCCTAGCCAGAGTGTGTGTGGCTTTCACCACCCCTTAGGATGAGAATACTATACCCATTAGTTTGCTGTGCCTCTGTCCAGCAGTGACACAGAGATGATTCCCGGGGTAAACCTACGATCTCCCATCCACTCGTCAAGATTTCTCTTGAACAGAGTCAGTGAGGGGCTCTGCCTCACATGGACTGGGATTCTGTTCCATAGTGTAGGGAGTCTCTGGGTGATGAATCTGTCCCTCCAGCATGTCCTATTTATATCCGTGTTGAGGTTTAAGTCTCATGCTCTTGTGGCTCTGGTGGATTTGGATTTTTTGAGGTGGAGCATGTCCATTAATTCTGGGTTGGACATGGCCTTGTATGTCAGGCACAGATCACCTCTGAGCAGACGGTATGCGACTGAATAGAGCTGGAGTTTCTTCAGTCGGGCAGCGTATGACATATGTTTGAGCCCCTTTATCCTTTTGGTGAGGAACTTTTGGGGTCTTTCCAACTGCTGCAGGTGTCGGGTAAGGTACATTCCGAATGGGGCATTGCACTCAATCATTGGTCTGATAAGTGAAGAGTATAGGGGTACAATGACCTCTCCTGATCTGGATGTGAATCCCTTCATGATCAGGTGGGCAATGTAGAAGGTCTTCCTAACCACTTTGGCAATGTGAGTGTCAAAAGAGAGGTTACTGTCAACTTGGGTCCCCAGGTCCCTGATAACTTCTTCCGTGTTTAATGGATTACCACCTATGTGGTAATTAGGGGTTACCTTGTTTTTCCCAAAGGGTATGACTATACCTTTTTTGGCACTTAGCTTAAGGCCATGGCTCTGGCACCAGTTATCCATTTCTATGAGACCTCTCTGGAGGATGTCTGTGTCTGATGGAGTGTCAATTATGGTGCCCAGTTTGCAGTCATCTGCAAATTTTGTCAGCCACAATCCCCCTATGATTGCCTGCACTTCAGAAAAATAAATGCCGAACAAGAGGGAGCCCAGGACTGAGCCCTGTGGGACACCGCTCGTGACCGGCTTAGAGTCTGACATGGCATCAGCAACTCTAACCCTGTGGGTTCTGTCCTTGAGCCAGTTTGCAACCCATCTTGTGACATATGGGTTTACATGTAAGCTGGTGAGCTTTTCTATGATGCCCGAGTGGGGTATTGTGTCGAACGCTTTTGCTAGGTCAAGGTAGGCTGTGTGAACTGCCTTACCCTCATCAATGGCCTTAGTGACTGTTTCAAAAAAGTCGACCAAGTTCAAGAGGCAGGATCTGCCCTTGACAAAGCCAAATTGGGTAGGATCCAGTGTCTGTAGGTCCCCAATGTCTTTATTTATGAGTTCCATTATGATCCTCTCCATAGCCTTGCAGACAAGGCTCGTCAAGCTTATGGGGCGGTAATTTCCAGGGTCCATAGAAGCACTGCCTTTGTGGAGTGGGACCACAGTTGCCGTACGCCATTCTTTGGGTACATATCCTGTAGCAAGGCTAAGATTAAACAGCAGCCTTATGTGTGGGTTTAGTTCCTCATTGAGTTCGTGTAGCACACAGCCGGGGACACCGTCCGGTGCCATTGATGCTGTGTTTTTTGCTTTAGAGAGCAGCTCTCACCTGGGCATCTGAGATGTTTGGGAGGCTAGACTCTGGTGGGATAGATATTTCTCCTTTTGGGAGGGGGGGGGAATTTGCACTGAACCTGTCTGCCAGTATGTTGGCAATGTCTGTGGGTTCAGTGATTTTTGTATAATTTTGGACTAATTCTGAGCATATCTGGGAGTTTCCACCCAGGTTTCTAACATAGCTAAAGAAGGCCTTATGATTGTCTTTTGTGTCTTTAGCGATTTTTCTCTCAAAGTTGGCCTTGGATGATTTTATGAGTGATCGTAGTTTTTTGCTAGTATTGATCAAAGATGCCTTCCCTTTTAGGGATTTTCCTCTGTCATGCAGTAGCTTTCTCCTCTTGTTGTAGAGTTTATTTATGGCTGGGGTCCACCAGACCGGGTGCCTGCCTTTGGTGGAAAGGGTCTTGATTTTATTAGGGATTGCTTGATCCATACATTCCTGGAGGTGCTCATAGAAGGCATTTGTAAGGGTTTCAGCAGCGTGGGTTGTGGTTTCCACTGGCTCGGGGGCCTTGAAGGATACCACTCCAGTCTTAAGAAGTGTGAAGTTTGCTTTTGAGAAGTTCTTCACTGTGGTCTTTTTTTCTGGGGTTGGGGGTGGGATGTGGATCTCCAGTGAGATTAATTTATGGTCTGATCTCACCAATGAGGGATATACTTTTGGTGTGAAGCATTTTGTCCCCATGTTTGTGATGATCAGGTCTAGTATATTTTCTTCTCTTGTGGGAATGGTGACTAGTTGTTCCATAGCATTTGAGTTTATGAACTCCAGGAACCTTTGGGCTAGGGTGTTGGGGCTTGAGTAATGTTCCCAGTCTATGTTTGGGTAGTTGAAGTCACCCAATATGATGGTGTTTGGAGAGACATTCATACTCTCCAGTGTCTTCACTTTATTTACTTCTGTAGATAATCTACTTATTTATGATATAAATAATACTAAGTGGACACCACTTTGGGTAGTTCTGAATTATAAATATATTCTAAAGTTAAATATCAATCCTAAAGCAATACTTTTTTTAGGTAAGGATACGTTGAAATTCTATGGGATTATTGAACACATCAAAATGAACATATTTTCTTTACGTAACTTATTTCATTCATTAGATTTGGTTCAACATATGATGGTTTTTCAACCTTTTCATAAGAATCCTAATTTAAAATTGAATAATCAACTAATTGATCTCAACAAGTTTCCATTGATAGTTAATCTAACTTTGATTGATATATATAAACATCTTGACAGTTCGGCCAACCAAATAAGACAAGAACTTAACTTACCTAAAAAGTATCTGGTTATTCTGAGACAAATTAGAGAACTCACTATAAGCTATTTTAAAAGTTTTAAACTGGAAGAAGAGGCTATTAATAGATGCTCTTTGTTGTGGCAAGTTCTTCAACAGGATCTTAAATATATCATGACAGCAAATCAATTAATTAAAGAATTTCAATTTCATGATAAAATTTTGTTATCAAACTACTGGGAAGAGAAAATTTTACTGACAGATAGAAGTAATATGTTAAAAGCAATTGACTTGACCATCAAATCTACTTCTCTTCAAAAATTAATATATACCCAGTTGATGATTTGGAACAATGCATATTATACATGCCTTACCCTGCATAAATTTAATCCCAAAAAATCACCAACTTGTCCATATTGTAAGAATCAACCAGCTGACCTTCTTCATATGTTCTGGAGTTGTAAATGTATTTTCAAACTTTGGAATTCCCTTAAGAGTCAACTTCAGAAGGTGGGTTACCAAAGTACAACGTTATCATGGAAATTTATGATTCTGCATATTCCCCTGAAAGAGATCCCAAAATCACAAATTATTCAATATATTAATATTTTTCTATTAATGAAGCTTTATATAGCTTCAAATTGGTTAGACCCATCTAAAACTTCATGGCAGAACTTTAGAGTTCTAGCAACAAAACATATATTGGCTCATAAATTACTATTAAACCCACAAAATAAAAATGTTAATAATCCAAAAATTTGGGAACAGATTTTTAATATTATACTAGCATAGTATTTTCAACTTGGAAATATTAATAATTATTTATGTGTGTGGAGAGAATTTAGTAATCAACTGTCTGTTACTTGCATTTACTCTTATGCTTTTTTATATTTAAATGTATTACATGGAAGCATTCTTGTAAATATTGTATATAGAGTGTGGTTATTAGTGATATTAGTTAATGTTTGATTTGTGAATATATGTTATTTTTGATCTTACTTGTGTTTGAAAATAATATAACAATAAAGATTTATTATGGAAAAAAAAAGCATTGTTTCACTCTTTGATGTCAGCCAAAAGTGCTCTTCGCCGCACCCTCAATGTGCCCAGTAATGACACCTATTGCAATTTGTATGGAGTTACATGTATTGTTAACATAGCTAAATATGATTGTAGACTTTTTTTTATAAGACCCACTGCTCTTACTACTATTGGAACGATCTAGCTATTTTTTTTCCACACTGTTCTCATTTCTGCCTGCAAATCCTGATATGTTTTGACTTTTATGACACTGGGTATAGCGATTTCAATGATCAATGTTACTTCTGTCTTCCTTTCATGGACCACTACATCTTTTTTTCTTGCATCTATCTTTTGAGCTGTTGGCAATGGATGATCCCATGTGATGTAGACTTCATAATTTTCTATGATGCTTTGTGGCTCATGTTTCCAGTGTTTTTCAGCCACTTCAATACCATAATGTTTGCACAATCCCCACTGCAACAGTCTCGCCACATTATTATGCCATTCAGTATACAGTCCTTCTGCCGTTAATATGTCACAACCAGCAACAATAATAACCACACTGTAACTGTTTCCAATTCTGTTTTACAAAACCTATATTTGTCTGTTTCGCCCACATGTTCAATGGACTTTGTAAACCAATGTCTACATAGCCCACTATCTTGTGCTGCCAATATTAATCTTTCATCTCTTGGTTTGAATTCACCTCTCCTTAACCATTCCTGCATTCATTCCTGATCAACATGAGGTTCTTCCAGAAGTTTTCTATACTTGCAACTATATTTATGTATTTTACACATTTCTTGCCTTCTCATCTTGTCCTTTGCCTTATATTATTTCTTTTGTTTTGTGGCACATTCAGATGCTCCCTGGTTTTTATCCACTTGTGGTTTGATTTGCATTCTTGCTTGATGCTGATATGCTTCTGTTAGCCTAAGGAGAGAAGTCATCTTAGATTTATTTTTCTTGTGTTTCAAAACTTTCACTACATTTGGATCTTGTGAGGTCAGCAGATATGTATGGAGACCCACGATTGCAGATCTGTACATGTAATCAATTTCAAGGAGGCCCGTCCCTCCTTCAGAATGGGGACTGTATAATCTTGGTAGGCACTGAGTTTTATAAATCCCTTAGTGAGCATGAAGCATCCTTCTTGTTTTCCTATCTAATCTATCCAACTTGTTTTGGGGCCAATTAATAACTCCAAAACTGTAGGTTAGGACAGGAAGAGCAAATTGGTTTATAGCTTGGATTTTGTTCCTAGATATCAGCACAGTTTTCAGGATTAATTTAAGTCTTCTAAAGTACTCCTTACTAAGTTTTATTCACATTTGTTCATGTTTTATTATTGATCCTTCATCAGTTCCCAAATATTTATATACTCCCTCTTGCTCAACTTCTTTTATATCACATTCTTGTCCCAAACTGATGTTTTCTTGGTGCTGCAGTTTTCTTGCGTTAAAGGTTGCTTTTGCATATTTATCAAGAATATATGACATTCTTATATCACCTGAAAAAGTTTTGACAACTTGCAGTTGTACTTTCAGTTCCTTAACTAATGAGCTATACCGTTTCAAATCATTGACAAAGAGAAGATGAGAAGTCTTTAAACTTTGTTGTTTTCTAGGAGCCAAATTATAGCCATGGCCTAAGCGGTTAAGTAGACAGCTTAATAGCTTAAGTGCAAGACAGAATAGCAGTGGTTGCAGAGAGTCACCCTGGAATATCCCCTTTTGAATTTTTATCCCTGGAATAATAATTTGTCCTTTATCATTCCTTACTTGCAATGTGGTCTGCCACTGTTTCACGGTGATCGTAATGTAGTCAATCAGTGTAGGGTGTATCGTATACATTTTTAAGCATTCTTTTATCCTTGAATGTGGGATACTATGAAATGCTTTTTTGTAGTCAGTCCATGACATGCTTAAATTCTTCCCCTTTTTACAGTTCTCCACAATGACTTTAATATCAAATGATCCTTTGTTCCATATGGCTTTCTTTTATTGCCCTTTTGTTCTATTGCCACAATTTATTTTTCTTCTAATTGACTATAGACTCCGTTGGCATCATTTCCAGAGTATAGTTTATATGTCATCGGAAGGCAAGTTGTTGGTTTATAATTTTTAGGGTAGCTTGCAGGGTCACTCTTAAGTAGGAGCATTGCTTTTCTTGTTGTTAGCCAGGTTGGTGTCTGTTCAGGGTGCACATATAAATAGTTCTTACTCATGGCTAAATCTTCATGCAAAGATGTCAGTACTTGTAACCAGAAGTTAGGTACTGCATCTGGGCCTGTGGTCTCCAATTTGAGGCTTTTCTTAACTTTGTTTCAATCTCTCTGACTGTTACTTCATCCTATTTAATATTCTGTACCTTTAAACTTCTTATTCTTTCTTTTATTTCTTCTATCCATTTAGCATCCTTGTTATGTTCCACAGGATCTTCATATATACTTCTCCAAAATGTATCAATTTTTTTCTTTTTATGGTGTTCTTTCAATTCCTTTTACCTCGTTTTCCAATTCTCTATAAAAATTTTTTTGGGTCAAAAATAAATTGCCTGTTTTGTACTTTTCCTTTATATTTATCTGTGCATCTTCTAAGTTTTTCCGCCTGTGCTGAGATTTTTAGTTTATTTGTTATAGTCCATGATATATCCTGATCTGTTCTAATACTGTCCATTGCTTATATCATGTCTATCTTTCTAAGTATTTTTGTTCACCTGTTCCCTCTTCTATACCCTTCTAACAGTGACACTTCTTGTCTTCATTGCTTTATAGCTTTCTCTATTCGATACTTCCATGATGGTATTCGAGTTCTCCCCTATGTCTGTCTTTATGGAGGATGAGATGGGTGGTAGAAGTTGAGTAATTTCATTCCTGCAGAGAATGACATCCTCCTACAAGCACTAATGACCCATGGGGAGAGGTTTGCTGACCAGACCCTACAGATCAAGGCATGGTAAGAGACTGGCTCATGATATCAGTGTTGTGGGTGGGCAGGCTTGCACAACACAGACATCTTGTAAGTGTATTACTGACATAACCCTCTCACCAAAAGCAAAGCACTTTCCATGGAGGTTGAGAGGTCAGCTACAGGGTTTTGGGGCCATGACGAAGCAACAGTCTTACAGAGCTACGGAGTGTTTGGTGTCACCATAGGGGACAATAGTACTGGTATCATTCCAAAAGAGTGAACATTGGCAGCAGTCTGGATCAACACCCACAAATCTTGGGTGATGATGCACCAGATTAGTGACATGTAAAGTAAATATCATTGTGGCAACAGCATGCATAAACATTGTAGGCTGATCACAGAATCCATTGTTTATGTTTTATCACAGAAGCATCAGGTATGAAGTGGTATCAAGACTATAGGAGAGATGGGTTACGATGGTATGGTTATTACTGCATGGACACTCTTATCACGTGTGCCAGAAAACTACAGCTGTAGCACTGATAGTCATAGTCACAGTGGTGTGTCTTTTGTTGTGTATTCACAAGACAGACCACTGCTCTGGTAACGCTTATTGAGGCTTGGGCAAAACAACAGGCTGATGCTGGCACCTGTGCAGCTGCTGCAAATGATGACAAGACACAAATAGTTGTGTTACATTCAGATGACATAGTATCACTGTCTATCTCCCTTCTAAGTAAAGATGTGACCTTACCTTTGGGTGAACCTGAAGCTGTATAGTCAGAGCACTTATCATCCTAAGAGGGGCAGGTCTCCTTTGGCTGAGAATGCCTGCAGCACTACCCCTGCATGAGCAAATGAGTGCAATGATTTGATGTAAAATAACCATTGTTGTGCAACTTAGCAAGTGTGCCTAATGTAGTCACTTGTAGCAGATGACCCCTGACATGTGAGCAACACTCAGGTCAATCAGTAGATGTACCAGAGTATCATCAAGGCACAGTTTGCCACTACCCAGTCAAACATGGAGTTGACTGCTGTGCTGTGTGACATTCATAATGCAGTTGTCCATCACTATTAGTAGCTCCATGAGTACACAGAGTTCGGAGACACTGTAATGACTGTTTTTATGAAGATACCAGACTGGTAGTGTTGTCTAAGGTCAGGACAGGATACATACTAAGGATGGTCATGTATGGAGCCATCAAAAGAGACACAGTCCTTGCCTTCACCAGAATGTATGTGATACTATGTCACCCTAAATTCTGAGCAGTACTGACAGTAAAACTCCACTGGTAAGACACCTCACCAGTGTACTCTGTCCAGGACATGATCCTGAAGTAACATGCCATCCCTGACGTTGGATGCCATAAGTTCTACTGTAGCAAGTCAATAGAGTGGCCTGGGTCACAGTCATGTAGTGGCAACCCAATCCTAATGCACAAGGAGGTCATCTTTGATGCAGAATACCCATCACCTCAAGATGCACTATTTTTGGAACTTTTGCCAACTCCCCATATTTAATGTCTGTGGCAAGCTATGTTCCATTCTTTTATTGTATTTCTCAGCACCTGTGGATATGATGATGGCAGCTGTGTATCACACTGCCCTCTATCCTGTGCTGTGTATGTGGATATGCCTGATGCATTGTGTGACTTAACAATGCACTGTCCAGCATGGCCTGTTATTACTGCATATATTATGCTTATTTTATGTGGCACTCCATTGCCACTGCGTATTGATGAGGATCCTTAGTTCTAGACTAAACATTGCTGCACCATTTGTGCTGCTGTGTATTGTACCTGTTGCTGTCTGGAAGAATGTTGTGCTGCTGCTGCTTCCTCCTGTCCTGCAAATAATGTTGCTGCCCCTTCCATGCTAGTTGTGCAAGGCGTGGGTGTGTGTTGTCATAATGTACATATTACATGGGGAAGGCATGCTTGTTTTCTCAAGATAATATTATGTAGCATGGATCATTCTAGAAACATCCTGTAGACTGTGGGCAGGGTCATTCTACAGGACTCTCCTTCCCAGATATATTCTTGCAGGAGAAATGGACTATTAACTGAACACAAACTCATTGATATTGTGGGTTTATGCCTGTGCTTTGCTCTGTTGTACTAAAGTTTAGCAATGCTTTGTGGGATTCTGCACTGGAGTCATTAGCCAGGGTTGTATCAGTTAACTAACACTGCTTGCAACTCAGTTGCAACACCTATGGGGTGTTATCACTTATGTGCATAGTATATATATATATATATATATAGCCATATACATATGATATAGCCATAGTGTATGTGCATATCAGCTAGATAATTGGGTCATGCCAGCTGCCCAGGCACTCTCATACCTCTCAACTGTATAAAGTTTTGCAGAATGTCCAGAGTTTTAGCTCATATTTTTGGTCTGTTCCTCATAAAATTTGTGGTTTTCTGGCAAATCACTGGTATGTTCTGAAAACTGAAGTCACTAAACAATGATATACATTTGAATTTCAAACTTCAAACCCTTCAGAAAATGTATGTTAAAACAAATCCTGTTACTCTAGTAACTTTCTAAAGTTATAAGAGCAATATTTAAAATATGTCCCTAGTTTTGGACCTTTGTTCCCCCCATTTTGTCGAGCTTTGTTCAGATTTCTTGCATTAAGAGGTTGAGAAGTATGGGCACTGTGCAGCCACATCAGTTATAATCCCATGTGCATCCAGCACTACATAGTAGTTCACAGAATGGTAGCCTTTCCTATTCACATACCTGTGTGACTGTATTCCACATAGAGCTTTGGTTGCTACAGATGTACAGCCTGTGGCACTCTGTACCTTAAGGAGGTGAGTGATGTCATAGAAGCCATGCATAGTGGTGACTCATTCAAATATAGAAGCACAACTACAAGTAACTTGTTCAGCATTCAAGAAGCAGAGGCCAGTGAAATACCTACAGAGACCCTTGTTAGTCTCTGATACCATGGAGGCCAAAGTAAAATGTTATCAGCATTCAGAAACCACATAGCTGAAACAAGTATGTGAACCTATGAACCTATGTCATTAAAGGGTAATTTACATATTCCCCATGGGTCCCAATTACAGGAAGTTTAAGGTATTAGAAAGTAAAAACTCTATGTTGGCTGGGTTTTTCTTACAGTTTTTAATGAATGGTTTGTCTATGTGACCTTTTTACCTTTGGTCTTGATTCTATTTATACATTTGAGACTTCTTAAGAAAAAAAGAGAAAAACTCCTATGAGCAGTTTAAATACCTTTTGAAAATTGTCATGTGACCAAAACATGCAATAAAAAATTCATCTGTCTTAACATTCATAACAGCACACACAAACACATACACACACATATACACTAAATAAATAAATAAATAAATAATAGTTGCGCTACTTTATAACCTTTTATAGGTTCATAGGTTCATATGTGTTTACTAGGCTAAAAACCACAAGAGCCTTTTTAAGCCTAGCTATGCATCCCAAATCCCATCCCCAAAATAAGGTCATACTCAGTGGTAGATGATTGGGTACTAGGTTTTACCCAGTACTTGCAAATGAACTTGAAAGGTTTGCTAACATATTGCACTCAAAAATGAATGCAGTTGTGGGGAGCAACAAGACTCTAGGTGATGCTTACTGTGAGGAAAGTCATGGAGACCAACTGCTTTAGGCAGCAACTACTGTTTCTAACATTTTTAAAAGATAAACACCACATTTTTTTATAAATAATTGTTTAAATGTTCTATGAAGAAACAGAACCAGTTTGATGGTAGAAAGAGTACTGAATCAGTGTACATGTAAGGTGATGCGACTTATAATGTTCTCAGTTTAAGAACACAGTTAATATTAGTATGGTCATTGAAAACTATAGGCTGACTAGTCTCTAGTTTCAGTTATCAATGCAGTTATTGCTTTTCTATTGCACTATAATTATATATTGACAATATATATATATATTGACAGTAGTCTTCACCTATGATGTCCACACTTATTTTTTCTAGTATTGTAAACATTTTTTAATTGATACATACACCAAAGCACTATTTTCATCTTTATGGTCTGATAATCCTCGTATATCAATTGAAAGTTTTCTTGTAGTATTTCATACACAGATGCTGTCATATCCAGAAAACAATGAAGTACAGTTTCATTGATTGTGGACTTCTCAATGTAATGTCATAAATAGTGACAGAAGTCATATTTAATTAACATTAGGTTAGCTGTTATGGTATTCTAAGAGAGAGATTTAACATTGACCCCTTTTCTGAACGCAAACACCAGCTCTTTACTCACTAGATACATGCATCATTTCCTCTAAAAATGCTTCATTTGCAACAGAGAATTATTCCGTTGTCTGCTGAAGCAGTTGTAAATGGAATCTTGATATGTTGTAGCATAATACTGAACTTTTTTATCTTTATGTTGTACCAGTCATGTCTGTGATCAGAAACTACCTTTAAAATAGCATTATCGTAAGTCTGAATAATCCTTCTCAATAATCATCATTTTAACAGTTCTGTCTCTTTACAAAATCGACTATAGTGCGAAGGTGACCTAGAGACTCTAACAAATCTACCTATTATCTACATTAATTAATTAATCTACATTATTTTTCATGTGTTTGGATGAAAACTACTATTATACAAATACATATTTAAAACAGTAGGTTTTTCATAAACTGTAAAAGAAATTTTGTGTTCCTTGTGGGTAGTTATAATCACATCCAAAAACACTTGATTGATTGAGTGAGTTTGGTGGTGTTGAAATGTAAAACTGAAATGCTACCATTAATTTCCTTCAAATGTGATTAAATATCTTCAGGCTACATAATCACCCAAAATAAACTTTAAATAATTCTCAGAGACCCATCACAATGTTCACAGAAGTGGGTGAAAAATGTGCACCCAGTGCTACTCCATTAATCGGCTGAAATAACTTGTTCTGAAGTAAGAAAAAATATTTTTCTAGTATTAGCTCTAGAAAAATATGTACAATTAATTTTCTTGTTTGTGAGCTTAGATTTGTTGGACAAAAAACAAATCTTGTTCACCAGAATTGCTCCATACATTATATAGAGTTTACTTGTAATTCCAACAACATAAAATATACTTTCTAGACACTATTTTTCAGTTCAAAACAGACCTTATTCAGAAAACAGAAAGTAATACAGGCTTGCAGAAATGGTGAAAATAAAACAAAGTTATCTGTTCAACAAGTGCTCTCATAATGCTAAACTTTACACACAAATGCCAAAATGTTGGGTATATTCTAACACCACTTAAAAACGGGACTAGGTTTCCTTGCTTCCAAAAAGACAGTTGTTTTCAAACTCAGTCAAGAGACTCCTCAACTTAACTTTCCAACCCAAGGATGGCTTCACGCTAGTGCCTTCTTTTCAACATGTTGCATGATATACTGCCTGCAGCTAACACCACGTCAGATGGCATCCTCAGCAGTGTCCTTGTAATTCAGCAGCCTCCGCTGCCACTGCTATGGGATGTGAACCATCACTCTGATGCTGCCAATAGCCCATATGCACTAAGGTAGCTGCAACCCTGATGATGGCTGATTATAAAACTATATGGCTAGGGGAGGGGGGTAATGGGTTAATGCAGACCAGGAAAGCTTAAATTTGTTATCTTTTTTCTTACAGTGATATGCCACTGCTGCCTGCTAATTCTCAGTTTCATTTCAGCTAATTGGCCTATTTGTTCTATCATGACCAGAGATGAGGGTCAGTTTGATAGGCCATTCTTTACACAGTGTTTTTTTTTCCTTTAGTCCTAGTAACTACCTATGGGTGAAGCATGCAGTGAGTGTCAGTACTAAGCACATCAATGCACTGCCTCTCAACTTTACAAAGGGGGTGAAATCAGCAGGATGATGGGCACCACTGTGTGTTTTTTTCTCCAGTCTTCACCACAGAAAACAACTTGGATGCATGCGCCCCTGAGCACACCCCTCTCTCTTGCTTAGGATAACCACACCCATCCTCTATCATCTGTGCTATCCAGTACCAGAGCCATTACTCAAACTTTGGTCACCTAGGTTGTAGTCCACTCTTTGTCCTTCTATGCCACTGGTGCTAGGACAGCATTAATATCTTTCTGCTTATATAGCTACTGAAGGAGAGCATTGTCTATAATGAATGTGAAATTCCTTCCTAGTAAATAATATTTGAGAGTGCTAAGGGTTTATTTAACTGCTACACATTCTTTCTCTATTACTGAGTCCCTTTTCTCAGCATTACTTACCTTTCAGCTGCCTGGGACAAATCTGCAGAGATGTCCACTTTAGAGGAATTGGAACCATTTGGAGAAGTAAAGGGCCATTAAAACAGGTTCCAAATATAGTATGTTTTCAGTTTTGTAAAGGTCTTCATTTGACCATTACACTTTTAGTGGAACCCCGCCTTTGGTTAAGTCAGTCAGAAGGCAGACATCAGCATGAACTTGCTGTTCTATCTGCACAAAACTAAAATGCTTTTATCTGCTTCATTGTAGTTGGCCTAGCCCAGGTCTGGACTGCATCAGCTTTGTTAGGTTGAGGCTTCACAATCCTTATTACTATGATACACCCCAAATAGTCGGCTTTCTCCTTATCCAGTTTGCATTTGGCTGAGTTAGCTATTAGCCCAACTTGGTGGAAAAAATTCAGAAATGCTTGAAATTTCAGAAGATATCTTTCACAGTCTTCAGAGAACATTAGAACATCATCCAGTTAGGTTATGGTACATCTGGAATGGCATCTTAGAATCTTTCCAATCAGCAAGGTTGCATATCCTCTATGAAGACCAAAAGGCAGGTCTCTTCAGAAGAGTCCATCAGGTGTAGAGAATGCTAGCTTTTCTTTAGCTTCTGGGAGCTAATGGAATTTGCCATAGCCTTTGGTTACATCTAGAGTGAGTAGAAATCTAGCCTTGTCTAATTTGTCAATAAATGTGCCCACTCAAGGCACAACTCAGGGCATAGTGTATGAATCAAACTTGGAGATGCTATTCACTTTCTGACTGTTGCAAAACCTTATATAGCCATCAGCTTTGTGAACCAATACAGTGGGACTTTTCCATTCACTTTGCAATTCTCCTATGACCCCTGTTTTAAGCATTTTCATACTTTTTGCTAACTGCTTCACACCGGGACTCCAGTCTGTGGTAGGTTTTCAAAAGCACTTTTTCACTTGTCGATGTTTATGCATTGTGCTTTGTTAAGCTGGTTCTGCTATGTAACACCAAGAATGTGCTGTTATTCCTGAGTACAAATTATTTTACAACATTTGTTTGACAGCTGGATAATTTCTCACGTTTTAACTTTAGGACATGCTGACAAGTTCTTAACCTCCTCTATAAGCATACTTTCTAAAGAAACTTCATTCTCTGTTCAAGGTCTCAAAACATTAATGTGGTATAACTGTTCTTTCTTCTTACTGATTATCTCACCTTATAGTTTGCATATTCTTTCGATATATTTTCATATAAATTTATATGAATGTCATTCACTCAGTGAAGTCAACTGCTAATCTATGGTGTAAATGATTGTGAAATGTGGTTGATTGTTCCAGTCATCGAAATTAAGATTTTGGATGAATGGAACATCAAGTGCATGTGAGTAAGGTAAGCATATGTTTAGAAAAGTAACATTCGGAAGGTTTCAGCCTTAGGGAGAAGTAGTGTTTGTACAAATGTAGGCAGGCTAGGTTTATTGTCCAGACAAACCATTCAGTAAAAACTAGAAGAAAGATCCAGTCAGGCTAGAGTCTTTACTGCATAATACCTTAAAATTCTTGTAATGGAGGCCTGTGGGATATATGCAAATCATCCCTTAAAGACATACCAATAATTCAGCTAGATGGTTTCTAAATGCCTGTAACTTTTTACTTTTGAAGCCTTAACTGATGATTTCAGGCTAATAAGGCCAAACCCATTAACTGTAAACATGCCATGTTTCAACCATTTTCTGTATTCATTGGTACAGTGTAAGTGGATTCCTTGCCTATAGTTTGGAAAGACAGAACATAAAACCAAGCCTGATGTCTATATGTAAACTATCCAAAATAACATCCAAACTAAAGGGTAAAAAGGCCATGCAGACAATCCACTGATTAAAAACTACAAGAAAGTTCCATTCAAGCTGGAGTCTTTACTCTGTAGCACTTTAAACCTCCTGTAGTGGAGGCCATTGGGATGCATGCAGATTACCCCTTAAGGATATGTTAGTACTTCAGCAATATGACTTCCCAATGCCTATGACTTATTATGTGTTTCTTAAGTCTTTACTGGATAATTCAGACCAATAAAGCCAAAGCTCACTAGTT
Source organism: Protopterus annectens (assembly GCF_019279795.1). NCBI lineage: Eukaryota > Metazoa > Chordata > Ceratodontiformes > Protopteridae > Protopterus > Protopterus annectens. Next base: position 857,087,938 of record NC_056730.1, read on the forward strand.
GCAGACATGCCATGTTTCACCCTTTTTCTGAGCTTGTCAATACAGCACAAGTAGATTCATGTTATATATAGGTGGCCACTGTGGTGCAGCGGTTAGCATTTTTGCCTCACAGTAAGAGGTTCTCCAGTTCAATCCTCAGCTGGGGTGCCCTCTGTGCGGAGTCTGCATGCCCGTCATGTGGGTTTCCTCCGGGTGCTCCGGATTCCTCCCACATCACAAAGACATGCTGTAGGTGGATTAGACACTCTAAATTGGCCCTAGGCGTGAGTGAGTGTGTGTGTGTGTGTGTGTGTGTGTGTGTGTGTGTGTGTGTGCCTTCCATGGAAGGTTGGGTGCCAGGGTGGCAACTCGACACCATAAATACTCTATTGCCAATCATGAGCGGACATGTAATCCACTGTGGCGACCCCTAACTGGGAAAAGCTGAAAGAAGAAGAAGATTCATATTATATATGCATGATTGTACTCGTGTGGGTATAACTTGCATAATGACAAAGAAAGTGAAGATGTAGCATTACAATAAAATAAAAGATAACACACGCTATGGCTTTTGCTGTCAAAGAATATAAATCTACTAATATAATAAATGACAATACTTTGATAACTCAATTTTCAAACTATTTACACATGCTTAGACATTGCAATATTTATCTAATAGCAACAGTTAGTAAGGGTATGTTCAGGTGGACCATGTGTGGTAAATGAGAAGATAAGGGGAGAGTGGAGAAGATGTAGAAGAATAGGTTAGAGGGGTTGGAAGTGCTTAGAGAAGGCTGTAAGTAGGCTTAAGTAATAAAGTTCCTTAACAGGGTAGATGGTCTCACTCTCCATGACAGAGTGAGGGACTCAGCAGTCTTGGAGAACCTTGGAGTACTGCCACTGCTCCCCTGTCTGTGCACATTGTGAGAATGCCTGCTAGATGCCTCACACAGGAGATGTGCCAAGCACAGTCCACTAAGGTGATGGCTTGGTCAGACCCAAAGCACATTACAGGGGACTACATGTGTCAGCTTCCTTAGGAATGCCTGGGAATCTCACAAGATAGGCCAAAGTATGTTGCTAGGTAGAAGAATATCTGTCTTCCCTGTTTAGCTTGCTACCACTGTCACTCTCACCAGGAGAGATGGTTTAAAAATTATAATGAATGTGTTGATGATGATAATAGTCATGATGATCAGAATTATAACGAGGTGAAATAGTTCAAATCTGTGAATGGAGTCTGTTTGTGTATAGACTGCACTTTTAGCAAGTAATGTTCCATTCATTAACATTAATTTCAGTGACTGTAATGACTATATTAGTCTCAGTTGTCAGCACACTGACATCACTATTTCCTTAATACCTTGTTCTGTGGCTGTGGAAAAAAGTGCTTGTTTCTTAGGGACAAAAATATGCTTTGTTTTAATGCATATTCTGCACAGAATCTGTGAAGTTTGGATTTCTGCTATCTGGATCGAAACCTATATACAGGCAAGGGTTATTTAACTTCTCCCTTCATTTTAATTGCTTGCATGATATGGAGTAAATATTTACTTTTAGGACATTTACTTTATTTAACATCTGTTTACCAGGAAAGTCCAACTTGGAACAAAGCCAATTTCCAGCAGAAGCCCAGAGAGAAACTCTCCAGACACGTCTTTGAAACCTGAGCACCCAAAGTAAACCCACACAAACAGAGGGAGGACATGCAGACTCCACATAAAAGGCAACCCAACCAAGAACCAAACTGGAGACCCCCTTGCTGTGTGGCAACAATACTACCACTGAACTACAGTGCCATCTGCACATTTTTTTGACATTCTCAGTTTCAGTCTACAGAACAGTAGCAAGAGGTTGCTGATAGTTCTCCTGTGCTCATACTAAAGGTAGCAGCTTTTCTTTTATACTTTCTTTGTATTTTAGTGTACAGCTAAGTACAAATTGCCACAGAAAACCATTTATTCACAGCACAGACGTCCATCAAGCCATAGTTTTCTTTTCCCTTCCTGCTGATGCATGCAGTGATTATCTTCTCTACCTTTCATAGGTGCAGTAGCAGCAGCTTCTGCATTGATGTCATCCTCTAAAGAGCTTGCTCTTTTGACAAATAAGAGATTTAATGTGCTTTTTTATATGTGAAGCTCCAACCTTACTAGAAACATTCAAATGTTGAATAGAGGCAATTCTCCTCTGCACTCACCCATTCTGGAGGACTTTACATCCAACACCCCCTGCCTTTAAATATACTACCGCAGGGTCACTATTCATTTTCTGAAAGGCTACTCATTTCAAAAATAGTGCACATTGGGATTCCTTTATACAGAAATACAATATATAGGTGTGCATTGATGGAGATACAGGTCCCCTGTATTACCAAATATTTACATATATTTGTTTTTAAAATAATGAATGTTTGGGGGTTCTTCATACAACACACACACTGGAGTAAATAAAACCCACCTAGGTGGGAGGCTATGCCCTCCACATCCCCCAATGAGAGGGACTACATCCCAAAACCCCCCAACTATACTGTATATACCAACTCCGGGATGGCAGTAAACTGGAGAAAAGGACATGTTCGGCAAGTGTTTACTTGCCCTGGGAAAAATTCGCCATTTGATTTGTAATGTTTTGCTATTTTCATCTCGCTAAAATGCAGTTCGGTTATCTGCTGTGCTTCTGACATTTTAAAGGGGATCCATGCACACACACACACACACACACACACACACACACACACACACACACACACATATATATATATATATATATATATATATATATATATATATATATATATATGAGTTTATGTCAAAGGAGTGAAAACCAAAAAGATGAGGAGCTGATACATTGAAAAAAAATTGACTCCAGATCTGTCAAAATAACCAAAGATAGTATTTTTACAGTGGTACAAGCCTCTCCATACCCCAAACATCCCTTGCTACTTAGATGCATCAACTCTGAGATTGCGCAACAGTGCAGAAACGGGTATTCAATCTTACCTGCATTTTCATGCAATTACAAATATGGTCTCTGACAAAATAAACATACAAACCACCCAAAACCTAACATTAAACCACAATGTCTCTAAACAACAACCCCTCCCAGTAAATACAGCATATCCCACCAAATATAAACCTGGTTCCCCTAACATAAAACTTAAAATTATAGACTTTGAGATTGGTGTTCATCCTTACATATTAGGCTCCTATTTAATTTGACTAAATTGTAACTCAACCAACTAACACATATCCATATAAACAGGTAGATATGGCCCACAGGTGTAGGCAGAAAGTGTTGTAAGATCTATCACACAATCAGATGGCCTGTATGTGCATGGGAGGTAACCCTAGCAAGAGTGCATATCCTATACTAGGAGAATGGAAATAAGAAGCAACAGAGTTTAAGCTGCAGAATGCGCATTACATGGAAAATATATTACACAGAATGAGCATACCTTACTTAACTATGGGTAAGAAATAAACTTGGCACTGCATGGTTGGTCCATTGGTATAGATGCCAATTTTATTCTGTTTTAGTACCCATCTTTTCTTGTTTTAAAATCAGCATTAAACTAGTCTTAAAATAAGAAAAATAAAATTATTTCACTTTTGCAGCATCTCTGCAAGGTAATTATTTGGCTAGTACAGTAGCTAGTGCTACCATCTGTTGCTCTCTCTACAGGAAGGACAGTCCCTATTTGAACAGTTGTGTCCTGCATAAAGCCATGAAATATAACAAATATCCAGAGATTATAAGACCAAAATATTTCATAGGTCTCATAGGTCAGAATGGTTGCATAAACATTTTATACCTGAAACATCTAAATAATATAAGAAACAATATAACCAAATACAATTGCACAGCAATGGGCTTTGGGTATAGTTTACCCTATAAAATTTCAATTTTCCTTAAAAAGTCCCAATTTTGGCATTTGAAAATACAGCAGCCTTGGTATTAGCCAAATAATTAGCTCTTTAAAACTGTTGGGAGCTTTAACCTTGAAGTAAAAAACCATGCTACTTACTAGCATGGATACATACTTTTACTCTATGACTAAGGAAATAAGATATGGATAGCCATAACTATGCAGTCTAAGCATTTGTGATCAGTTGCCTTTATCAACAGATTGCAGTGCTTAACTGTAAGTCTCTAGTCATATTTCTAGAGACTAGAAGGAAGTGTGGATGCAATATAGAACTGCGGGAAGCATTAATAGTAGACATGCACATCAGAACAGTATTTTTCTACTTTTTCCACAATCAATGTAAGCATATGTGTGTGTGTGCGTAGGGGGGTACTGTAGGAGCAGCTTAAAATACATTACCGGGGCTATCTCCACCATGTTTAGTAATTACCTATGATCTTCAGAAGTGGCTATGGGTTAAGGCTTGGCTGGAGGAAGAAAGCAAAGGGCATTTAGGGTAATCAAAAAAAAAAGATCATTGTTGTGGCTTGGTGGAGCTGAGCTAGGGGAGTGACTCAAAATTGTGTCTGAAAGCTTCAGTGAAAAATACATTTCCTGTGATCTTTTTTTCTACTTTTTTGGCAGAAACCAGATACTGGCTTCTTGCGCAACATAAAAAAATCAACTGATCTCATCTAGGATATAAATGCTTTGAATACTGATGTGGAAGAAGGGGGTTCAGTAACAGATTTTATTTTTCTGGACTCAAAAAGATCTGTGAAGTTGGTAATTACAGCCATGAAATTAAACAACACTTGCTTTTTGGAAGGTAAGCTATGGCCAATGTGTATATGATTTTAAAGAACAATGACATCACATTGTCATCAAAGGTCTGTATGGTCAAAGCTATGACTTTTCCAGTACTCAGGTCTCAGTACCATAAGCCTTCAGATCTCAGTACTCATAGCTACTCTGATAGACTAGAAGCCCTGTCCCTCAACTCTGTATCATACAGAATTCTGAGGTGTGATTTCTTCTTAGGCATTCTATGCTATGAATGAGCCATCACTCTTTGAACTGCTTTTCTTAAATAGAACTAGCAGTAAAGCAAACAGGCACTCCAGAGACCTAGACCTATACTTTTATGTCAACAACACCAAATGGCTTGACAGATAAAAATTACCCCACATTTCTGAAACAGACTGTCTTTACCTAGCAAACAGAGTACTTCCTTAGCAACCTTTAACACCAGTCTGGATGACTGGATAGGTGATTACAAATTTTCACCAGAGATATGTGGAGAGAATTTACTTAATGGTGACATTTATAATCTCCCACCAGTACTGGTGGATGTGCTGAGCTTCTCAATGGTTTCTGGCCATAAGCTTAGTAAGAACATACGGAACTATGAAAAATGTGACTGTGATATTTGGGCTATAAGTAAGGCTGTGCACTGGAAGATTGTTCCTTTGGAACTGTAGTGTTGGAGGAAACTTTTTGTGAATTCCATGGACTGCGAGAAGATCAAACTGATTAATACTCAAGGATATAAATAAATTGTTATGTGGAAGGCCTGATGGTGGGGTCTAAGATGGATAGACAGCATTAATGAAGTAATGACTATGAATTTGCAAGAACTTAAAGAAGCATCTTTTGACAGACAGGCAGGACTGGCATACTGAAATCCTTGAGGAAACAATTAAATAATATCAGCAGCATAACCAGCTTTGTTTTTGGGGTCAGGTTATGAATTAAATGCTGTTAGTTCTGACAAAAAAAAGCAAATATTTAGTGTCAGCATCAGACAGAGTATATGTCTTGTTTTCATGATTTGAAAAACATTTCTACTTACACCTCTCCCTCAGGGGCATAGGTGGAGCCAGTAATGGAGAACGCATTCAGGGTGCAGTTATCATCATCTACTTTTTCAATAATGAACATCTGCAGAAAAAAAAATTGAAAGAAAAAGAAGCAATGTTAAATCTGACTTAGGAGCATTAACAGATCTGTGTGAAAAATGACTGGAAACTTGTAACTGTACCTTGCAGACAGACATCTGGTTGGTAGTGAGAGTGCCAGTCTTGTCTGAGCAGATGACTGAGGTGCACCCAAGGGTCTCAACGCAAGCCAAGCTTCTTACAATTGCATTCTTCTTGGCCATACGGCAAGTACCCAGAGCAAGACAAGTTGTGATGACAGCAGGCAAGGCTGAAACAAGGTCAAGAAAATATTCTGTTAGTAGAAGCATGAATACATAGACAGTGACAGTCGATAAAGGCCTATTGGCTCATACATTCTGCCCTCCCTACTCAAGTACCTCCATCAGTTTCAAGGACCATCTGTCACTCCTCTTCTTCACTTTTGTTGCAGCTAGCTCCCTGCCTGTCCTATTCCTGTGTGAACATAATCACAGTCTCTTTACAATTTCCATCTGACTGTTGCACTTGTTCCGCACTCTTTTATTTGTGTAAAATAAATAATGCTTTAAGTGACCATTCAGATCTGCTCTTTATGAATTTCTTAAGTTCTCTGACATCTCGATAAAAGACATTGCAGATAATACTTTCTTAGCTTCCTGTTAATGTAGCTGCCTTATATATGTGTCAATAATAGCTAACACTTGTGTGGTTTTCTTCTTGTCTTTGACTATTGCTTACTTTGCAGACCAGTTTTTCACATGGCTTCCTCACACTGTCATAGATGAGTTTTAGAATGGGCTTTGGATTCTGTGATGAACACAAGAAAGCATTGTAGCATAAGCATGGCAATGTTTCTAGAACGGCATGCCCTGTGCTTGGTTCAATACAGATAACTAATGCTTAGAGCCTTAAAACTGTCTGGAATCGGTGTATAGAGCTCACTTTGCAGCACAGTACTGCACATGCATTCCTCTTCAGCTGGACAGTATACTGTCATTGCAGATACTTTTTTCTCACTTGGAGATCTCTATGTCTTCTGTACACTAATCTATGTAAACTTTGTTGACCTTTCAAAATCAACATATTCCACATTAACTGCCTCTTGTGACAGAAACTAAAGAAAGCTAACTCCAGTTTTTTGGGCAGGCCTTCCAGATCGTCAACCACATGTGGGATGTTGTGACTCAGCTGTGTTCTGGACTTCTTTTGCTACACTTCCTCAATAAATGCTAGGTAATCTTTTCTATAGTGGACATCAGCCTGTCAAGCTTATAGCCCCTCCCACCACACTTCTTTCTCTTTTTGTGGAAACAGAACATATCTGTGGTCCTTGTATCCAACTTTCCAAAGTGTGTGCACAGTTAACTTTTTAGCCACTTTATTTTGTATTTCCCATTGCAATCTGTCTGGTCATTAAAATATTTAGATTTATGAATCGCTGTTAAAAAAAAAAATTTACTCACGTTGACACTAGAAGCTTGACTCAGCACGACGAAGCATCTAAAACCTGAGTTGAAAAACTCTTATCACAAGGTACAGATATGCTGGCATTTCCAATGTGCATGAAAATTTGACCACACATATGCATGCATGTAAACACATATGGTGGGCTTTTGCCCACTGCAGCCTGCAACTCTGAATAACCTCAATGAAGAATGCAGTGATTTAGGAAAAATATCCCAACTGACTTATAGGAGTAATGTTTCTTTCCCTTATTTTTGCAGAGCCACTATCCTGCATCCCTGTTTCAACATTACTTTCAGCCATCTGCTTGCTTTGAGGCGTAGTTACTGCCCGACTTGTATTGAAGGAGTGTATGTCTGATTGTAGATGGCCTTGGTAGTCAGTGGAGGATAGCTCCATCTGCTAATTCCTTCTAGACATACATGCACTATGTCTTAGATGTGTACATTTACTTGCTGACAGGCACACTTACACTCACATATACTGACATCAAAGTAAGCATGTGTGCATGCGTGTGCGCACACACACACACACACACACACACACACACACACACACACACACACACACACACACACACACACACACACACACACACTCAGACCATTCTTTATTGAGTGTTTGGAGCGGTTTCAGCTAGTACTAAAACATTTCACTTATAACTGCACCCTCAACGTATCTGTAAGCTTTGTCAGTTTACTTTTCCATGTAGCTTTCCCCTATAGTTTCAACTTTCATACTCCTGTCTGCCTCTTTAAGTATGTTGTCAGAGACACATTTTACTGTATAGTAACTGAATAATTGAATTGTCGGTTTTAATGTCAGCTTTTTTTATCTTCCCCATCTTTCAGTCATTATATTCTGTTAGAGAAATATCTTATGGTATAGCAACTGCAAAATTTAAGTTGCTTTTCTCCTTCTGCTTTCCTATTTATCTCCCTACCTGTTTTCTGTTTTATGTGTAATGCTTTACAAGAGATATAACAAACTGAAATAATCTCAGTGTGGCAGACAGTGATTAACAATTTTACAGTATGAATAGACACTGGTGAAGGAAGCACAGGAACTAACACTATCCTACACTAACACTATACTATACATGCTTACACTTATCAAGGGTATCAGAACTTGTCAGAGATTTGAGATGCATGGCTAGGCTTAAAAAGGCCCTTGTGGTCGTTAGCCGAGTAAACACCTATGAACCTATATACATACACGTACGTGTATATTTATATATATATATATATATATATATATATATATATATATATATATATATATGGTTCCTGTTATATAATTGAAGACACAGTTCTTCGAATGCGACTTGATCAAACTTGAAAGCACGAAACAGCAAAATAGCAAAACAACATATAAGCTTGCTTGGCCGCCTCGGTTACTTTTCCTCACTGTAGTGTGATCTCAGAGTTGGTATATTTAAGGAGGGGGTGTGGGGAAAAAAATCATTGTTCCAAGTGTTCGGGATTGTAAGCTTTCACTTACATGGGGTCGATAAATCAGCATTCACTTTTTTAAGCATTCGCTGATTTAATTTAGACCCTATATATATATATATATATATATATATATATATATATATATATATACACACAAAATTTAATATGTGGGGGTAAAAAAAACTTAACAACGAAGTTGTTAGCTACCTGAATATCATCTCTGTTCCGTACAGAGGAAAACAGCAAATGCAGGCCACATGGATTTTGCATTCAATCATTGATCTGTATTCCAAAAGCCAACTGCCAACATAATGAAAAGTCATTTACCAGAGAAAAAACAGAAATACCCTTCCCCCTCAAAAAAGTTAATTCAATAAAAGTCAATGGTAAACACCAAAAAATTATACATCCACTGTGCTGTGATGCATTTTGTGATTTGTTAGTGATGTATGACAGAAATTTTTTGACAATACATAAAAAAAGACAGATAAGGGTTGGGGTAAGAGAAAAAAAAGAGATAATTAGTACCATCATATGTGCCACTCAAAGCATTATCACAATAACAATGCATTCATCTCTTCTTTTACATTTAAGTATACTTCTTAACAACTGCAAACTATGATTGCTTGAAGTAATCCTTGCAATGTATATATTGCACATATACTTGGAGAGATTATGCAGATTAAGTTAACAGCAGGGCATTTATGCCACTTTTGTTGAAATTAAATTATGTAATATATATTTGTCACTTGTAGCATTTGAACCCACAATGTCTGAGAACAGTATTAGCCTTGACTCCTACAGTTGGCTTGTGCTACAGACTGAATTGTGCATGCTTGCTTTTACAGTTAGGATATGCATGCTTAATTTGCTAGTACTGTATAGAACAACAATACTTTCACTAAAATAATAGTTACGTTGTGCTGCATACATACAGCTTGCTTTCCTTAGTCTTTCTAAATATTCAGCATGGGCCTCCCTATTCACTATAATCTCTTGGTTGGCTGTGGAATAAAAAGAAGAGAACAAGAGAAGAGCATTAAGCATACCAGTCTTGTATATATGCAGCTGCCTATCTAGTTTTAATTGTCTGTATCGATGTACTTACACAGCTGCGGGATGACAGCAGTGCTAAACACATCCAGCCACTAGCTGACTGTATCCTGCTTGCACCTTTTGCGATCATTATAGTGATGCCTACAGTGTTCTGTAGTGCATGGAATGCCAATTGCACTGGATACAGCCTTGGCCAGACTATTCCATGCCTCAGATTTGTACTGAGAGCAAGTATAGTCCCTTGCAAGAACCTTGGCTGTGGTGCTTTACAAGGAGCCCACTGAGAATTCTGGACTCCTCAACACCACACCTCTGCACCCTAGATTTGGCACCTTCCTTCTACCGCGAGACATGTCTGATCAGGGAAAACAGCAATAATTAGGAGTGATTTTCCACCAATGCATGTTATTGCATTTAGTGTGCAAACCCAAACAGTGATGCCAACCGTATTTACATGACATTAAGTAGAAAGTAACAGTGCCAAACAGAGATTAAAGCATTTTATGAACTAAGAAGGATAATGTGGCAATTGGCATTAGTTTTCGGTTTGGATGCTGCTGTACCTGTTACTTGATTTAACTTTGCAGACTTGTATTTGGGTGCCTAAATTATATGACCTGACACATTTTTTTATATGGCTTTACATACTAATAAAACTAATTTGTACAGTGTGGTATTCAAACCTATGCATTAGACACAAAACATACACATATGTGATTTCTCATCCTTGGCACAGAAGAAGTGCTTGTTGAACATGCTCATTAATTTTATATATATATATATATATATATATATATATATATATATATATATATATATATATATATATATATATATATATATATATATATATATATATATATATATATATATATATATATATATATATATATATATATATATATATATATATATATATATATATATATATATATATATATATATATACACACAGTCACACACACACACACACACACACATTACTGACTGAGGAGTTAACCAGGTATGTGTATGACCTGACAAGGTGCTGGTTTATACATTCATGTGTGTATGAGTATCATTGAGGACTGAAGGCCATCCAAGGCCAGAGAAGACAATTATAGTTACAGAAAAATAATATTCAGTATGCCCTCTGTCACACCTATAATTCATATCAGTTCCACTGCTATACTTACTTATTGTTATTTATAATTATGTTTGAATTTTTTTATTTGTTTTTTAAAATTGAGTGGATAAGCATTAATAAAATTAGGAGTGTGCTAGATTAGACTCAAGGCTTACCTGTATTGCAGCCCTATACTTACATCTGCTTCCACTGGAATAGTTAAGAAACAGCGGTATACTTTCCTATTCATTATTAAGTATGTGTGTTTAAATACCATGCATCACTGCTTAGCATGTTTGTACAGCTGCAAACCATTGAGGATACAATGTATCTGTTTTGAAATTGTCAACTGTCTGCTTCCTCTCTGCAGGTGTTCTAGACCTGCAGGTGTTGGGGAAAGTTGTTAACTGCCTCACAATGCTGCTCAGCAAGTTTGCACGCTGGAAAGCAAAAGAGGCGACAATTTATCCTTTCGAAATCGCACATGTCTGCATCCTGTCTGCACCATTAGTCCAGGTTTGCACGAAGGTAAGCGATGTGCAAACGTGACAAACAAAGCTCACCTTGTTTTATCCTTGTGAGCACAGTTAATTAGGCTTGATCCTTAAAAGACAAATGTGGGACTTGAACTCTGATCTACAGATTGTAGATACTGTGTATATCATCATGTTTAGCAGATGTGCTATGCACACACATGATTCACACATGTAGTTTATCATAGAAATATATTACATGACATTTATTGTATTTACCTGTTTTCCATATTTGCAGTAAGTCACACACTGTGCAAATAGTGGTATTTAAAAAAATATATATATAAAATAAACAACATTACAAAACAAATTCTAGTATACATGAAAGGTTTTGCACAAGACTGGATTTGAATTCTCACAGCAATGAACCTAGAAAATGCAGTAAGGGTGTCTTATCCCTCTTTGCCGCAGAAACCGCTTTGAAGTACAACTGAAACAAATTGTGCATGCAAGCAAGTCCCAGATCATCCACATTATCAACAAGACATATGGCACTTGGACACGTGTGAGTTTTTTTTACATGTGTTAATTTCAGATGTAGTGCAATGAGTGATAACACAACCATTTTTGACTATTGCTTGCAGCAATATAGCTTTGTCTTATCTTTGTATCGTGTTCATTCTTCTCTTACCTGTGCAGTAATTTGAGACTTGCAGACTGTGAGGCATTTTGTATCATTATGCTTAAAATGTGTGAGAATATTAAATGGTAATAATATACAGTTTCAACCAATGCAAGGAATGTTAGAGGTTACTGAACAGAAACTGTAAAATGTGTGCTGCTTACTTACATTTAAAATCTTGATACAATTACTTCTACACTTTGTAATTCTAACCTGGCTGATACACCCACTGGTGTTAAGGGAGTCTGAATTGCTATTGTGTTTTACTTCTCCCTACCAGTAATCATTCACAGTTGCAATCCACTGGCAACAAACACTGAAGGACTGCCTGCACTATGTTTACACCTGATACACAGAGCCAAGAATTTGGGATAGTTCTAATGAGTTCACACATCACTTGTGTCTTCTCCATGCTCACAGGCCTGAATCTACACCATAAAAAGAGAACCATGTAGGTAGGGAACCTGAAAATGAGGAGAGTTGTGTATATGGATAACACAGAGGATGATTGCTATCACTATGGATGTATCTGCACAGAAGACTACTGATCTTCATAAGGTTTGATTGAAATTTTCAATTATATACTGGATTTTCTCACCCATAACCTTTTAGAAGTGTACTGGTAGCATAAGCATGTTTTGTCAGGGAATTTTACTGTCTCAGATACACAGCCTTATTAACTTTCATCACAAGTGTTACTGTTACAACTGTTCTTTTTCTCTCTTCTGTGTTATTTCAGTGAAATGTAAATGTCCTATACTGTCAATGACACAGGGGTGTTAGCCTTCTAGATTGGCCCACATGCCTCTAGGGGAGTGCTGGACATAGGTAGAGATGACTGGCACTTAAATAAAATGTCTCTTCTATGGTAAATGTGTATATATGTTTTAGGGACTGTTTGAAAGCCCTTATAACAATTAACTGATGTGTTATTCCTTGTTTGGTACAAAATGTCAGATACATGTTGTTTTGGGCATGTGGGAGCAAAGTTCCATTTCTGTGTCGCCATAATCCAAAAAAAATTTTTACAGAGGTTTACTTTGCTATTATTAGTCCTTGTTTGGGATCAACTCTTGGTTTATGTGAAACTGTGATATGTTACAACCACATAACACTTTTTTATATTTGAATGACTGTAGCTTTTTGTTTTGCCAGTGGGTAATATTGAAAAAACTAATATGTGTTATATCTAAGCCAGACTTTTATTTATGTGTAGTATCTTTATTTTATGTTTTATGTCACCTAGGACTATAGCACCCAAGCTTCACAATTCCTACTAACCTCCCTTCAGTAACTCAAAGAATGACGTGATTGGACAAGCCTTTCATCAATATAGTTCCTATGTGCATAACAGAGGACATGGGGATATATCTGAAAGAATGCAAATTTGGAACCAGATAGTGAACAACTTCAGTGCTGTTGGGGGGGGGGGGTGTGGCAGGACATATGATCGGGAGCATCATGGGGCCACTGACATAATTTCATCAGCCTGGAGGAGAGCAGCTGCAGTGGCCTATGGACAGCTGGTTACTGGGGGGTGGGCTGCTACAGAGCCACCACTGATGCCAAATGAAAAGTTCCTGTCCACTGTCAAGGAGTGTAAAGTGCACAACAGCATGTGATTGGTGTTGTGGTGCTGTTTCAAGGAGGACAACTATGTCCCAGAAGGAGCTTTCAGGTAGGCTTACCTATTTCAATTTTTAACAATTTCCTGTAGAATAAAATATTAAAAACAATAGTTAAAATGGTTTAATAACATTTTGTTGAGGGAACTATTAATAGATTGATAAGTTAACAACGCATTCTGGTTCATTGCACATGGGTTTGGGGTGGAGGTGTCATCCAATTTTCAGTTAAATGTATTGTTAATGTACTTATAAATTCCAAAATGTTTCCCTCTGTGTTATTGCTATTCTGATGATGGTGTTCTTACATTTTGCTTAACTTCTTCCAGGACCATCCCCCCTACCAAGTGTGAAGTCATCTGCACATGGTAAGCCAAACATTTTTATTTCAGTATTGATGAGCATTTGACAGAAATATGCATTTATCCATATGTGTGAGGTGGGTGTCAGGACTGTGTGTGTATTGCTGTACCGTCTGTGATAGTGGAACCAATGTTAGCTTGTTAGCATATATTAAACTGTAGTAGTGCAGCTGTTAATTTCTTTCCTGTGTTTGTTGCTTATTATTACAGGTGATCCTAACAATGAAAGTGTAGGACTCTTACCACCTGATGTCAGGGAACTGGCAGACTCTGATGACGATGGTGGCCAAACACAGACACATACAGGGGGTGTAGAGGTTGAATATGACACTGAGATTGACATTCAGCCATCCACAATATTTCCATCAGACACAGCCAGTAGGCCTACACATACCTATTCCAGTGACCCCTCAGATACTGGACAGGTGGAGGATGCCTATTGACTCTGGCTGTAGCCAGAGTGTGAGCGAGGTGTCACACAGGAGGATTGTTAGGGATGATCAGAGGAGGCTTGCTGTCCATCCTCCATCTGATCCTGGTGTGTCTTTCCATGCCACTAACGTATATTTATGGCCATTATGGAGGCACATGCACATTCCAATAGGGCCTCCAAGGAAATGCTTAGGATTGTAGATGTGGGATAGGCTGACATTCATGACTTTCTCCACCATGTTGCTGAGTTAATGGATCAGATGAATGATATGTTGTCATGGGCGGTGTCTGTGATGGAACGTCTGCTGGGAGGGGGACAGCATCAACATCTGATGTTAACCTACTTGGCTGCACCTGATCATGCTCCCATAGTGACACTACTTCCACTGCTCTGTCAGTGGTTGGTGTGTCACCACCCAGACATGGCAGACCATGAGGTCATGGTCCTGGATGTACTCGTGAGGAAAGCTTGTCCAGCAGACATCAGTCATGTTCATGGAGAAGCACTGCATCTGACCATTGACATGAACATGCCAGTGCAACTCCTGGCTGAGCCAGTTCTCAGGGTTGGGGATGATGAGAATGAACTGTCACCTCTATCATGCACAGTTCACATCTGTATGACATACCATGATGTACAGCTAGTACAGAGCCTGGCTGTGTTCTTGCAGACATTCACACATCAATTTTACCTGGAGTGCTCATACAGGCACACACACAAACACACACACACACACATAACAGTTACATGGGTCAGTCGTGAGGCTTAAAGCTCCTTCTGTCTCGCTGGCCATTTGATACTTTATCAAAATGATTGCCTGTTTCTCTTTCTTACTCACATGCACTCCCTACCTTTTGTGCCAGCCTAGGCCTCCTGCCCCTCCCTCCACACACAACACCCTGTGCGTGATAACTGTGCTATATCCTTGTTTTTTATCTTTTGGATTCAGGGATACATAAGTCTTTTGTCAGATGCTTACTATATATGTGTTTGTAATGCTGTTTTGCAAATTGTACTGCTTTCTTACAGGTTTTTGTAATGTGTATATACCTCCCAAACTCTTAGACCAACAAAGCTGGACCAAACCATAAATAAAAGTGTGACAAAGGCCCAACAATGGGTAGAGTTTTTAAACACTGTGGTCTTACAAACTTAGATAGTAGGTGGAATAACAGGATTTACATTACTATTTTTATGTTTGTTCTGAGGGGTATGAAGTCTGAAACTGAAATGTGTGCCATTATTTTCTAACTTCACTCTTTAATGATTTGCCAGTACAAAAGTATGAGGCCAAACTGTGGACATTTGGTGAAAATCTGTACATTTTACATGAAAGGCCTAATATTTGATAGAGGATACATGTACTCTCATAAGTCACTGCTGTCACGTCTTGATGTGATTGCTGTAAAATCACACACCTTATACTTACTTACAGTACCAAGTAACAGTATACAAGGATATGCCATTCACTTGTATTCTTAGACATTTATTTTTGTATTCCAGGTTCAGCACTTTTCTTGGCAATGCAGCAGTTGCAAAAGTTTTAGTTCAGGGCTGACACTGCCTGATGCTAGCAGTACACAACCATTACATGGGTAAGTAAAGGTTGTGAGCGTTGCCTGGCATCAATGTTACCGTATGTATGTGCACAGGATGAAGGTTTTAGCCCCTTAGGTGTTGAGCGTGTGTACTACCCGTTGCCTCTTGGCCAGTGCAAGGGCATATTGTACACATCTATGTATGTCTGCACACACAGTGACTGCTGGTTTCCCCTCTGACTCCTCAACTGCATGTGGCTGTGGTGATCTTGCCTGTGGTGGTGAGATTTGTGGCCCTTCCCCTTGCTGTTCCTGCTGAAGATGTTTTCTCAGGATAATGTTGTGAAGCATGGGAAAGACGGTGAATATGTCAGCACATGTATGGGGAATGTACTGCAGGGCTCCCCAGATTTATCTAGGTACCCAAACCATGACTTCAGCAGCCCAAACACATGCTCTATGATATTTTCTGTTTGAGTGTGTGCCTCGTTATTGTGTTCTTCAGTTGGTGTGTGTGCGTTTCTGATGGGTGTCATCAGCCATGATTCCAGTGCAACCTGTATCCCCCAGTAAATGATCCCATGGGATATCCCCCAGTAAACATCTCATACAGTTGAGAGTTGTGCCAGATATGTGAGTTGTGCTAACTACCTGGGTTGCCAGCACACACACACATTCGGGATGATTCCCTTAGCATTACACACAACCTGGCAGTTAATGGGGTGGTAGCCCTTTCTATTTATGTACACCCTTCCCTGTTCCCCAGGCAGTGCTTTGATTTCTACATGTGTACAGACTATGGAACCCAGGACTTCAGGGTAGAACTCCTGCATATTTCTGGCTCTGTCCTCAGGTGTACGGGGAAAATATATGTACTCCCTGTCATGTTGTAGCATAGCATTCCGGAATTGATGATCCTGGATGCTGATACCTGTGACACCCCATGCATGTCCCCTGTTGGTCTCTGTAAGGTTTCTGTACAAAAATTCTAAGTGCTACACATACTTAGTCTCCACTGGGATTGGTTCTCCTCAGTTTGCCCTTGTTCTCAGTTGAGGATGACAGAGGTTACTGAGCTCCTGTAGTTTCTCTATCCACCCTGTAGAGCTCTACAATGGCCACCTCATGCAGCTTGTTAAACGTTAAATGGGGTCTAAACACCTTCTCCTTCTTGGCCATGGTCTGTTAGCTGCAGCAGCATAGACATGGGCCTGCTGCACATACGCATGAATAACAGCAACAGCAGCACTGACATTCTTTGTGTGTAGCCTAATTTCTGTGGCTGTATTCCAATAGGTGTTGGAATTCACAGGGGAGTAGTTGCTCTATAGCTTGTTGAATAGCTCCTCCATCTTGGATTGGTTGATTAGCATACAGTTCAGCTGCTTATGCTATAAGTAGCATGCCACAATGTTTACTGTGTTTGAGCAGCTCTACACACAGGGTAGAACATACAAAACTGTGCTCTGTCGTGTGATTTAGCAGACTGTGTAGGTTTTATTGAATCTGTACATAAGTTGTCAGTATTTAATATTTGTAAAACATCTCTACATTTTACTTATTTTTTATTTAATTCTGGTCTCACTTTTATTGCTTTAATTTTTTCTTCCTTAATTTTTTCCCATGGATCAAACGATGTTTGTTCATTATGTTTAAATACCATAATTTCCTATTTTCTTCTATTTCCCTTATCTTTATTTTCCCTGATATTATTTTGTCTTGATAGTCTTTTGTTTCCCCATTCATACCTTCTTTTTCACTCTTAAATTTACTCATCATGCACCATATTCTTTTTATACTTTTCTTTCCTTATTATACTTATTAATGTTCCATTTTCCTGTTTTATCCATCTCAACACTTCATATAGATTTAATGATGCTGCACATAACATTGGATTTATTAGACCCAACCCTCCTTGTTCTTCCTTAACATATAATGTTTCTCTTTTTACTGTGTTCAACCTGGAACTCTTTGTAAATGAAAACACAATTGTCATTATTTCTTTTTCACATTTTGTAGGGCTCATAAAATCATTTGCAACATATCAATTTTTCCACCTAACACAGAGTTTACTAAATACAGTTTCTTTTTGTATGACAGCTTATAAGTTCTCCAGTATAGTCATATACTTCTTACTTTATTAACTCTTTTTGTCTTACTTACTTTAAATGTCTTTTCTATTATGTCTTCTTTTAGTACTCTTGTTGACTTTTGACAATTTCTTCTTTCTCCTTTCTCATTTCTCTTATTACCCTTTTATTTTCCCTTACTATGCTACTCAAATAATGCACCATGTCTTCTGTTTTACCTTGTAGAAAATGCCTTTGCTTAAACAAATGCCTTTTAATCTTTTCTTCATTCATCTTGTATATTTCTTTCTATCATATCATTATTTATTTTTCTTACTAGATCTGCAAATGCCTTGCTGCTTACATCTTTATATTTTTTATTTACCACTTTTCTTTTTATGCATTGCCATTACAAGTAACATTTTTATATTCATCTTTGAAACATATCTATCTATCATAATGTCGATTTCTTGTCGAATTCTTTCATTCCTACAGGATCTTTCCACAATTGTCTAGCTATTTCTACACCTTATTTATTTTTCATTCACTCTCTTAATCCCTTTAACTATTTTTATGCATCCATTTCTTTCTTGTTTCTCTATCCAAATAGCCAAATGATCTGAAAATCCTGTACATTTTTTCCTTTTTCTCTTCAAACTCTCAGAAATAGTAGAATAATATACCTCTGTTCTTAGATTACTTCTTTTGTTTATCCACTGTCTACTGCCCAGATATATCATTTTCCGTTTTTAATCACTTCTAACGCTGTTTTTACATCACCACCCTTTTTTCTTTTTTCTTAAATCACCATTAAAGTCATCCACTAATATTACATCCATACTCACACTAACATAATCTGAATTTTCTTGAGCATACCCTCTCTTTCTTCATCACATGTGCATAAACCACTATAATGCTATAAAACATCTGCTGATGTCTTACATAATATTTCCATACCTTTCCCTATATTCCAAATCATCTCACCACATAATGTTTCTGTTTGTAATGTCTCTTATTTATATTGTCCTATTTAACCTTTCCCTTTCTCATTTTCTTTCATGCTTAAACCAATGAATTCTCTTTTTCTATCTTTTACCCCTTTCCCAATGGATCTTTTTCCTTCCATTGTATTCCATTTCTAACATTCCCTCGTTTCTTTTTTCTTTTACTATTTCTCCTTCTATCTCAGTATTATCTATCATTATCTGTTTATCTCACTCTTTTTCTTGTGTTTCATAGGTTCATAGGTTCATAGATTAGTACTAAGCTAACTGCCCTTGCGAGCCATTTTAAGCCTAGCCAATTATCCCTTGTGAGACTCAAACCCTGCACCTTGTACTTGCAAGGCAAACACCTTAACCATTAGGCCACCCTCCCAACCCCCTGTTGTTTCCTGTTGTTTTAATTTAGGCTCAATCTCTTGCTCACTAATTACTTTCTCTTCGGTTCTCCTTCGGTTCTTAACATTTTCCTTAAAATTCATCCATAAATGGCCTATTTTTTCACATTTAAAACATTTCATTTTGCATCTTTTCAAATCATGAACCACTTTCCCACAAATATAGCATTTCTTTTTATCATAATTATTAATTAAATGATCAATTTTTCCACAAAAAAAGTTTTTTGTTTCCACCCATATTTCACTGTACCTTTGTTTCCATCTGCATTTATCATACCCCCTGACAACAGGCCACTAGCTTAGTGGCACTCACCAAATCAGTAAATGATAAATTTTACTCCTTTACTCAGCCCTCATTAGGCTAATCATTGAATATAATGCCCCCTTTGGCATGGATTTGTCCAGACACATGCAACAAATGAAGCATCCACAGAAGATAACTTACTATATACACACTTAAGCAAGAACTTACACTGCCATTACATCTATTATTCACTAGGTCATATAAATATGGGGAGATTCCTCAAGATTGGAGACATGCACTTATTAAATCTGTCTTTAAGGGAAAGGGGGGTAGGACAAACCCAGAATCATATAGACCCTTAAGTCTACTTTCATGTTGTGGAAAAATAATGGAGAGGGTAATACTGGTTAAGTTATTGTCAGAACTGGATAGGTTGGGACTTGAAACCATATATCAGCATGCATATGTTGAAAATAGATCTATTACCACCTGTAACATGATGTTCTATAACAATATAATAACAGCTATGAATGAAAAATTGTGCTGTGATGTGATTTATATAGATTTAACTTCAGCATTTGACAGGGTCAAGCACAAAACATTGATCAATAAATTAGTACAACTAGGTATTGATGTACTGTTGATAAGATGTATAGCTGCATGGCTTACAAATAGAACGTGGCAAGTATCACACACCAGCTGAACAGGTGAAATCTGTGGTTACAGTCAAGGTGTCCCACAGGGCTCTGAACTAGGCCCTTACTTATTTACATTGTATCTTTCAGACCTTAATTTTTCATCTGAGGTGTTCTACAGTTTATATGCTGATGACCTGAAATTGGGTAAACTAATTACAAGTGTTACAGATAAGGCATGTCTGCAAAATAATTTGACTAAATTGACCATGTGGGCACAGGAGAATAATATGCTGATAAATACATCAAAAACTAAGCATATGAGATTTGGGAGACATAAACTGAAAGGTGAATATTTAATACAGCACATAGTGATTGAAACTGTAGACTCATTTAAGGACCTGGGTATATGGGTAGATTCAGCTATGAGTTTTTCTAATCATATCAACCAATTGGCTAATGATGGTTATAGAACTATAGGTTGTATAAAAAGATTTATAAAGTCTAGGAAATCAAACATAATGAAGTTATTGTTTGTTAGTTACATTAGACCCAAACTTGAGTATGGAATAACAATATGGAAACCCTATAGGAAAACAAGCATGAATAAACTGGAAAGAGTACAGTGGAAATATAATAAGGGCATCCATGGATGTGAAAATCTAAATTATTATGAAAGACTAAAATATCTGAACTTGTACAGTGTCTCTTACAGATATTTAAGAGGAGATCTTATTCAGGTACATAGGGCATTTAGGGAATGTTTGGGGTTATCAAAAAGTACTAGAGAATCATCAGATAACCTATGTAGACGATTCTATAGGAATGCGAAGTGTACTAATTGGTTCTCTGACAGAGTAGCTGATGCTTGGAACAGACTACCAAATTACATTAAAGCAAGTACTAGTTTAGATATTTTTAAGAACAGCCTGGACATTTATTATGGGAACAAGTGTTTTGGCATATTGGCAAGCTAGAAGGGCTTTAATGCCAATGCTTGAAACATTTGTATGTATGTAGTAAAAGGATACAAGGCCTAAACAACATGCCTTAAATGAACTGACTCTTGGCCCGTGTCTGGCACAGAAGACATTTTCTGACCCAATACTGATGGAGTTACAGCACATCATCAAGTCAAAAGGCACCTGAAATACTCAGTCTGTGGATATAAACCTCTTCTGCAACATCATAAGAATGGTTTGGAGGGACAGGTATATCTAGCAGAGGATACCCCTGCTCTGGAGCAAACTCCCCATCCACATAAAACAATGTTTATCCCTGTCCATATTCATGTGACACTTGGATCTATTGATGGGTAAAATAATATTTACTAGAGGACTGCCCCTGTTCTACTAATGGACAGAGGCAGCTCCTAATTACTTCATCCCATACATGTGTCCCCTCAAATTATCTATGGTATGATCCCAGTTATTCTCACTACGAGTAATATATATGATTATTGACCATGGGATGGGGATGGGTAAGGCCAGTCTCTAGCCAATTCAGATGGGTTAATTTGAGCACAAAAAGGGAAACTGGCAAGGCTTAAAATGGCCCACAAGGGCAGCTAGCTTAGTACTTACCTATAAACCTATAAATAAACAGTATGATTCAAAAATAGTACAAACCTATTGTTTGCTACAGTACACAATTATAATAATAAGCAGTATATGATTTCAGTATAACAACACTAGTATAAGGACTGAACAGGTAGTACAAACTGCATACAGTATACTATAGAATAGCAGACTCAGATGCCATCAATTGTGCAACTAGAGACTGGCTCAGATGCCTCATGCCACACACATCAAGGCAAGATTTTCACAAATGGAATGAAGATAGCTTGGCTCTGATGGCACAAAACTCATGCTTCAAAGAGTCAAAAGGCTTGTTCTATGTTTTATCAGACTCACTTGCCACATACCTGGATGCAACCAAATATAGTTTCCATCAATTACTAGCCTAAGGGCAGTGGGGTTGTAGATATGAATAGCTGTTTTTGATGATGTGAACTGGTCTTGGAGCAACAAAGAGCTAGTATAACAGGAACAACAATCTGAGCACCCAACCTGCAGACAGCAGATTTTGTTGAAATGCACCTTACATTATGGTGGGCTGGAAATGTGAAACAGTTCAGCAGCAAATAAATGATAAATCTTTAAACAATGGTGGAATTTGATTACTATAGTGCTGGGTGTGTGTTTTGGATTTCTAGGACTCAGTGTAGTTTTTTTTTCAGTGCAAGTGAGCTATGGTTTTAGCTTTTCAAGGATAAATTATTTGTGTAAGTTTTTTTTTGTGAAGTGTGGCATGTTCAAGTGATTTTGTTTTCATGTTTTGGATTTCATTGGAATGTGACTATATGTTAAATCAGTGATATTATATGTATAGGACTGGAAAATGTGAGACCCCTGAAACATAGAGATGGTAAGTTAAACTGTCTTGAAAAAATAGATTCCATATTTTTCATTAAACACTATGAAATACTATGGTTTGTACTATTTTTAAACTTGGGACTTATCTGCTACTCTGCAACTGATTTACTTGCATTCTTACATTAAAGTATTTAATTTTACAGCATCTTTACACTGAGGTTATATTGATTTGAATTTTCTTATCTGTCTTTCTTGCTTATTTTTAAGGATCTTTTTACCTTTTTTCTAATATTATTTATGATGTACTTATGCATGGCTAACTGATTAGATAAAGTTGAATTAATATAACTGGTAGTATAAAGAATTATACTTTTAATAACACTGAAGCACAGTAGCATTTGTGGATTTCTACTTTGCAATAAATCTGGCAACCATTTAAAATCCCTTTTATTCTTGGTATGTTTCCTGGTATT
Source organism: Protopterus annectens (assembly GCF_019279795.1). Classification (NCBI taxonomy): domain Eukaryota; kingdom Metazoa; phylum Chordata; order Ceratodontiformes; family Protopteridae; genus Protopterus; species Protopterus annectens. Next base: position 857,111,130 of record NC_056730.1, read on the forward strand.
ACTAATTACCTGTTCAGAAGATAGTCTATGGTTTTATGGCATAGAACAAACCTTCCCTAGTTCAAACTTGACTGAACATTTTAGTCAGAAGACATAGATAGTGGGTCAGAGTCTTTTTGAAAATATTAGTGAGATGTGTGCAGGGTCTTCCAGATTAATTTTTTGACTGATACATTACTATAACAATTACCAAGGTAAGGCCTATTAAATGAAGACACAGAAGGCAGACAACTCTTTACTTCAAAATACACAAATTCTTAGTGTCACACGACTTATCTCCTCATGTAACACCACCCTTAATGATATACTATGTGCCCTTTTTATTAAAAAAAGAAACATGATAATAATTCAACCACCAGTTGCTTTGAAACTGAAAAGAAACCCATCAAAAACTAGAAGTCCTGTATGCAGACTTTTCAGCTGTATCTCATTGTAAGTGGCCATATAGAAAACTAGTAATGGTCAAATGTGTTGTGCCTCTGTATATCACAGGTGAAAGTTCAGCAGGTAGCACACTCACCTGTGATGGTGAAATATCAGAAGGCTATGGGTTCTATTCTCCCACTCGGTAGTTGGACTAATTTTCCAAAATAGGCATTGCAGTGCTGCATAAAGGGGTACTGCACTCCTGAGTATGTTGTCCTTCAGATGAGGCCTTATCTGCCTGAGTTGCTGGTAGATCAGTTGGATGTAGAAGACCCCATAGCAGTTATCTAAAAGAGTTGGAGAGCTTTATAATAACATAAATCAATTGCAATAATGCACTATCAATATTGATCTTATCTGGAAGTATATGAAATAAACATATTAAAGTATCAGAAAGTTTAAAGTTCAACATTTCCAACCCCCAACCTTTCCACCATAGCCAAAAGCAAAATGTATCCATAATCACATCACAGTCCCATAGTGTGGTGTATAATAACTCTTCACATCTAGTCACACACACACACATACACACACACACACACACACACACACACACACACACACACACACACACACACACACACACACACACACACACACACACACACACAAAACTTCTGTCCTACTGTCATGTGGAGTGGGTTTGCCATATATGATATTATCTAATGTAAAAGTATTACATATTTTACTATTAAAGTCAAGGTAGCATTGTCGCCTCACAGTAAGATGCTGTCCGGTTCGATTCACAGCTAGAGCGTCTTCTGCGTGGAGACATGCATGAATGGGCGTACCTTCATTGAAGGTTGTGCATCAGGGCTGATAACTCGGCACGTACAAATCAGCTACCAATCATTAGCGGACCGGAGTTCTGCTGTGGCGACCCCTAACCGGGAAAAGCCGAAAGACACAAACACAAACAAACTATGCCACTCAATAAGTGGCTCAGAGACACAGTAAATATGACATGGCTTATTCTACATTGCATAATTGATGGTGTCTTTCTGAAGGCAAATTTATATTTCATTACACCTTTCACTGTTCATTTTCACCAGTCTCCAAAGGAAAATCTGTATTTCTGGAACATTTTAAAACCAAGGCTATTTGTTTTTAGTGGAAGTTTAAGTCTAAAATGGTGAATTATCCTGAATATGCCATTGTGTAGTTTTTGAACATACTTCTTGCTAATATTTTTTTCACAACACTTTTTTCTTTTACCTAATGATACACTATACATGTTGAGGTATACTTAATACATAAAATATTGCCCGAACGATCAGTATTTCTATTTTATAACTTCTCTAATGCCAAATGTAAATTTAATAAGCTGGACAGAAAATGGGATTTGTAAGTCCTATGCTTCCTTCTTTTGTACAAAATATTATATCCTGTTTAATAAGGTTCAGTCAAGATTTCCGTACACATTGGAATAAGTTTGTAACAACTGTGTTTCTTTACACCTCAGGAAAGGAAACATACTACCTCTATATTTCCAACATTCCTAAACTAGTAGAGTAGATATTAACATATTTGAGAAAGATAACTTAAAAGCTTTCCCTAGAAACTTTTTTTTATTTTTAAGGAGTATTATCCCATTGCAATATATATTGACCCCAGTATGACCAACAATATTATATTTTTTTATTTCTTTTAATTTAATATTAATTCCACTAATAATAGTATTTCGTTTATATCATTGACACTTAGATGAATTTTAAAATAACCCAGCCTGGTCGAATACCTGATATAAAAGGGTAAGATTGCATTGAGCCACATAGATTTCTTTGTAATAGCAGTGCAATCATCTGCACATGGAAAACAAAAAGGAAAAGTATCACACATATTCCATCTCACCTCTGAAAAGATATAATCACATTGAATTAGAACTGCATTCATGTCTAAACTAAATAAAAAACTACTCAGTGGGTAGCCTTGTTTTATTACTCTATTTTTAATACTTATTTCTTTACTTAACCAAACATTAACTGAAATTTTATGTTGAGTAGATTTCTAAGCACTTCTTATTATATATATATATATATATATATATATATATATATATATATAAAAATTTATCAGTGATATTATAACTTTTTTGCATTTTCTATAACCCTTCATGATCAATTGAATCAAATTCTGTTTGTATATCACAGGCTAACACATGTGCATCAGTTTTATATTTGTTAATTAAATGTATCTTTTTTCTTGGGAACCATAACATATTAACATTTTTACTTTACCACCAAAAAATCCTGCATGTTAAAACTTGTTGTAGAAAGTGTCTGAACCTAACCTGTGTGATTTTTTTAATCTCATAATCAATGTTATTTAAAATAATAGGTCTCCAATTTGTAATAATCTATTTACTTTTTTTAATACACTTGATTACACCCTGACAAATCTCTTTTGCTTGTATCACACAAGTAAGCCATTCATTTAATAGAAGAAGGCAATTTCAGTTTTGAAATGACATCAGGAAACCGAGGCTGCAAAAAGTAGGTGTCCTTTATTTAGGGTTAACTAACCCAGTGGTATATGCTGCTTTATTAAATTTGTTCAAAGTTTTAAAGTGGATACATGGATTTGTGAATCTAAGGAAAATGGAAAATGAACAATTTAGAGTGCTGCCTGTAAATGTGAACAGTATTAAAAATACAGTAAGAAGAATAAGGATTTTGGAGAGTTGTAAAAGAACTCTTATTTATAACACATTTACATATTTACAAATATTTGCAAATGTACAAACATATAGATAAACAAATATATTTACACATATTCATAATTTCCTTTGCAGTCATACTACATTGTCATCCCTATTAGACCCCCACTCATTTTTCCATAACTACAGCTGATTTTACTAAATACTGTTGCTAAAATCCATTTAACATTAAATATAATTTCATTTATTCTTTCATTCCATAAAACCCATATGATAGAAAATAACTTTGTATCTATTCTTTTAACATATTCTTTACTAATATTCTTATAATATCTATATTTGATCATACTCATGTTTACTTTATCCACTTCTTTTATATTTTTTGAAAAAAAAATCTTCTTTACATAGTTTTCCCCAATACTTTTTTACTCTTTTAAATTTCAAAAAACACATTCCGCAGTTTCTTCTACTTGACAATGTAAACATATTCTATCACTTTTCTTTTTTATGGCCCATTTCCTTTCCTGTCTTATACAATTTTTCATATGTAGCTCTTGGCTTAACCAGACATTTACAAATATTTTTACTTTTTCATTACTATATGCTGACATTCAGAATTTCCTAACTTTTGCACTTATATTCTTTCATTACTGTCCATAAGATTTCATGTCCAGTTGTATCAAATGCCTTATGAAAGTCTCCTGTCATGATTTCACTTCTTCTTTTCTATTTATAAAATCATCCACAGCTTCTCTGACTATCATTAATAATGCTTGACAACCCTTCCCCTTTACACTATATAAGCTATCTTTCATAATATTTTGCATTTTAGTTTCAAATCTCGTTTGTATTATTTTCATAAAGATAATTAATCACTATAATTTAATACTATTGGTCTACAGTATTTTAATTTTCTTCTAGCTTCCTTCATCCATATGAATTTAAGTATTCCAATACATCATTCTTTATACATAAAACCTTCATTTAACAATTAATTCAACATTTTCAAAAATATACTTTTTTGCCAATTCCTTAAATTTTATACATTTCCTGCCCTATTTCATCTGGCCCTGCAGACAAATCTGTATTTACTTGTTCTAATAGTTTAGCTAGCTCATTTAAAGAAATCTCCTTTTCCAACTCTTTATTCTCTTTTTCTGTTAACCTTTTTACTTTCCATGTTTTTCTTACTGCCATCCTTTTTCTTTAAATATTTCTTGTACATATTGTGCCATACTGTTCAGAATCTTCTCCTGATTTATTTTCTATTTCTCTTTTTACATTTTTTTATTTTTCTCATTGCACTACCGTATTCCTTTACTAATCTGCTTAAGTAGCTCAATACTTCTCTTTTTCCTTGTAAAAATATATTTGCTTATATAACAATTCTTGTATTTTCTGGATTTCTTGTATATAATTATTTTTCTTTGTCAAAGTACTTTATATCATTATGTTCTTAATTTTCCAATGTATCTTTATATAGCCATTTATAGTATTCTTTCTCTACTTTTATCACATTTTCCTTAAATATCATCCATCATTCAAACCAATTTTTACAAAAATGTTCTCATAGTAATATGATCTTTTCATAACTGTATTAGTAATATTTTTCCTTCTTCATTTAATGCTTTCTCATTATCCTTTTTATTCCTTTGCTTATTTTTGCATATTCCTTGTTTTCCTTTCTCTCTAGCTATAATTCAAGATGATCAAAAAGTCCTGTTTCAAATATCTTCCCTTCTTCTACAACTAAACTGTTTGATACATTTAAATAATCTATTTCAGTTATATGCATACCCCTTTTGTAAGTCCATGACTTTTTGTCCCAAAATTTTAACTTGCCACATCTTAAAACTTCTAACATTTTTCTTATATAATTTTTTTATGCTTCCTTCTTAAATCACAATTAAAGTCTCCTTTTATTATAATATTCATAGTTATCATGACATGGTCTAAAACATAATGAAATAAACTTTCTCTTTATTTACAATTAGAATAAGGATATAATGTTATAATTTTATATACTTGTTTCTATTTTAAATCTTCCCATTTTTTGCTAAAGTTACAGCTAATATCTTTACTGTATTTCTATAGTATATTGCTATTCCAGAACATCTTTAATTCCCTAAATTCCATATTATCTTTCCTTCCCATAGTTTCTATGACTGTAGTCTTTCGTCATTTCGTAAACAATCTTGTGCATTCTAATATAATTACATCTACATCACATTCTTCTTCTTCATAATATATTCTTAATAGTATTCACATTTACAGACAGCACTCTAAAATTTCCATTTTCCCTTTTCCTTAGATTCATGGTTTCATAAGTAAATAGCTTATTACTAGGCTAGATTTTTTAATAGGCCATTTGAAGACTAGCTAATTTCCCTCCCAAAGGTGAGAGTCAAATACTGTACCTTATGTACCTTATGTCTGTAAGGCAAACACCTTAATCATTACACTAAACCTCAGTCATTAATTGTATATATTATTTTTCATCCATTACTTTCCTTTTTTCCTTTTGTACTTATCCCTTTATTTTTTTCTGTCTTTCACTTTTTTACCATTCAAATTATTTTTTTCTTTTACTACCTCCCAATTTATGTCTTCTTTGTCACTTATTTCAGAACCTTCTTCTATGTCCTTTTTATTATTTTTTCTCATCTAATTTTTCTTCTATTTCTATACTTCAGAAATTTCTTCTTTGTTCATGTTATTCACATTCTTTTTCTTTTTTCTTACTGTTATTTTGATTTTTGCAGCCCATCCATAAATGTTCACTTTTATTGCATTTATAACATTTCAATTCACATTTCTGCATCATGTCCTACCTATTTCTTCACAAATATAACATTTTCTGTTATCATAGTTACTTATCAAATGTTCTTTGCTTCCAAAAAAATAAGTTTTGGGTTATCCCCAGTAATTTACAACAGCTGTATTCTCCTCCACATTTATCATGCTTGGTATATGTATATTTCTCCTCTGTTTTTAATACAATATTACAATTCCTTCCACCAGTCCATAAACCTCTTTTATCATAAACATTTGTAATGTCCAGTATTTATTTACATAAAGTTTTCAAATATCCTTTCAAAGTCTCTCTATGCACCTCTGTTTGACATTGTACATACATTTTCTTTTCTGCTTCCTTTTTGAATGTTTTTTTCACCTAAATATTCCATGGGTTACATTCTTTCTTTTTTCATCTTCTCCAAGAAAAAATTCCATTGAAAAAACTGTCTCAAATATAATGTCACAAAATGTCTCTGTTAATAGAAACAAATGCTCTTTCCTCATGTGCTTTTACACCCAAAAGAGCTATTCATTTGTCTCACACTCCGTTGTTGTTGTTGTTGTTTCTTTCAGCTTTTCCCAGTTAGGGGTTGCCACAGTGGAGCTCCGGTCCACTAATGATTGGCAGTAGATTTTTACATGCCGAGTTGCCAGCCCTGATGCACAACCTTCAACGAAGGTACGCCCATTTATGCATGTCTCCACACAGAAGATGCTCTAGCTGAAAATCAAACAGGACAACATCTTACTGTGAGGTGGCAATGCCACTGCAGCACCACCACCAAAGTCTATTTGTCTCACACTCCATATCTGTCAATTTCTTTTCTTCTTTACTTTGAATCCTTATCTCTTACTTCCATTTTTTACTTTGTTATGCATTTTTTTCTGATGCTCCTCTTTTGCCTTCTTTTACTTCCACTGCATATATTTTGTTTTCCATCTCAGCACTATTCTTCAGGATTCTCTCTGCACCATCCTTTTGTATTTCTTTCATAATGTCCCCCCAGGAACCATCTACTTTATTTTCTGTCTCACTCTGCATCATCATTTAAGTAAATCATCCTGCAACCCTCCCTACTGGAACATTATAATTATATATCCATCATTTGCAGTCTTATCTACATCAAACTAATTTCTTTGAAACATCTCCTCAGAATCCTGCATACATTCTCTGGCCTCAGTATTTGCTTTCTCCTCCATTTCCCTCACCACTCCATTATTTCCTTCTTTCTCCATCTGCCTCCCTGTTTCCCCAGGCTGCCTCTACACCTGGAATGGAAACAGGTGGTGCTCATGCAAAATGGGCCCCACTCATAACAATGATGAGTAGGAGAAGTTCCCCAGTATCCTCACCGGATTTTCTCTAGGAAGTATGAATACCACCTTGGGTCTCCACTTAAAAGAGATCAGTAGCCTAGTGGGACTAACATAGTCAATAAAGTGAAAAAAATAAATATCTTTTTGCTAAGTAAGAAAGAGAAAGGACATTTGGCAGTACTGAAACCTAAGTCCCAGGCATATTGTAAGTCAAAGAAGAGCTTACCCTATGTCAGGCTCTACTGACTGCTTTACTACTAGGGAAGAGATATATAACTGCAGTTATATCAGGGTGGAATAGCAACTTCCAAAAATGATTTCTCATTCAGACTAATTACATCTTGTTCAGGTGAAAATAAAGGAAACATATAGGAACATGCCATAAAGGATCTTCTGATTCTAGAGATCAGAACCATCATTATAAATGCAAGGGTTCATAATATTGTCGGAATACCTCAATTATTTTAAGTGGGTGATTGTGTATGAGCAATTAACTATTTTGTAAGAATGAAACATTCGACCTGCTTGTCTGATCCTTGGCCCAAGGGATAGTAATTTACTTTTTTTCACTCCTGTTTTCCACTATGAGCATTAAAATCCAGCCAATGTTAGCTCAGTCTTATAGAGCAGTAATGTGTTTATCTGTCCTTATCGTTTGAATGCCTGCCAATAATAAATGCCATTCAAGCATATTTATTTTTTTGTCAATTTATCTTGCTCTTATAGACTGTTAATATTTTTACTAAAGACAATGACTACAGTTTCAGACTTTCCCACATCAGAGATATATGAAGGACTGCTGAGTAGCCTTGCTCTAAGTCTTCTAATCCAGACTAGCAAGGAAGAAAGATATTGCCTGTGTTTTTAATAGTGGTAGAAACAGTACCAAGTATATTTCATGGGCAGATTTATTTCTGTTAGACAGGGAGGACAAAGCATGGTCAGAAAATGCTTAGTTATTCCACAATATCCAACACTGCATTTATTATCATAAGATAGAAACTCATGTCCAGTTTGCTGCATTAATGTATGCCAAGGGCATAGAAATACACTACCTAGCTCCTGGATATAGAAAAAGCACAGATACTCACAATGGTTAATTGATTTATAGGTTCATAGGTGTGTACTAGGCTAATTACCACTGGGGCCTTTTAAAGCCTAGTCATTAATCCCAAATCTCTGACAAGTTCTGGTACCCAAATTGTAAGCAGGGGCTTGGGAGGTGAAACATTTACGATCAGGGTTCTGGGAGATTAAGCATTTATAGCCTGTCTGTGTCCATTAGAGACATAGGTGCCAGTCTGGAATGAATTTTCTGTTCCCCATCCATTTGTGCAAGTTAAACTTGAACTGGGTTAGGGAAGAACTCTGCTTCATATGGATGGGGAGTCTGTTCCAAAGAAGGAGTAGTCTCTGGGATACATGCCTGTCTCTCTAGCAGGTCCTATTTATATCAAAGGCAATGTTTAAGTCTTTAGAATGGGCAATCCTGGTATTATTTGTTTTGTGGATATGCAGGAGGTCCATCAGAGTGGGGTCTGATGATTCTTTGTATGCCAGGCATAGATCTCCCCTCAACTGCCTGTAGGAGACAGAATATAGGCATAAAAGTTTGATCAGTCTGCGGACATTCCAGTTTTTTGATATGCCTGGTTAGGTACATACAAAGGGGTATTGTAGTCAATGATAGGTCTGATGAATGCTGAATACAGTGGAACAATAACCTCTTTAGACCTAGATGCCATACCTTTGTTTATAAGTTGCACAACATAGAATGATTTCCTCGCTACTGTAGGCATGTGAGGGTCAAAGGTTAAATTACTGTCTTTGTGTGTCCCCAGGTGCTTGACTACTGGGTCAACTGTTAGCGGTACGTTGTCAATATGAATGTTACCTGGGGTAGTTGACTTACTGAAGGATACTATTATGCATTTGTTGGCATATAGTTTTAGTCCATGGCTCTGACATCAGTTATTTGTCTGTGTCATCCTGTCTTGGAGAACATTAATGTCAGTGAGGGATTCTATGACTGCTCCTATTTTGCAGTCATCTGTTAATTTGGTCATCAAGTGATCCTTGTTATTAGACTTAACTTCAGAGAAGTAGCTGTCAAAAGGATCAGTCCCACATCTGACCCTGAAGGACTCCTTTGGTGACTGACCTCTTTGTAGAGGTGGACTCCCCAAGTCCATCTTCTTGGGTCCTCTCTGTAAGCTAGCTGGCTATTCACTGGGTGACATAAGGGTTTGTACATAACCTCTTGAGTTTGTCACAAATGCCCATGTGCAATATTATGTCAAATGCCTTGGCCAGGTCAGGGTAGGCAGTGTGAACCATTTTTCTCCCTTCCATTGCTTTGGTGACCTTCTCAAAGAAGTCTACCAGGTTGAGTTGGCATGACCTGCCCTTGACAAAAGCAAACCGGATTGAGTCCAGGGTCTGGAGTTTTCCTATATCATTATTGACCATTTTCATGATAATCCTTTCCATGGCTTTACATATGAGACTAGAGAGACTTATGGGTCTGTAGTTTGTAGGGTCCATAGATGGCTTGCCTTTGTGCAGAGGGATGATGGCTGGTGTTCTCCTTTCATGAGGCAGAAAGCCTGTTGGGAGGCTATGGTTAAATAGGGATGCCAGAGGGCCAAATATGTCATGTTTTATGCTAAATAGAAGGCAACCAGGGATAGTGCCTGGGCCCATTGATGCATTGAGGACCCATTCCCTTGTGATATCAAGGGGAGATGTGTTTGATGGTATTTCATGAGGGGAGGGTGGGGTGAGGACAGAAGGGTAAAGTTAGAACTGAATTTGTCTGCCAGTAGGTTTGCTATTATTGGTGGCTCCATTAACGGTGAGCTCTGCACACAATTGTGTATTATCTTGAGGTTGCTGAAATAGGTAAATAATGCCTTTTGGTTGTCCTTGGTCTGAGAGGCCAAATTTACCTCAAATTTGGCTTTGGTAGACTATTTGTCCTCTGAGTTGTTTAGTTTGATTAGAGCAGTTTCATCCTGCTGGGTGCTATACCTCCTAGGTTTGCCATGATTTTCTTCATTTTTTTATGCAGCCTATTAATGTTGTGATTCCACCAGTGTGGCTAGTTTTTTGACTTAGCTCTGTACTTATCCCTGGTGAATACAATTGCTTCTATGCAGCTATTATCATATTTGTACATGGTTTCTGTGAACAGTTCCACATAGGTAGCAGTGTTCTTAGGGCTTAGGGGGGCTTGAAATTTTAAATGAAAGCAAAAAGGCCAGCACTCTATAGTCTGCAGCAAATATAAATATAGTTTTGATTACAACAAAAACAAATCATCCTGTAAAAAGGATGCCTGATACACAGACTGGTTTTGGCACAATGCCTTCTTCAGTGCAAACCAAACCAGAAAACATAGAACTAAATAAAAAAAAACATATGCTACCAATAACCAATCACAAGTGTTCATTTAACCCCAGTGAAAATAACTCCCCAACCTAATAATCCAGGATTTTTCTCGGCGATTTAAGATATTGTGCCAAACAATTTTATTATGTTTATTACACATAATTCTTTCAATCACTCAAAAAAATAAATTTGGCTGAAGAATGTTTTTGGACATGTCTGGACAAGGCATTGGATAGTCATCCATATCTGACGTCACTTAAATGTTCTGAAATCTGTGCCCTGACAGTGCAAGAAGTCTATCCAAAATAAAAGGCTAAACATGTGTAAGTGGCCAAATAAATGACCTGATCCAAAATACAGTTACCAAAGACATAGATATATATCTTAGGAGTATTCTTAGATGTAAATTGCTTAGTTTTACAAACATATTTACAAAGTGAACAGTGCCCGCATTGTTGACACCTTTTTAAAAAAATTTCCATCAATGGTTGTTTGCTGTGAATTAGCCTGACAAAAGGTTTTTTTTAATGGTTAAACCAATTAGCCAAAGTGTTAGCCCTCCGATAAGAGAAAAGACATCTTGAGGGAATTAATTCACATAACCTGTCATCAGTCAATGAAGTATGCTAATGTTTTTGCACTATGTCCACAAAAATTAGTGTATTGTTATCATAACTGGTAACTAATCTAATTTTACTATATAGAGTTTTTTGTCTGTATATGACAATAGTTCAACCCTAGCTACTTTGTTTACTTCCTGCAAAATTGGTGACATATTATGGATAGTCATAACCCCTATTGCAGAATCTGTTGGTCATATTAGCATTTTGACAATCTAAATCAGTATAAGAGGAACAAATACTTTTGAGCCTCAAGAACTGAGATTTTGGAATATTTTTAATAATATGGCGAGGATGGCAATTGGTAGCATGTAATAAATTGTGGATATTTCCTATGAACATTACTTTTTAAAGCACCATCATCATTTACCATTACATCAACATCCAAAAAACTAATATGTTTGAGGTCAAACTTAACTGTAAAATTGACCCCCCATTTATTTTCATTGAAATAGTCAACAACCTCATGCAAATACTCCAGATCTAACATCCAACAATCATCCAGGTATCTTCTCCAAATGTCCATTGCATCAAGAAAAATATTATGGGAATTATCATATATAATTTGTTCTTCAATATACCCCATAAATAAATCTGCATATATTGGGGCAAAAGAAGCCTCTATTGTGGTTCCCTTTAGTTGTAAATAATATTCATCATGAAAATGGAAGACTTTTATAGTTAGAACATGCTCTGCAAGACAAAGAAGAAAAGTATTAAAGCCTGGGCTATGTAAAGGTCAAGCCAATATGGGGAATATTAGTATAAAGTGAACTGACATACAGAGTGAATAAATACCACCCTTTATCTATCTATCTGTATGTCCTGTATAATATTCAAAAATTCCATAGTAGCTTGGATGTATGAATGTACCCCTTCAATAGTGATTTCAAATATTAGGTTAGAAAAACAGATAATGGTTTTGTCAATGTCCCACGCTCAGAAACAATTGGTTTTCCAGGGGGATTGCTAAAATCCTTATGGATTTTTGGTAGTAAATAAAAATATTGTGCAACTGGATCCTGTACTGTTAAATGAAAAACAACTTTCTTTGTCATTATATCCTCCTCCAAAGCCAACTGTAAACATATATCTATATCAGTCTTAAATTTCGGAATTAGGTCTGTTTACATTCACTGATAAAACTATAATCTGAAAGTTGTTTCCGAGCTTCATCCAAGTACATCACCCAATCCCAAACCACTACCACACCCCCGCTTATCAGCTGTATTAATCACCAATTGTTTATTATTCTTAAGATCTAGGAGAGCTGTTGATTCCAGGGAAGATTCCCTTTATTATAACAATAAGTGGATCCAATGATAAAGTGCAAATATTTTAGCACTTGCTGTTGAAACAGAGAGACATATTTATTAGTAGGTGGTCAAAAGTAGATTGTCTAAAAGTGAACTCCCTGTTAACTCCATCAAAAAGGTATTCCTTTTCGTAAAAATATAACTTGAGATTCAATAATCTGCAAAAAGACAACAAATCATGCACAAAAACTTCTTCAGAAACATAACTGGGTACAAGTCCTAAACCTTTTTTCAATATTAAAATATAGTCTGGACTGGATTGGTGGCAGACATATTATGTACATTTTGCCCAACTTTTTGGGAATCAGTAGAGGTAACAATGTCTCCAATGTTGGCACATTATTATTTCTGTTTTTAACTATTGGGAAGTTTGGCTTAATGTCAGTATTAGTATCAACAAATGACGAGGACTCATATATTAGATGTACTGGCTATTTTTTCTAAGGATGAAATTTTCCTTTTACATTTCTGTAAACCTGTAGTTTGCTCACTATTGTTAGCAAATTTTACTGTCTTACAGTCCTGGATTATTAGGTTGCAGGGTGTATTTTCACTGGAGTTAAATGAACATCCATGATTGGCTATTGGTCATGTGTGTTTTTATTTTATCTAAATGCTGTTTTCTGGATTGGTTTGTTTGCACTTAAGAAGGCATTGTGCCAAAACCAGTTTGCATATCAGTCATCCTTTTTATAGGATGATTTGTTCTTTTTGGAAATAAAGCTATATTTATATTTGATGCAGACTATAGAGTGCTGGTCTTTTTGCTTTGATTTAATGTTTATTTGGACTATGCACAATACCGTGCTCCCATGGAATTGTTGTCTGGGATTGAAAATTTGCCAGGTTAGCACTTAATAGTGGGAAGTTAGCCTTAGAGTAGTTTTTGAACATTCAAGGGCTAGCTGGGTTACGGGTTTTATTTTTACTTCAGAGGAGACCATTATCTGGTCTTACCTTACCAGAGAAGACATTACACTAGGGGGTGTACAGCACTTTGGCTATGGTGCTTTAAAAGTGGAGAAGCTCAAGTGCATCATCCTGTTTGCCCAACCTTGAGGTATATTTATTTTTATGCAAATCAAGACACCTCCACCTTTAGTCCCTGCCTGTGTTGTAGCTGGTCTAAATATGTGGAAGGTATTATAGCCTTGCATTGCTGCAGTGCTGTCTGTAGCTTTAAACCAGGTCTTTTTGATTGTACAAACATCAGCAGTCTCTAGGGTGAAGAGAGCTTGTAGGGAGTGGAGTTTCTTGCTTAGACTTCTAGCACTGAGCAGTAACACCTTTAGATTTTTTTGGTTTTAATTTATTATGTTGGAAGTATTTTCAATTTGGCATTGCCTAAAGAAGGCACTAGGGGAGGGGGCCAATGTTTTAGCTAGTATTTGAAAGCATAGAGAGGGGAGAGTTACAGACCATCCGTGACAAAGCAACATGGTCTATTGACCATCTCTTTTCATGCTGACAAATATTGCAGCCCTTCAGAATGACACTAGAATGTAAGCCAATTAATAAAGCCAATCATCTTCTGTTTGTGGCATCATCCTTAGAGAAGGTATAATGCTTCTCAGTGCTAGGCTCATACCAGCCTGGAGCACATGATGTCTCTCTTCATATAGTTTAGGGAGGTACATCTCATGTCATTTGCACCCACATGGACTATGACTAAGTCATACTGGTACTTGTCGTTCAATGAGTGCATATGTAATATGGCTGATCCTGGCTCCCGATAAGTAACTGACAGTGACTTTCACTTTTCTTAGCCTGGTGAGAAGGACGTCAGTGTGTCTCACAATAGAGTCTCCAATGACCAGAATGTTGGATTGTGTGGTGGCTTGCCTTATGTGCTTAGAAGGAGATACTCCATGAGATGTGGCTGTATGTGTTGATGTGGGTGTGCTTTGAAAGAGTGTATTAGGGGCTGCTTAGGGCATTTGTTACATGTGCTTCATCTAGGAGGTCTTTGGAGTTTAGGAGGTTTACAGTCAACTGCTTCACCATATGTGGATCGATGTATCTGCTTTGTACTGTATGTGATGGTTGCAGCATGTGTACTACTGACAACCTAACTGACATTAGGAGTGCTTTTATGAGAGAGCTTTGCCTCCAGCAAAATTGTGTAAATACATCTTTAACATAGCTTATTAGCTTGTTTGAGTCAAGAGTATTTAGTTTTCATCTCTGAGGGCAGTGCTTGTCACTGCACAAGCTAGTTGTACTGTCTGCTACTAGGCATTGGTGAAATTTTTAGGGTGCTTTTTCAGGAAAAAACATCAACTCAAAGTGACTGCATCTATACAGGGCAGTGGAGATTTACATCCAAAAAGAATAACTTAAACTGACTTACGACACCTGCAAGACAAATCATCTGATCTACCAAAGGCCCAGACAAAATGAAAATGAAAATCCCCAACCCAAATGACCAATATATATGAAGTTTTTGTAACCCTAAAATTGTAAAAAATATGTTAAGTTGCCATACTCCAAAATGGCATGAAGGGGGCAGCCGTGCTAAGTGATTTTGTTTTATAGTCAAGGCTTTTGCATCCTTAATGTCATCTCTTAGGTACCGACAATGTCATGATGAGAGGATAATTTGTTGTCGTCCCTCTCTTCAGCAGCATGCAAAAGTAATGTGATGCCAACAACAGCCTGAGTTTTCTATTAATCTACTTCCTTTGATTGTTTTATTATCTTTGATAAAGCATTTTAAAGTGATTTGTTCATATTCATAAGTACATTGTGACATCCAATGAGAAGACAATAGCAAGCGTACTGAACCAAGCAGCAGCTTGGTTAATACTACTCCTCGGAAAGAAGCTTGGGATTATTTCTAGTTTTTGTTTCTAGTGAGAGAAGGAAGTAAGAAAATTGATTCCCAGCTGCAAGCATCTGTGTTGAGAACAACATTATCTTTACTACCAGATATATAGTGCCTTCGGTAATCAACGTCAAAACTTATAGGCACTACCCCACCTTCAGCTCTCAATAGTAAGCACCTGGAACCAAGGATTTTCACTTTTCAACCATCTATGTAGCCAGCTTGGTTGAAATGGGCATCCTGAGACAAGTCAGCAATTGTCTCATGTTTATTGACAACCAACTACTACTTACACAAAATGACACAATATGCAAGTGTTACAGTTATTTAATGCTATTGAAAGCCAAACTCTCATATGAAAAAAATACAGATAATAAGCAGGATGTCAGTACCACACAACAGCACACTTAACCTATCACACAGAGATCAGACCAAACACGTAGACCTACATATGTTGCGGTTCTTAAACATAACCTGCCTAAACCACAAAGGCCTATTAAATGTAACCTAAGAAACAATTACCCTCATCTACCTCACAAACACACAATATGGGCAGTACCCACCCTGAAACACACATCCATGAGTCACATTATCTCAAGTCAAAAGCACATAAGGCAAACCTCTTCTTCCAACTTCCTAGTCCTAGGTTACTCAATAAGCATCTCAGTTATAAATATTAATGTTTTTAAATATTTACTTCATATGCAATTTTGGTTTTAAAATAAGGTAATTATTTCTCTCAATGTGTGCATTTTAATATTTTCAACTTATTAGATATTTTATTCTCTGATACGAAGTGTTTTATAAAAGAATGTTTTAATAATGCATTATTTAGATTGTTAGATCTTTGCTGACAATACACTTTTAAGGTATGACATAGTTGATTAATATTATTTAAATTTTTATTATGTGCGATAAATGCAGATATCTTATTGAATTAAATTGTTCATGTGATTAAGTGATGAAATGCTTTCATTGTGAAGGACGTGATGCAGATTTATTCTAAAGACGCTCTGGTTAATTAGTGGAACAAAAGTGATAAACTTTAATTAATAAATTGCAACACTTGTTGGTTCTTTTTTCATCAGGGTACATCTGACAGGGCAATGGTAAAAAAACAAAACAAAAAAAAAAAATCAGAAGACAACGTTAAAGCCAAAAGTGGACCCTTTTTCAGCTGACAGAAGTGCTTACCTGATATATTCTAGCTGTTACTTAGTTCCCATCAGTGTTCACTGTTAAATCCTTGAAGTGAATTTATTTTAAATCTTAAACATATTTAAACTTATTCTTCAGAATTATTCAGATCACTTAGTTTCCCTTCCAAGAATATGAAACTGCAACTGACAAAACCTTTATATCTTTTGATATGATGAGAACAAAAGAGCATTAATACTCACTGAACCACTACTTACCAAATCACAATATCCTTTAAATGTAGAAAATATAGATTCAATATGGTATATGAAATGCATCTGCATTTTTGTGTAGTGCGATCCTCCCAGTTATGCCTTTTTTTGGCACACTGTACTCCCATGCCACCATGTCTTCAATATTTTTAACTCCAATATTGTATATCTTCTGTAAAGGGGAATACTTGGTTTGCAGGTAAACCAAAACATCATTTGCTGTGATGATTAGTGTTGGAGTTGAAATACTTAAGTAGTGAGGTATGGGGGGATACAGGAGGTTTTCTTCTCTTGAAAAAAATTGTTTGCTTTTCATGTATTTTCACTGTGGTCCATATTCTGGATCTCATGATTCAGTAAACTGTGTTTTGATAGTTATGCAGTTACATTTATTGCTAAAGAAAGGAATTACTTATTTTAGATATAAATGTTGCTTTCAGTAATGAAGATGTGTGTTGGAATTTCAGAATGGCAGCAACCAGCCATTTATTTATTTATTTATCCATTTGATTTTTAGTTAGATTTGTGAGCAGCTATCCAAAGACTCTTTTCAGACACATCTCAGGCCACAAGGCATACACAAACATATGCATGACCAATTAATATAAACAACATTTAATAGAGCCATTAATTGTTTGTATAGACTGTAGTATAAAATTAATAGTGACAAAAATGCTTATATTTGTCAGTTATACAATACTCACCACTCAGGTTCAGAGACATAACATGACTATAATAACAAAGCAGTATATGCAATACCAAAATGTACATGTTTATGTTTAATCAAGATGGTATATGAACAAGTGCAAGTAGGTATACAGATGGTGTTCTGTTGTACTGCTCCATGTAGTAGTGGCTTAGTTGGGAGAATTAAGCCTTTCCCAAAAAAACAAGGACATTTTGATTGTCTATGGAGGTAGTTTTTGAGTTACTTCCTGTACAGGGGCATGTTAATTTTCCTCGTTCCCTCAGGGACAGTGTGTCATTTAGCAGGCACAGTTTTCAAAAAAGTGGTTTTACCAACTTTAAGTTCTAAGAGAGTGCTTAGCAAGTAATAAAACATTATGAAAATGATCTGTGGAAGGATTTTTAGTTTACAACTGAGAGGTGAGCAGAATGGTTCATGTGGCATTTAAAGGTTAGAGTGATCAAAAGGAAATTCACTCTCAGATTAATGGGGATACATTTAGCTTATCTGAACAGAGATGCAATCATATTCATTATTTGGAGGGTAGATATATTCACGAAGAGTAACTATTCAGGATACACCACGAGACACCTTCTTCAGCAAAAATCTTTATTCCAATAAATAAGTAAAAGTGGATAAGCGCTTTCACTTGCTGCTGGCAAGCTTCTTCAGATACAATATCATGAATTCTTCAGTGGTTTATATACCAGGACGGTATCGACTAATCACATCATTAAGCTATCCATTATGCTAAATAAAACAATTAAAACAGATTGGAATGAATTAAAGCAGAATCACTACTGAGCTGATTCGTTGCTAAACCAAAACAACTGTTCATCCTTGTTAACTATGATGGTTCTGAACTGAATCTCTTTGCTCATCAGTACATGATATAACAGATCGCTATATTCCATCTGTAATTAAAAACATTAGCGTGTTGCTAATATTTAAAATTTTAAAACAAAGCAGAATGGATCAGAACAATTATCACCACATAACTAGATGTTCATAATACTTCAAATTTAGTAGATGGAACACATTACTATAGACTAGTAGGTCCACATCCTTTTACTTCACATCAATACAAAACAACACCTTCGCATAAGCGTCCCATTTAGATGCTAATAAATGCATCGTTATGGGTCTTGTGCGTAATTCAAAAGCTATTTTGCAGCACTTGCGAATCAACTCTTCTATAAATCTAGAACAAGCACATCAGATGAAATAACATAAAATCACATGAAATAGGTTTAAATAAAATAAAATTTAATAAAATAAAAATAAAAATAAAATAAATTTAGGACAAATTTCCATGGCTATGTGACGTCAAAATACACCATAGCATTTAGTGAACTAAAACTCCGCTGTCGCTTCTATACTGTTGAAAACCGTATCACTTGACCTCCATGTAGTCAAAGATACGCCAGATTCTGCTGAAAATGTGTATATATAACCTGCAAGTATCTAAAAATGCAAGTATCTAAAAATGACTAGTGTATATGTTATATATAAAAAACAATATATGTATAATGTAAATATAAATACACTGAAATGTATAATAGAAAATTCATGATAAAAAATCCCATCAGATCCATATTGCATAATATCTATCCTATATGCTAATTCATGTGAATGTATATAGTATATATGACTGTTATTTGTCCTATGTCTCCATCATGTATGCCCAATGTACAATGGGAGCATCTTGTTGTTATTTAAAAATGCTGTGTAAATCAGATGTTGGACCTTTAAAGTATCAGGGCAAAGCATATATGTTTTCTTGAAGACTTATCTAAACAATCAACGTTGGTAGTGGGCATCATATGGTGTGGGCTCTTGGATGTATCTAATACTCAAAAACTTAATCTCAATCCATCCAGCGGCTACTGTATTAACTCACTATCGTGGTGAAAAATATGTCCCATGGTAAAACGACCTGCCTAGCTATAATCGCTAAGTCTCACTTTCATCTATCAAATAAAGTGTCATATGCTGTATAACAAATAAATAAAATGACTATCTCAACCAAATATAGATGTCGCAAGGATCATGGGCCCACAAAAAATGCTTGCGATGTGTTACATAAACTCACAAGCTTAAATATTAATACTATTAAATTCATTGTAAATGGGACGTAAATATTATTTACTAAATAACTACTCTGAAGTTAATTTAGATAAAAATGCTGTTTCTCTACTTCTCGAGTAGAACATCTCTTCATTATTATTCTATTTCTGGTCTCCTATATATATGCAAAGAGCTCAAATGTACCCTTGCAATTTAGATTTCTTACACAGACTGATATACTCTTTCCTAGCAGGAAGTTTGTGTAATGAAATGAGAATATATGTATTGTTAAATTCTTCTAACGTTGTACAATATTGTTATATATCAAAATAGTGTAAACGTCTTAGAATCTAAAGAAATATTGTAAAGTGAAGGTGTCACAAATATATGCAGAATCCACATTTGTATAACTAAACTGTGCTAGCCCTGTGGGACCCTTTTTCTCTATTTATTCTAAAAATGGTTTTATAGAGACATAATTGTTTATGCCCGGAGCTCTGTGTGCTCCAGATCTAAATATCCATTCCATCTCTAGCTTTGCTAGAGCTCTCTCATTATCACCCAATCTCAGGTTAATTTTGATGTTTTGTAATACCCTGAATTTAAATCTGTGCGTAGAATTCAGAATAATGTCCTTGGCTAATGCATTAAGCTCATTTTGTTTACGTATGTCATAAATATGATTGTATATGCGCTCTCTCAGTTTCCTCTTAGTGAGGCCAACATAGAACGCTGGGCATAAATCGCACTTAGCCATATAGACTAAATTCGTAGTGTCACAATTCGTGTGACTTCTGGGTATGAAATGAAACTGTCCATTGGGATGTTCATATTCCTGTGTGGAATCAATGTATTGGCACATACTACAATGATTGCATGGGAATGTTCCTGTTTTATCAGATCTACTATCTTCTATTGAGGCCAAGTCATTTGAGTTGTAAGAAAATATTGTTTTCAGGTTATCACAAGTCTTAAAGACAAAACTCGGTTTTCCACCTACTATTGCCCTTATGTCATCTGTGATTCCAAGTAGGTTCCAATGTCTGTTGATAATCTTCTTAATCTCGTGTATATCATTAGTGTATTTTAGTACGAAGTTAATTGTTGTGCTCTGCCTATGATGAGTAGAAAAATGTCCATTTTTGGCTACCTTGGATCTAGTCTTAGTGTCCCCTGAAGTAACATATCTATTACCATCAGATATGACATCATTCCTCATATCTTTCACTAACTTGCTCTTATAACCTCTGGCTATGAACAATCTCTCCATATGGTCTGCTTCACTTCGTAGGGTGTTTATGTCCTTACATAGCCTTGTTAATCTCGAGAATTGTCCTTTCATTATACCTGTGAACATATATCTCGGGTGCATGCTACTATATTCCAGGAGAGTGTTCCTCCAACAGGTTTTTCTAAAGAGTCTAAATGACAATTTATCATGGATGTCATAATATAAGGTTAAATCTAAAAAGTTAATCTCTCTATCGGAGTGTTCATATGTGAATTTTAAAAATGTGGTAGTTTCTTCTAAATATTCCACAAAACTGTCCAGTTCATCAACAGTCCCATCCCAGGCCAAAATCACATCATCTACGAACCTCCTATAGATGCGTATGTGCTTCATCCAATTACTATTAAAGACATGTGCCTGCTCCCAGTGATATAATACCAGGTTGGTGTAAGAATTAGCACATGGGGTGCCCATAGCGACACCCCATGTTTGTAGATAATATTTATTGTGAAATGTAAACACATTGCATTCTAGTACCAACTCAAGTAACTGGTTAATCAATATCTGCCTGTTCCTAGAGAAGTTACTGTTGGTTACCAACACTTCTCTCACTGCCTGCATCCCGTAATCATTGGGGATGCATGTAAATAAATCACGGACATCCAGGGTCACCAACAGTAATTTCCCATTTGTCTTTTCCAAAAGGTCGAAAGACTCTAAGTCTTTCAACAAGTGTTGCGTGTCTCTAAGAATAGTTTTTATGTTGTTCACTATTGGCCTCAGCATTTTTTCTGTAAAAATGGAGATGTTATAAGTGGCCCATAGTCTACCAGATACTATTGGTCTCATGGGTATCGGTTCTACTGCTTTATGTATCTTCGGCAGGCCTTTTAGCACAGGTACTAAAGGTTCACTGATGTGTAAAAAATCAAACATCTCCTTACTCACTTGTCGACACATTAGAATATCATATAGCTCATCATTGACTTTGTTGATTATTCTCATAACCCCCTCTAGTGACACTTCTTGATAGGTGCTGTTTTGCTGTAATGTGCTTTCTATGTTAATTACATATTCATCTCTGTCAAGCACCACTACTCCCCCACCCTTATCGGCATTTGTAATAACTATGTCTCTATTCCTTTTCAAATTTTTCATGGATTGATATTCAGCTCTTTCCAAGTTAAAGAATCTGTTTTTGACATGTCTGTCGGCATATAATGCGTAAAAATCCTTCTCGCAGGATTTTACAAAACATTCAACATCTATTGGCAATACTGGCGAAAAAGTACTTCTAACCTTAAAAGTATTGTCTGCATGTCCCAGTGAATCTACTTTATTTTTAAAAAGCAATCGTAACGCTACTTTTCTTGCAAACATCCTCAAGTCTACAAGAGTCTCAGACAGTCTGCTATATTGTGATGGTACATAGTTCAGTCCTTTGTTCAGTAGCGAAAAATCAGAAGCAGACAAATTAAGTTTAGACAAATTAAAAACCAATAAAGTCAATTCCAGTTCCTTTTGGTATTTTTCTCGTACCTGCTTATTGAGGATTTTCGTTTTCTCGGTCCCCGACTTCCAGACCTCCCCCTGGTCATCGGGTAAGTCCTGATTGGAAAAGGGGTCTCACTATTCCTGGTGGACATCGCATAGTTTTTTCTAATGGTACCAGTTCTTACAGAATCATCTGTGGATTGTAAGGCCAGTTGATTAGGTGGCGGTGTAAGATCCTCAGTGTTAACTGCAAGGGTTACTCTTCTATCATTAGTCTGTTCT
The DNA here is from genome assembly GCF_019279795.1 of Protopterus annectens. Taxonomy (NCBI): domain Eukaryota; kingdom Metazoa; phylum Chordata; order Ceratodontiformes; family Protopteridae; genus Protopterus; species Protopterus annectens. The sequence continues at coordinate 857,133,646 of NC_056730.1, forward strand.
GTAGAGTTGTTCATGACCCGGTCCGTTGGCGCCAAATTTGAATCTCCTTCTCCTCCCATATCCGGCTTCCTCTGTTGCGTGTAAGGCACCCGTTCATTGCGGCTCACGTTGTTCTCATTAATTCTTTCCCACACAAATATGTTGCCCATTCTGAAGTCTTGTACATCCCTCATCAGTTTCTTCTGTTTAATGCCTCTTAACTTTTCTCCATACAACTTAATTTGCAGTGAAATGTCATTTAATTTCTGGCTATATAACTCCGTATTAAATCTCTCCACAATGACATTGCATGCTACATCGATTTCTCTCTGCAGTTCATTTTCTATAGGCTCAAAATAATCAAGTAACAATTGAATGTATTTGTTACTAAGTTCTAGATTTAAATCTTGCCATTTTTTAAGGAGATCTGGGTATTTCTGTCCATAGGTGGGCATGCACAAAACGCGCATGCCTCTCGGAATAACCTTGAAATTAAGGCACGCTTGTAAATGTTTTCTCTACCACGACATTCTCTGAAACTTGTATAGATTGTTCTCAAGATCTCTTAATGAAGAGTAAAAATCAGTCATATTCTCAGAGGCATTCGTAATCGGCATATTAATATTCGTTTCAGGAAAGTCTATATTCAACAGAGGATTACCTTTGCTGGGCAAAAAGGCTTCGATCCCAGGTGGACCCATTCTATGGGTCGGGTTATAGTCTAGCTCAACGGTGGTGTTCTCCATAGCGTGGAAGAGGCAGCAACAAACAAATGGTGCTCAAAAAAGAAAACACAATTGCCGCTCAACTCCCTGAAGTATCCTGTAGCAAACGTAGTCCCAAAAATCACGAAGAGTAACTATTCAGGATACACCACGAGACACCTTCTTCAGCAAAAATCTTTATTCCAATAAATAAGTAAAAGTGGATAAGCGCTTTCGCTTGCTGCTGGCAAGCTTCTTCAGATACAATATCATGAATTCTTCAGTGGTTTATATACCAGGACGGTATCGACTAATCACATCATTAAGCTATCCATTATGCTAAATAAAACAATTAAAACAGATTGGAATGAATTAAAGCAGAATCAATACTGAGCTGATTCGTTGCTAAACCAAAACAACTGTTCATCCTTGTTAACTATGATGGTTCTGAACTGAATCTCTTTGCTCATCAGTACATGATATAACAGATCGCTATATTCCATCTGTAATTAAAAACATTAGCGTGTTGCTAATATTTAAAATTTTTAAAACAAAGCAGAATGGATCAGAACAATTATCACCACATAACTAGATGTTCATAATACTTCAAATTTAGTAGATGGAACACATTACTATAGACTAGTAGGTCCACATCCTTTTACTTCACATCAATACAAAACAACACCTTCGCATAAGCGTCCCATTTAGATGCTAATAAATGCATCGTTATGGGTCTTGTGCGTAATTCAAAAGCTATTTCGCAGCACTTGCGAATCAACTCTTCTATAAATCTAGAACAAGCACATCAGATGAAATAACATAAAATCACATGAAATAGGTTTAAAATAAAATAAAATTTAATAAAATAAAAATAAAAATAAAATAAATTTAGGACAAATTTCCATGGCTATGTGACGTCAAAATACACCATAGCATTTAGTGAACTAAAACTCCGCTGTCGCTTCTATACTGTTGAAAACCGTATCACTTGACCTCCATGTAGTCAAAGATATGCCAGATTCTGCTGAAAATGTGTATATATAACCTGCAAGTATCTAAAAATGCAAGTATCTAAAAATGACTAGTGTATATGTTATATATAAAAAACAATATATGTATAATGTAAATATAAATACACTGAAATGTATAATAGAAAATTCATGATAAAAAATCCCATCAGATCCATATTGCATAATATCTATCCTATATGCTAATTCATGTGAATGTATATAGTATATATGACTGTTATTTGTCCTATGTCTCCATCATGTATGCCCAATGTACAATGGGAGCATCTTGTTGTTATTTAAAAATGCTGTGTAAATCAGATGTTGGACCTTTAAAGTATCAGGGCAAAGCATATATGTTTTCTTGAAGACTTATCTAAACAATCAACGTTGGTAGGGGGCATCATATGGTGTGGGCTCTTGGATGTATCTAATACTCAAAAACTTAATCTCAATCCATCCAGCGGCTACTGTATTAACTCACTATCGTGGTGAAAAATATGTCCCATGGTAAAACGACCTGCCTAGCTATAATCGCTAAGTCTCACTTTCATCTATCAAATAAAGTGTCATATGCTGTATAACAAATAAATAAAATGACTATCTCAACCAAATATAGATGTCGCAAGGATCATGGGCCCACAAAAAATGCTTGCGATGTGTTACATAAACTCACAAGCTTAAATATTAATACTATTAAATTCATTGTAAATGGGACGTAAATATTATTTACTAAATAACTACTCTGAAGTTAATTTAGATAAAAATGCTGTTTCTCTACTTCTCGAGTAGAACATCTCTTCATTATTACTCTATTTATCTAGGGTATATCTATCTAGGGTAGATATATTCTATTTCTGGTCCTCCACAATGTAGAAGTGTTGAAGGATGAATTAAAAGTGAAAATAGGGAATCCATATTCCAATCCAGAATGAAGACATTTAACACAGTGGGTCTTCTGGTCTCTTCAGTAAAAAGAATTTGATAACTTACAGGTGATTTCTAACCAGTTTAGTACTTTCTGTGACTATTGTGCAATGTGAGAATAAAAAGAGTCGCTGGTAAATATAAATATCTAGTTAACTATGTTGCTGTACTGTTACCCATTATGATCTTTGATAGTACATTTTTAAGTGATGTCAAAGGAGCAGGGAGACAAAGGGTGAATGGGATCTTTACATTTGGAGCTGCCATTTAGTAAATGGCAGTATTTAAGTTAAGTGGGTCTATAAAGTTTTTACTACACATGATAGGTGACAGAAAGCTGAGAGCTGAAACTTGTCTGGATTTGTGGCTGTTCACCTTCACATCTGCAATGTTGCTACTGCAATATTTCGAGAGATGACAGTCATGGATACCAGCTTCCATAATAATCCCAATGAAGTCTCCTCACACTAGTGGCTACAAAACAGAAATGTTGTCAGTAATCAAATATTAAGGAAAAACACATATACAGTGTCTTTAATATCAGATCATATTAGGAGCAGTGTAAGGTTAAACTGTTTTCTCTACATACATTCCTAGACACTACACCAGACTCCTTTCCAAAGATAACACATTTCCGTAGGACCCTCAGTACATTTTTTGTACTCTCTGCAAGACAGTACTTTAATGATATAATGTAGTTCATGACAGGTAACTAGTTAGAGATAACAACTTCCATGTTACCTGTACATATCTATTTACAAAGGCCTACATTCATTTTGCATCTAAAACTTACAAACGTGAAACATTCACAATGGTATCCCACAATTTAGTAGAGTAAAATCCATGAGAAGTAGATTTAATAAGTCATAATCTCTGAATCATTTAGCAATCAGACCATGACTGAGCAGGGGGGGGGTATATTTGCATCCCCAGCTATATATAACATACTTGGAGATTGTAGCACCTCCCAATGCATTAGATTTAATAGGCTGAGGAGTGTCTGAAATCTAAATTATTGGGTAAAGCTGATTCAATGGACCCTGCTTTATCTAGTCATATAGACAATCATACTGCCTCTTAGCCAGCATTATGAATGTCTTTGCATGCTGCTTATAAATGACATAACCTGAATATCGCTTCCAGTATTCAGCCTTTAGGGAAGTGTTCCCAGTACTTAAAAGTGATAAATTTCTCCAAAAATCTTAGTATAGCACATTTGGTTTCAAGCCCCAATCCATTCAGCCAGTTCACCAAATGTAAATTTCTGTTCTCAGGAGACTGCTGATTCATAAAATCTTTATTCTGGCTTCCCCCCAGTAGAACACCCTGCAGTGTGTATATACTCTACCAGGTGTTACAGAATAACAATACCATCATCAGCTGTCCTGGCACTAACTCGTGCTTAGGATGTCTCATTGACTAACAGGTTGTCAAATAGTTAGAGGCATGCTGTATGCAGGGCAGATTGTAAGTTACCTTGTTACTAGTATTAGTGGTATGCATTAAAAGCAGATTCTGGTCAAAAAGGAAGATTGGTGTCTGTGCCTGTCCTATCTTGTCTCTTTACCTGTATGATGATCATTTGAAACTGAAGGAAGAAACTAAAAGAAAAACATACTGCTTCAGTGGTCCAGCTGTCTCTCATAAAACAAAGCAAGCCCAGTAGCACTTACTTTCAACACAGTTCTGCTCTAGTAAGGTTATTTATTCATCTTCCTTGTTTGTTTACTGAAAACTATAAACTATAACAATGTCATTCACTGCTGTATAATTGGATTTTTTTTTTTGCTTTTAATGAGGCTGCCTGAAAAACCTCTTGGCTGTGTTTCTTCGTTTAAGTATCCAGTTCGTGTATTTATGGCCCATTAGCATTTCAACCATGCTATCACATTTTTGGCTGCCCAACACAGAGTCTGATGCTGAAAGCTGCTGACGCCAGCTATAATCAGGAGAACTATACATGGCCAAGAGCTAGAAGTAAGCTTACAGACAACAGAGGAATGAGATCTGGAAGGCATCACTGAACAAAAGCTTCATGCAATAGAGCTGAACAATTCCATCTCAGAATACTTGGGGCAACTTATTAAACATCTTACATTTTTGTCCGCTCACTCTCACAAGCTCTTCTTGGCAATCTGTTCAGCAAGGTCATTCTCCACTAGTCATTTATTTCATAGAAAGAGCATAAACATGTCATCATGCACCGTTTGTTGCATACATATTCATTAATTAGTAGGGCAGCCTGTGTGAGAAAATCGACTCCTTTTGCATATGCTGCTTTACAGGTAATATAGGAATGCAGAATTCTTACTTTTTTCTGTGTAAAAAATATTTTATATCCAGGACAGAAAGCAAAAAGAAAAGCACACGTCCACAATTAATGTGGTCATAACCAAGATGTCATAATAACTGTAATGCAGTGCATATAACCAAGATATTGTAGTAATTCATTGATGCAGTGCTTATAACCATATTGCCATAAGTGTCTTTAGTAACAGCTTTTCTGTCTATTAACATGCTTAACTATATCATAGAACTATGCTAACTGCGTTGATGGACTAGTTTACCCTGATGTTTGGAAAACGGTCTGCTCTTCTTGATGGCTCTTAAAATACATTCTTTGACAGTGCTTCATATTTTTTTCACTGCACTCTCAGTAAAACAATGAGAATGTGACCATAATTTATGCTGTTTTACACGTAGGCTGAAGCAGGGAACTTTTATGATTCGAGAAAAGGAATAATACATTTTAGGCTTAAGTACATTACAAAGATAAAAGAGCCTTTCTAGTAGCACAGAGGAGGGATGAATCCCTGATTATGGCCCAGGCAACCTGAGCTCTGTTAGGGGTTCAGTAATCTGAGATCATAGGTAGGTTTAGAATGCCTATCCAGGGAGAGGGTCCATGTTAATTATGTAAGCTATGGGGGAGGGTCCATGTTAATGATGTAAGCGAATGCAAGGTCTTTTGGAGGCTAGGGACCAACGTGATTGATGTGCTGAATCTGCACGATTACTAAGAAGGTATGGTTACCATAGGACACAGGCATGGCATGTCCTTATGTCCAAACCTCAGTGTCAAACCATCCTAAGGCTATAATGTCAGCATGATGGTGAGGGAAAAGAAGAGAAAACCCTGGTCCATTCAGAGGATAATGTGGTACCAGTACTGGGGTTTGGAGCACTAGAAGAGGTACTTGGCAGCTGACAGTCGACCTGAAGCATCAGAACCAAAAAAAAAAAGAAAAGACAAAAGAAGTAATATATTTTGTCCTTCCAGCCCACATTTACTTGTACATTAAGATCTATTAGTCCAGCTTGTTGAAGTCAGCACTTTGTAGCTGTGGCTAAGACATCTTCTAGAGATGCATAGCATGTGGTATGAATGTGCTGTTTTGCCATCATTTCATTGATTTGTCTTATCCTGTCTATGACATAGACATGCACTAGTGTAAGCACAGCTCAGATATACATACGTATATGTTTACAGCACAGGGAAGCCATTAGAATTTTTATTTAAATCATTGAACTAAAAAAATTCTGCAAATATCCTACATCAAGTCAGGACTAGACTTAATGGGGGAAATGGAGCCCTAGGCAAAGGGCTCACTTTTTCCCGCCTTCCTGACACATCCATGTGTATATGTGCTTGATATATATATATATATATATATATATATATATATATATATATATATATATATAAATGAAAAGGTTGGCCCTCACTGTCTCTCTTCAAATACAATCTGGATGATTGGATGTTTAACCATAAAGTCACCCTGGGGGTTATACCTGTGTCCTTTTTGGACAGGGGCAATAGATACTGATTGTGGAAATAAGGATATAACTTGGTTAGGCTTGTAAGGGCCCTAAGGCCATTAGCCTAGTAACATTCTATGATCCTATTATCGCATAAGACCAAATGATCAAAAGACCGAAGGTTTGAATACAAATGACAGAACCTCAAAAAGCCAAACAGAACAGCTTCTTTGAAGGGACAAGCCCCCATACACCCTCCTACAAATTATATATACCAACTCAGAGACTGCACCACACTGTGAAAAGCACAATTTCCCAATCATGCCACATTGGGGAAAGGGCAAATTC
>NC_056730.1:857142869-857402869 GCF_019279795.1 Protopterus annectens
CAACTTCACAAATGTAAGACTGAATGCTTTAAATTATGCAGAACATTACATTTGAGGCATTATTTTAATAGTAAATCAATTGTTAATACAGAACTTCTGTCCTCTAATAGTTCTGGTGGCTCATATGAAGATCTGTATTTTTCTTGCTTAGAACATGAGCTTAATAATATGAGAATTAATTATTATGTTTTATTAAATATGGAATCTATCAAATGCTGTAATAAGTTTATTCCCCACATTTTGCAATGAATTCATAACTGCTTTTTCATATGCAGTTAATAATGAATTACAGGATTTTATTTTCTGAATTTGATAGGAATGGTATTGAGTGTAGACTGTCAAGAAAGAGTAACATTTGCTAAAAGGTTGAGACAGAAATAAAAGTAATAATATAACAAGACAGCAAAGGTAGAAATGTTATTGTTATATATGTTAACCAGTATTACAAAATGTGTTGTGATCATCTCTCAAATAGAAATACTTAAAGTTATTAAATGGTTATAATTGAAATACATATCATCTTAGATGCAAAGCTGAGTGTAATTTGGTAGAACAAATGCATTGTGTTATGCAGTAAAATGTTTTCTAAGATCTAACTGTGGCAACAGTGAAAAAACTGGAACATTTTAATGATGGATAGTCATTTGCAAAGAGATTTGCCCCCCCCCCCCCACAAGAAAATGTCTTTCTTTTTATGTGGGTAAAATATAGAAAATATGTTAAGTTGTAGATATTCTTCCTTGCCGGTTTCTATAGGTACTGATAATGCTTTGAGATTAAGTGTGAGGGGCACTGTTCCTTGACATAATTGTACAGTTTGTTCTTTCATATGTAAACATTTTGATGATATTAATGAAATGCATAGAAATTAAAGGCTGCTTCTCTTGTGTTAGTTTGGGAATAATCTATATAATTTGTGGTGGCTGTAATCAACATTTTATTGGTGAGACCAAGAGAACATTTTCAGATAGAATTAAAAAGCATGCAAGAATATCCATAACCATGATATATAAACAGCTCATTGGCATCCCAGTTTGCCAAACTTCATGATGGCAAGTTGGATGGTTTAAAAGCTACTGTCCTTGAAAAAGTTAATTGGAGTTTTTAATGTGAAGGAAACATCAAGAATGTCTTATTGCTTAAAGAAAGTTTGTGTATTTTAAAATTTAACAGATTGACACTTAATGGACTTAATTTTTCTTGTAAACAGAAGATTTTTTAAATCTTAATTGTTGATGTAATTTGTGATGATGTCATTTCCTTTTGTTTTACAGATATAGTAAATCTTTTGTTTAATGATTTTATCCTCCCTGGAAGGCTTTACTGCTGACAGCCAGGTGACTAAACATGTTTATTTGGTGGAGTTTTGTAGTTTTCTTTTTCTATTTTGTTTCTGTATTACTTTAATATGTTAAAAATGTGGATGGATTGTAAGAGAAAAGCTATACATATTTGCACATGTTCTGTGTTTGTTCTTTTCTATGATGGCAATTAAAAATGTTTGTTATTAAAAAGTGGTTTGGAGAAGGCGTAACCTGTGTGTAGAAAAGGCTCACTCCCTTATGGAAGCTACAGAGTCTGCCCAAACATGGTGAACTTATATTGCACGATGACAAATGATGATAAATACTATGCACCATGGTACTTTACTTATAACACTACAGGGACAGTATATGTCTTATCTTGTAAATGTACGCTACTTAAATTGTTGTGGGGCAAACAAAATGAAAGGTGAAAATGGAGCTAATGAAATAGTTTACTAATGTAAGGAATTACGTTAAAGAAAATGTAACTGTTGGAAATAGCATAATGGAAGAGAAGATCAATGTTTTTGTTACTGTTTAGGCTCACTCTGCAGTGAGGTAGGTGGTGATCTACACACCTGACTGCTAGCTCGGCAAACAACATTGGCTTTAAAGCTGCATACTCTCTTGAATTCTGGATTGCATTTATTGCAATTGATACATTAATAAATGCATTTTCTGAAAAATGTAAAGTTAAAAATGTTGAAATGCTTAAGTGAGTAATATTACAGAAACATTTTAATTTGCATGATGTTCTGATTTAACTAATTCATTTTTTCATTGGATTACTGTGAGTCATCCTTCGGAAGGCAAACAAATTCCCAAAATGAAATGTGGCAAGTAATTATTTTACTTATGTGTATACTGTTTTCATGTTTTTTCATGGTTTAAACAATTATGGATATGATTTTACTTGCAGCTAGAATGACTGTTTAATGGAGAGCTGCAAAGTGAGAAAAGTATCTCACAGCTGTGCTTACCTTAAATCTGTTAGCCTTGATAGTATGCGGCATTGTGTACAATGAACATTAAATTAGATACATTTGACTTTAAGAATTAAAACGTTTGTGGCTACCAGTTTATTTACATTGTTTCCAATAACTGTCACTGATTTTCTATCCTTTTTTTTTTTTTTGTTTAATTTTATTAGTAATGCAACCAAAGAATCTACCCTATGGTGTAATAAATGTTTTGATAAATGAATGTAATGTAATTAAAGCAAAAGATGCTTCAACAAAGTATTAGTTTAAGAGTGTGCACACTTGTATGCAACCAGCTTATTGTATGTTTTTTTATTTTTTATATTTTTCCCCTAACAGATTTGTTTGTTTTTCAGTTCACATTAAAGGTGGGAAAAGTTTTGAAATGATTTATTGCGATCTCATTTTTTTATATCACAAAAACCTGGCATTTTAACAGGGGTGTGTATACTTTTTATATCCACTGTATATGACATATTGTTAGATAGGGCCCTCAGTTCGTAATGTTTACACATGTAATTTCATGTCATACACAGGAAATGGACAGTAAACAGCAGTAATACAACATAAAATAAACATTTCCATAGTGTGGTGAGCAGTGGCTTTGCACAATGGTTAGCAAAGCATATATGCATGTGAGATACACATGTTTGTGAGTAGCTAGTCAGTGCACAAAAACAAGTCACATTGCTAAAGCCTGACAGTTAGTACTGAGTCTATGAAATACACTTGCTGCTTAACTGACTCTATGGCAGCATGTGTTAATGCACTACTACATTCTTTTTTGGCCCAGATGGTACTGGGTTCAAATACAGTTGTATCTAATACTTTACAATACTTTTTGTACAGAGTGATAATGCAAATGACTTGGACTGCTTATACGAAGTGTGACACCTTCCCCACAAATGCCTGCCATGTCTGCTATGGACCTAGAGCAATGGAAAATTAGGCTTTCCCATCAGTTCCAGTCATCTTGTTTACTGGGGGTGTGAACACTGTTTGAAAATGTTGTGTTCCACTTACCATCGTGCAAATGTGGTGCTTGACAGTGTGCACCTCCGAGCACTGTGTTCATGTGATGGTAAGCAGAGTGCAACAGTAGCAAGCAAAGCAAATTCAAGGTTATTGGACATACAGGCAGTTGTGTATTTGTGTTAGACAAATGTGAAGGCCATAGCAATCCAGATAGCATGAATATACTTACAGGAATATAATACAGAATATACCCATAGTCATACATTTGAGAATAAATGTGATAATACATAGATAAATGAATACATAGCTGACACGATAATAGTGCCTCAGCCTCATACATATAATTAACATCAACTATGCAATGTCAAGTGTTATAAGTGAGAGTAACTATAATGGGTAGTGGAACAGTAAAAGTGCATGGAATATTTTGTATTTGAACCCAGTACCATGTGTATGGCAGTCCAACACTTACAGCTGTTGCCACAAGAAGATTGAGTAAACACTTGTCTATGTTGCAGTCCTTTGCTGTACATGCAATATCACAACAGTAAAACAAAGGTTGCACACCCCATACTAGAACCCAGGACCATCTGTACTATAGAGCTACACTTACACCTGCTGCCACAGGAATAGTTACATAATATTCCCTGTTTTACTTAATCAGTCTTAAGGTCTTGCTGTTAACCACCATGCAATGTTGCTTAGCAATGCCCGACAGTATTAAATGAATGCAACCGGATTCTATTTTTGGCTGTCAGGGTCCTGTCTGGCTAGCTGTACAGTTTGCTCACTGCCACTCTTCTGCCACAAGATAAGCACAGCCAAACCAGACATTTATTTCTCTGATTTCCTGTGTTTGCACTAAGCACTGCATTACACAAAAAAGTGGAAATAAGGGAGAAATAGTTGAAAAAGGTAAAAGCAACCTTATGACATACATACTAGAAAAGGTTAGTACACATGAAATATTAATACAGAGGTCTGACTTTCAGCTATCACTCCAATGCACCTTCAGAACACAAGATGGGTGCCTTATTCCTCTTTGCCAAACAAGCAGCTTTGCAGCAAGGAACTTAACTTAGTATGAAACAACCAACTGCAGCAGTATCTACAGTGATATCAACCCATGCAAGTATTATTTGTACATTTAGTAGTTTTGGATGTAGTGCACCTAGTGATCACACAACCTGCAATGATTATTGCTTGCAAATATACTGCTCTGTCTTACATTTCTGTGTTTGTTGGCCATTCTTCATTTATCTGAGCAGTAATCTGGGAAATGCAGTGTGTAAGCCATTCTATATTACTGGTCTTAAAATGAGTGAGGATATTAAGTGGAAATGATATCATATGCAGTTGGCATAAATGAAGGGCAGGTTGGATGTGAAGGAACACAACTAGTGACTTGTGTGCTGCTTATTTACATTTTCAACCTTACATCTAACACTTTGTAGATCTAATCTGACACACCCAGTGGAAGTAAGGCAGTCTGCAGTGCTGTTTCCCCCAACCAGTAATCATTTACAGTTGCAATCTATTAACAACAAACACTGAGGGAGTGTCTGCATTACGTTTACTCCACCTACATGGATCCAAGATTTTGGGATTCAGTAATTATAACAGGTTCACATCTCATTTACATCTTCACTGTGCTGACAGCCCTGAGTCTACATCATGCAAGGCAACCATGTAGTCAGGGAAACTGAAGGTGAGGAGACTTGTTTATGCAGAGATCACAGAAAAGAGGCTCTTACTTTGGGCTATATCTGCACAGAGGATTATTGAACTTGAGAGGGCATGCTTGCATTTTGTATATATATATATATATATATATATATATATATATAGTTTGATTAACAAAGGCTGCCTTTTTGGGGGGGCAAAGCTGCATGTCTGTTATGGCACACACAAGCATATGTTGCTGTTGTTACTCTCCTTTTTGCTTCTGCACAATACACTCCAGATTAAACACTTACCTTGTAAATCGTAGGTCTATTGGCAGCAGCAACATAGTCTTCAGCCTTTTGTACACAACAGTGAATTAAAGCAGCAGCAGCCCCTAACATTCTTTCTGTGTAGACTCCTTTCTGTGGCTGTATTCCAATAGGTTTTGGAATTTGCAGGGAAAGTCACCATGGAGTCTAGAAGGTTGCTTTATACCTTCTTGAATAGTTCTACCATGTTGGATTGGTTGATTAGCATGCAGTTCAGCTGCTTATACCATGATTAGCATGCCACGATATTTATCTTGTTTGCGCAGGGCTGAACATCATGTGGAGCCACTTGCTGAATACAAAACAGCCCTTGTCTGTGTTGTCATTGTGGTAAGACACACAGATGGTGGAAACAAACTGTTTAGGCTTTACTGAATCCCCCTGTATTTTTTAATGCTCACAGATCCATAAATACAGTAAGCCTAGTGCATGTTATAACTGAAAAGGGTATTATACAATGTATATTTACACAAATGTCTTTCTCGTGATAAACCCACACAGCATATTTAATCTTATCAATATAGCATGATTCTGTCAGGTTTTCAGAAGATGTTGTCCATCAATAATTGTTACTTTAAAACCGACCATTAATTTTGAATTAATAATATTTTTGGAGGCTATGAAATGAAAGTAAATTGTTATTGTCCATATTTTAACAATGTACCACATACATTTTTTGTTCTACTTTTTGTTATGGTGGAATTCTTGTACAAGTTTTGATTAATACTGCACGACTCAGTTGAGAAGGTGGAACTGAAGGTATATCCTTAAAAGTATACACCTCATTGTTTATGAATATCCATAGAAAACAATATTATAGTAAAAGCCTTGTGTGAACGGAGTCATGTTGCAACCATGCTCAAAGGGTTCATCTCCTGAAGATAAAAGAGTTGAACTTTTGACCTGAATGTCAACTTTGCTATATCACACACAAGGTGATTTGTACATTTTAAGGACTGAAAAATGCAGGGATCTGTCTGGTTTATGCAACATGAAACAGCTGAAAGCGTTTGTATTGATTTCTTATCCAGAGAGTTTCATCAAACTAATTAGTCATTCACTTTTCTTTCCCTGACTTGGAATTTCCTTTTAATGAGTACAGAGGAAACCATTTAAAAGACATTACCATGTTTTGTGAGTAAACTCTATTTGTCATAAGTAAACATATTACAATGAGAAACAGATGTTCTTTCACCATGTCAGTTCATAAAAAGAAGTTCTTGACACTTGAAGTACAGCTACATACATATTACTACTGACAGGTCCTGCAGCAGAACTGTAAATCAGATCCACACGTTTTAAATGATTTCTATAATCAAACATAGCTAGAGAAGCATGTGACTGTTTGCAACATTACCTAATACTAAACCATCCTTTAACTAAGCAGTTTTACTTCTATGGAGTCCTCTTGTATTATCATAATTGCAGACAGATAGTAAAAATGATCAGGGCTTGTGTAATTTATCATGTAGATGAAATATATGAATATATGCAAACAAAATCCTTAGTGCAACCATTGTTATTAAATGTCATCCATTAAACATATTTGGCAAAATACATTAAGAAAGAGCAATACTAAAACATTTGTAAAGATCAAATTGATCAGTTTTCTTTCTAAATTAACAGCCATACTAAAGGGATTCAATAATCCCAAGATTTATATGGTGGTATGACTTTCTTGTATGCCAAAGATTAAAATATACATGACTGCATTTTAGCTTGCTTATATACCCTTATTTTAAAAGGTAACACTTATAAATTCCAAGGCATGTAAGTGCGACTCTTGGAACAGAAACACTGAATGTGCAAAAATAGGAACTTAATTTTATTAACTCAAGGACTGCTGTGTCTTGGAGTGTTCCCTTTTTTCAAGATATGGCAATCTCAGAGTTTGTGTGTGTGTGTGTGTGTGTGTGTGTGTGTATATTTATATATATATATATATATATATATATATATATATATATATATATATATATAAATATAATATGTTGAATCTATCTTTGTTTGACATCTGTTTATATAATAAAATATGGAGATTGCACATTTGTCAGAGTTAAGAAATATGACTTTTCCCTGAGACTGTGAGAACTCAGAGATAGTATATATAAGGGTCTATATCACAAAATCGAACTTCCAAAATGTCGGACACCATAAGTTTGAACTTGGATGATCGAATCTGGACAACATCAAACTTTCAAAACAGCTAATTTTTTCCCAGGAAAAAATTCACTGTTCCGAAAAACACACACACATAACACAATCACACCAAACACTTTTAAAACCTACACTAAACCTAACATTCACCACTATCTATGCACTATCCTTAACCCAGCCCTAGCCCTAAAGTCCATCACTACAATACACTTACCTGACCCACACCCTAACCCTAAAGTCCGTCAGTACCACACACTTACCTGACCCGCACCCTAACCCTAAAGTCCGTCACTATCGCACTTACCTGACCTGCGCCCTAACCCTAAAGTCTGTCACTGTCCATTCATATACTTAACTTGACCCGGTCCGAAAATGCCGAAGCCGCAGAAATGGCCAACCAAATTCTTTCCCTGGGAAAGAATTCGGGTTTCCGCAGCTTCGACATTCTCACCCTTCGAACTACCAAGTTCGGCCTTTCTGTCTTCGGCATTCTCAACATTCGAATTTGCGATAGGAACCCATATATAATTAGCATGTTTATATTACGTGATCAAACAGTGAAATGTTCAACCACGTAATAATCGACCCCTAAATGTCGAAATACCGTAATGTCGAATGGCAAAAAACCCCCATAAAAACACCCAGACAAACCATAAAAAATGCCCCCTACGCCAGCTGCTGCTTAAATATACCAACCCCAAGATCGCATTCCAGTCTCTGCACGTAATATAGACCCATAATTAGCAAGAGCTGTGGGGAGTGTAGGGGGCACACTGCAAAAAATATGTTTTATTTTATCTTTTTATGTTTAAGTTTTGCATGTGGAGAGATTGTTGCTTAGTGCATGCATAGTGGCATGTTGACATTTGCAAAGTTGACTTTTTGTGGTTGACTTTGTAAATGTTGACCTTTGGGTGTTTCATTTAATTTCAATATATATATATATATATATATATATATATATATACAAAGAGAGAGAGAGTGTGAGAGGCAGAGATATTTATCTGCAGTTGGAAGACAATAATGTACAATGGAAACATTTATTATTTATTTATTGGCATTTGGTTACTGGGAAAGTCTAAATGGGTAGGTGGCCATTTTCATCAGAGATCCAGGTTGAAAAGTTTTAAAGTATAGCAAAAACATTTTAGAAACAATAATTTTACAATTTTCAAAAATAATGCAAAAACATCTACAGTTTAAATAATTATGCCAAATTAGACATAATGTGAAAACATTGGTTAAGTATAGATACTTATGTTTGTAGATTATATATGATACATAATGTGAAAACATTGTTTAAGCATAGATACAACTTATATGACAATTATTTAATATTTAGAAAGATTGTAGTCACTTTTATTGAAAAATTAAAGGTGGGTTATACAATACAAACAGGAACTGAAATATGAAGTGAGGGAAAAATGGGTTTTGTTATAGTAAGAAAGTGAGTTCATCTAGTCTATAACCCCTTTTTTCCATATGTGGTTGGGGGTCATTTCAACAGTAAGAATAATAAGGTTTATACCTATGGCCAATTTAAAGTGTGCCACCCAGTTACTGCATGTCTTTGGAGTGTGGAAAGAAACTGGACCACCCAGAGGTAATCTACAAGAACACAGGGAGGACATGCAGATACTGCACAGAAGGCACTCCAACCAAGAATCAAACTGGGGAACCTCATGCTTTGAAGTGACAACACTATGCACTGTGCCACCCTTAGTCAAGAGAGAGAAATAAATTGAAGTAAGGAAGTGAGTGAACAATGGAGATTAAGGATGTATAAGGTATGAATAGGTACTTGTTCATATTTAGGGATACAGTTTATCCTGGGGTTGAGCAAGGGCAGAGCCACATTTTGGCTAGGAAGTCTTTCAGAATGGTTTTAAAGGACTGGAGGAAGGGTATCGACCTGACAGATATAGGTAAGGAGTTCCAGCATTAGCAACATGATATAAGTACAGACCATGGCCAGTAGATGTCATAGGTTTGTGGACAGAGAGGAGTTTTAGGTCATTGGATTGTAATGACTGATTGTGAACACAGCTGTGTATAATGGCATTTAGTCCTGGACAAGTGGATGGATGCTGGATAATACAGGTGGTTAGAAGTTGTATATATGTTACTTGTTGGGCTAGTTCTAAACAATGTAGACTGTGTAGAGCTATATAATGGTAGGTTCTGAAGGGGGTAGTTTCTGCAAATTTAGACAATTATTACAGCATTGTTCAAGTTTTGCTTTTTGTGATGCCTGGATGAAAAATACAATCTGTTAATGGCTGCTTGCCACGGAATAATCCTGAAGTTATGGAAAAGTGCTACAACAGTGTGAAGGCATGTTTCAGGTAGTCATTACAGTGATTTTAGTTAAGTATTCTTGGGTTGAAACAGTAATGGTAGCTTCCAACACTGGCCTTAGCTTCATGTTTTAGCCACTTGATGAGTCTGGTTTCAAGGGATTTGAGTGCTCCATATTATGATCTTTTTTTTTTTTTTTTTTTTTTTTTTTTGCTGCACACATTCCTCTCTACCATCAGCTGTGCTAATGTTTTCAGTTTTGGTGATTTTGAGAATGTACATGAGTAGAACCATAAATGATTTGTCTCCCCTCCTATTTTATAGCCCCAAATTACTTCTGATGTCGACTACTACTTTTGAACAAATCCAGGCTCTGTCCCTCACTCTGGGGGGTCCTGGCTTTCCAGAAAAACAGTGAGGGCTGTCCAGTATGACAGTGACTGGGAAGTGGCATGGCTGAAAAGTGGCTGTCACACTGTGTCTGGCTTTGTGGTTGATAAGCACATAGGTAGTAACTCTAGTCCCTGCATGCTGGCAGTCTGCTTATAGGCTACTGCATGCTATGAGTCTAGCAGTGAAATTGTCCCACAAAGTAGCAAATACTTTCAAGTCCTACCTACACAACTAGCCGTGTTGTGTTCTTAGATCCAATCTCCACTGAGTCTACAGAAACCGTCTAACAATGTCAACAAATTATTTAACTCCCACCCCATGAAGAAATGTAAGCATGCTTAACCTTGTCATTCTTCCCTTCCCAAACCAACTTTGTGTTGCCTGCATTCTAACCAGAGTTTTATCCCTTAATGCTAAAGAAGTTAGCATGTATGAATCAAACGTTTTCCAGAGCTGCCAGTCTGTGAATATTTTATAATTTAAATATAATCTCTTCCCCTTCCTTTATGTTCTACACCCTTCTATCGCAGAGTGCCTTCAGGACTCCTCCCCCATTACTTTCATGGGCAAGAACTGATGTTATGGATTATAGGTGAAGGGTTCTGGAGGACATCCTGCTTTTGATCTGAATTGCTAAGAGATGCCATAAGTGCTCCATCTGATGCACTGTTGTCAGGAGTGCTGCACAGCTCACTTGCTGTTGGCAGTGGTTCACATGAAGCAGATACAGCTGTATGGCCCAAGGAAGTAACTGCTTAATTGGGTAAGATGATTTCATCTTTTTTATTTAATTACTTCAGTTTAAATCCATGAACTCCCTCCCCACTTGTAATCATCTATCTTACTTCCTACACTTAGATCTTACAGAGTAGGGGAACACTGTAGAATCCTGGTAGAACATAATACAGGGGATCAGTGGAAATGTGGTATGACACCATCCTGATGGCAGTGAAAGGCTTTTTTGAATATGCTCTACCAGCAGTTTCATCCAATGCCTGGCATATGAGGAACCCGGCCATAGTTTTAGAAAAATGCCAAAACACCAGAAGACATGAACATGTAGAGAAACTTCATCAATGGCATAACGTAGTGACAGTATTGCAAACATGGTGGTTTGGATAAAACGACTTGCAGTTGTATACAGATAAAACGGGGATATGGCACTGGGATTGTCAGAGTGAAAAGTAACTTTAAGGATGGCAATTTTTTGGAACTAATGCCAGTTTGTATCTCAATGTGTATTTGATGAAAAGAGTAATGAAATAACAAACTGCCATGACTTTGTGGCTGTATGGCATATAAGGATAAAACCCCAAATATGACCCAGACAACCTGGAAGAGACAAACACAGGGAGGGTTGGAGTGAGTTGTCATTGCCAGCTTATCCATTTTGGGGGGAGGGATGTACTGTAATCCACTGCATCACCAACACCAACAGTAATGTTTGAGTATTGCAGTTAGCAACTATTAAACAAGTGTAACTTGTAGTGCATTGCATGCAAACCACTAGGCATATGAATACACACATGGAGAAACTTCATAGAACAGTGATTTCAAGCAAAGCAGCCAAGATGAAAGATAGGACCCTTGCATTAATGACTGCCTGCCAAATACCTAACTTTTACCTCCAAAGAGGAAAACATTGGTTTATAGGGCTTTTATCACAATTAAGGAGTGAACATCTCCTTGTGTTAATTAGAAAATGCATAGGATAGCTCTTGCCCATGAAAGTAATAGGGGAGGAGTCCTGAAGTCATGGATAAAGAGAGATTAACAGAAAAGAACTTATAAGTGGAGTTTCATGGTAGGCAATCCAGCCATAATTAGTATTTTAATGAGATGATCTTTAGAAAGGAACAGTGCCGGGAAGCTGATGAAAAATGTGGTAATCATAATCTTATAAATGAATATGATTGTCAAAGAGAAATATCTGGAAGTAGTGATGAGTGACACTGCTGGCTTATAGTCAAATGTTTTATTCCACGTGCTTTCAGAGGTGAAACAAAATGAAATAATAATTGTTACTCTGGTTTAGAAGACTACAGGAGTCAAACCAGCCCACTGATACAGCAGTCCAGATATGCTGGTCTTAGAAAGTGATAGGTTGATTTTCAACTCTAAATCCAAAGACACATCTGGAGCTTAGCAAGTTAGTGAGTAACTGCTATGTAATCAGGTTCACAGTTAGGAACAGGACAGGAAACTCTAGTTTTAGAAGTTAAGCATAATGTGAACTCCAGGCTGTGTGAAGACAGATGTTATGATATGGTGGGAGAAAAAAAGGCAGGGCTTTGCCACACAGTAGCTCTGTGCAGGTGGTGGTTGAGGTGTTAACAATGTTACAATTAGTCTTTAAGACCTCATATGAGATTACTACAAACCATACTCCATGTCTAACAAATCTTATTTTCACTCCACTGATTCAATTTCCTTTTAAAACACATGATTTCAGCAGACTTTTACCTCCCAAGGTAGTAAATTTCATCTACAGCCTACTCTAAAGTTAAAATAATCTCTCCCCACTTTTGTATGTATTTTCCTAGATTCACTAATAAATTATTGTTTCTTGCTGTAATTGGAACATGTGAAGTGCTTTCCATTTCCTGATTCACAAAACATTTATAAACCAAAATGAAATTTCCTCTAATAAATCTTTAACATAAGAAAATAAATTTAAAGACCATAATCTTTCTTCATAATTCATATACTAAACCATCTTAATTTTCCTAGTGTAATATTTTTGTACTTTTTTCATTTTTCTAATGTTTGATTTGGAATACATAGAGAAACCTACTCCATATTCAGTAATTGATCTAACTAAAGATTTATAAAAAGTCCCAACACACAAAATCACTCAATGGTATTGTTCTTTAAATTATTCTTAATGTGTACTAACATTTTTTTAAAACCTTATTCACACAGCCTCTGAATCCCATTTTATTATTAACTATAATCCTCACACCTTCAAACCCCTTACATTCTCCTATATGATGACAATCCAAACTATATCAGTATAAGCTTCTGTAACCTACATGTAATATTTTACATTTAGCGTAATTAAACTCATCCCCATTAAAACAGGGTCATTCAAATACAAAGATTTGCAAAGATTTCTGTACCCCTACCTGAAACAGTAACTATATCATTCCCGATCAAAATCCGGCCTGAAGATGAATGTTCTTCACCACATATTTGGACATAGCTAAAGAAATATTTCTTATTATCCTTTAGTCTATTGCTCATTTTTTTCTTGTACTTTCTTTTTACTTGTTTTCTTGTTTACCTCACCTTTCTAACAAAAGCATTATATTTTAAAATATCCATCTGTGAAGAAGTTCTCTTTAATATTCTCCATCTGTTTTTTCTTTTCCTTTATGTTATTTGTTATATCTTTATTCATTTACAGAGGCCAGCATTTCCTAGACACCTTAAACCCCCTAACAGAAGATTCAGATTTATCAATGATCCCACCATTTAAAAAAAACAAAAAAAAAACAAAACAAAAACAGATCCCGCATGTCATGCACCCATTATATTCCTCTTCCCAGTTCCACCTAATTAATTCATCATTCATACTCTTATAATCACCTTGATAAAAACTCTTGTCTTCGGACAAGATCAATATGTTTGCAATAAGTGAGAATTTTATAGTACATGTAACAATGCTATGATTAGAATTACTCAATGGTCCCTTACTTTGAACATAATTTTTTCTTATTTCAGATGAAGATAGCATGACATCTAATATATTATTCTCACAAATAAGGCATATAACATACTGAATGACAGATAACTCAAACAAAACTTTAATATTATGTTGTCTACTACATTAATGCCTGCCATTTTATCCCAGTTAATACCTAGAAGATTCAAATCTCCACCTAATATAAAATTTGGGGTTAGAATGCATCCTTCAATTACAGCTCCCTGGAGACTCCTCTTCCGAGTTTTATGTATCTAGATTAATGGTCAGGGATCTGATTTCCAGAATTAGTGGCTCTGATATATCGCAAAAGGCACTTAATCTTTGTTAGTTGTCAGATGAACCTTGCTTTGGCTTGCCTGCCTGCTCATTATGAGGTCTGCAGTTCCTTTCCATCACAAATCTTTGAAAAAGCACAGCACAAACAGTAGATACAGTGCTGCCATAATCAACATTTTTCATAGGCTCAACAGTGACAATACTCTCTAACCCTGTTGGATAGGAGTTGTAATTCTTGTAATTCTGAGACAGCCCTTCAACATTTAATTGACTGTGGCCTGAAGTATGGTAGATTCAGAATTTAAATGGCCGGAGAGTCAAAGCTCATCATGACAGTCTTGGGTTTCAACCTTTCTGACAGCAGAGCCATTGTAGACCAACATGATCAGTAATTAACATAAACTCTACACCTAACAAAGTAACATTTTAGGGTGGTGAGGGCTGATTTTATAACAAGGTATTTTCTCTTTCTATTACTGAATCAAATCTCTCAGCATTACCGAGTTTTCTGCTTCAGCCATCTGATGGTTTGGGTGCATGGAAGGTGCCCTGAAGCTTTAGAGTCTGTCTGACTGTTATATCCTATGCAGGCTATAACACATGTAGCTAAGACTACTGCAGCAGTGATCAATTTGACTGAATATCCGATAGGTCACTCATTGCTTCTTGTATTCTGAGACAAGACTGCACTTATTTTTGCACATTAAGAATGGGTTGAAAAATCCCATAACTATTAATACTGGTTCTTATCACAGCATAACTTTTAGTTGTTTAAAGCCTTGTTCATTTTCAACTGTTCATTTAAACTTCAGGGGGGGGCTTACCATTTGTTGGTCCATCACGGAGCAAGTAATGGTAGCAAAATTTAGAAATATATTTATGATAATAGCTAGTTAGGCCTAAAAAAGCCTTAACCTGACTCTTAGTAGTTGGTGTGAGTTTGCTTTGTATTGCTTGAGTTTCTCAGCCTGTGGCTTCATGATCCCTCAGTGGTCTTCTACCATTTAACTGACTTGCACTTAGCAGTCATCCCAGCTTGTTGCAGGGATTCTAAGCAGCTGGAAGTTCAGGAATACAGCTCTTTCATTCTTCAGAAAATATTACTGCATCATTCAGGCAGATTTCTGCATATTTGGTATGAATTCTAAGAATTTTGTACGTCAGCCTTTGGAATAGTATAGGAGTTCCATGGAGGCCAAAAGATGATTCTGTAGTTGAAGAATGCATCTGGAGTGGAAAATGCCATTCATCTTTAGATGTTGGGGCTAGTGGAATTGAATGGTTAGGTCACAAGTGGACAAAAATAGCCTTGCTCAATTTCTTAGTTAGTTAATTCACTTGGGGAACGGGGTATGCATCAAATTTATATACATTATTTAATTTTCTTAAATCATTGCAAAACCTTAAAGACCCTTCAGGCTTTAGGACCAGTATAATGGGGCTATTCCATGCACTTTGGATCTCTTCTATGACACCAAGAATTGCACTTTCTGAACCTTTTGCTTAACTGCTTAATATTAGGGTTATGGCACTCTGTACAGTTTAAATTTATTTTCTCAATGGCATGCTTCCTATATTGTGCTGGATTAAACTTGTTATGTCAAGCAAATCTGAAGGTATGTCATCATTTTTCATTATAAGTTCCTTTACTTCTTTCTGAGACCATGGAAAAGTGGTGGTTTCATTTTTCCTGGTTATCTCACCCTATAAATTACTTCACTTAACTTTTTCTATGATCTTGGAAAGTCTTTAGCACTTTATGAGGATCTTGTTTTTGTCAGTATGTACAAATGCAAGTATGAGTATTCCCAGGCTGTGTTTTACATGAACTTCAGAATGAACTGACTCCCCACTTAAGCACCGTGTTTAATAATAGCCTTGCATCAGGCTTTGTGCCCACTGAATGGTGCACAGCAACAGTTATCCCACTCCACAAAGGGGGAGTCACCACTGATCCCAGGAACTATCGACCTATTAGCCTGATGAGCCTGGTCTGCAAGGCCATCAAACGTATCATCATGGAACTCATAAACAAAGACATTGGTAACCTCCAAACTCTGGATACCACCCAGTTCAGGTTTGTGAAAGGCAGATCATGCCTCCTGAACCTGATCGACTTCTTTGAGACAGTCACCAAAGCCATAGATGAGGGTAAGGTGGTTCACACAGCCTATCTTGACCTTGCCAAGGCCTTCGACACCATCTCCCATTCTGGAATTATAGCTAAACTGGCTCACTGACAGAACCCACACTGTAAAAGTTGCAGACTCCAAATAGGACCTCAAAGCAGTGACAAGTGGAGTACCACAGGGTTCCATCCTGGGACCTCTCCTTTTTGGTATCTACTTCTCTGAAGTACAGGCTAACACAGAAGGCCTCTGGCTAATGAAGTTCGCAGACGACTGCAAACTAGGAACCATAGTCAAGTCCCCAAATGATGTGGACATCCTACAGAAGGGCCTCACTGAGACAGATGTCTGGTGTCAGAGCCATGGCCTCAAGCTCAATGCCAAAAAGTGCAGTGTCATCACCTTTGGTAAAAACTTTGCACCCATGAACTACCACATAGGCAGCGATCTACTTAACACTGAGTGCGTGATAAGAGACCTTGGGACCCAGGTGGACAGTGGACTCTCCATTGATAGTCACATTGCCACAGTAGTCATTAAGTCCTTCTACGTGGCAAACCTCATCATAAAAGGGTTTTCATCCAGGAAAAAAGAGGTCATTGTTCCCCTCTACTCAACACTCATTAGACCCATTATAGAGTACAATTCCCCTTTTGGAATGTACCTCACAAGACATCTGCAGCAGCTGGAAAGTCCACAGAAGTACCTCACAAAGAGGATTGCTGGCCTCAAACAAATGCCCTACACTGACCACCTCAAAAAAACTGCAGCTTTACTCAGTAGCATATCGCCTACTCCAAGGTGATCTCTGCCTAACATATAAAGCTATGCCAAACCCAGGGCTGTTGGGTATGCTACACCTAAAGAAATCCCAATCCCACTGACATACATGCTCTAGGGACCTAAACCTTGTCACCACAATAAACAGGACATGCTGGAGGGATAGATTCCTGTCCTAGAGACTTCCCATACTCTGGAACAGGCTACCCATCTATGTCAAGCTAAGTTCTTCATTAGCACTCTTCAAGAAAAATCTTGATGAGTAGATGGAAAATAGGAAATACACCCCGGGATCACTTCTGTGTCTCTGCTCGACAGTGGCACAGGAAAATAACTTTCTTGGATAGCGTAAGCCAGGGAACCTTGTTGGCTAGGCTTACGTAGGCCCTTGGGCCGATAGCCTAGTACCTACCTATGAACCTATGAACCTACGATTAATCTGAGATGAGTGCTCTTAGTATATGCTCTCTGTTTGGTCTCATTTGCTATTTTACATGTTATCTTTTCAATTGGCATTCTAATTCTTAACCTGTCCTGCGGTTCTGGAAACATGCCCTGTAACACTATATCTAACAATGATCAGGAATGTCTATAATATAGCATTTCTAGAGGTATGAAACTGCTTGATGCTTGGACATTTCTTTTGCAGCAAAGATAAAATACAGAAGCAGTTAGCTCCAATTTTTCCCATCCTCTTCTATAGTATTTTGTAAAAAGGAATTTAAAGTTTTATTCAAGTGCCTGGTTAATAGACCTGACTGAGAATTCTATACAGATGCCCTTAGCTGTTTCACTTTAAAAGGTTGACAAAGCTCATGCGTTACTCTGGACATGTGTGTGAGTGCCTTTGTCTGGTCCCTTAGTCAGGTGACTTAGTACAAATTTCTTTGAATATTTCCTGCTAGAGAAAAGCGATTCACTTGTTATTTGTCAAGGAAATTACATTAATATTACCTTGGAGTACTGTCTCTGGAAATGTTGCTGTATAACCAGTTATTTCCAAGATATATTGATGGCCCTTTCTCAGTTTTTCAAGTGGACCTACAATATCCATTGCTGTTCTCTCATATAAGATTTTCATGAAAGGTAAAGGTATCAGAGTCTTCTCAAATTCTGGATTGTGTGCTATCCTTTGGTATTATGGGTAAACTGAATAGAGATTATCCCAGGCCAATGACCAATGCCAGGCCAGTAAAATCTATTTAAAACACTAGCTTTTGTCTTTTCTACTCCAAAGTGGGTACACAAAATGTGGGAATATGCTAACTTCATAACAAGTGTTCTAAAAATCTTAAGATGTAATAACTAGCTCAGTATCCGGGTTACCTAGAGCATACTATTTCTTACTTCATTTAATGTTATGATGTGGGGTGGTTCTGTCCCCCCATTTCTCATTCTTTTCTTGCTATATTCTCTCTAGTTCAGCTTAGTGTGTAGTCTTCCCATGGGTCCTTCTTGAAACTGACAGGTCAGTGAATTAGAATTATTTTCACCAGTATTGTGACATGAACAGAACAACGTCTTCTCCCATAGGTTTCACAACTCCATCTATCACATTGTCTATAAAAGATATATACTAAAAAGTATTTTCTTACACCATGGATGCTGGTAGTTTCATTTTCTTTAGTCTGGGTGTTATCTTACTTTCTTTTACACTAAGAGTCCTTTCTTTACACTAAGAGTCCTTCTTCTGTTTCTGACTGTCATTTTGCTTTGCTGTGTTTGGGAAAAGATTAAAACTATGTTCAAATTCTCATTTCTCTTTTTCTTTGTATGAAATTCCTGTATCTCTTCCAGAGTTTCTACATCTATTTCCCTTATTGTGTTCTTAACTATGGTACCTTTCTTTTAGTCTCCAAAATTACTTATTTTATAATTTTAACAACTAACATCACCTGGTAGGATGGTAACCCTTCTGCCTAGTGCCAAATCTTAGCTCTTTTTGTGCTTTCTAGTCCTTGATCTTTTTTTTACTGGGGCTATTCATTACTGGTAATATATTTGATTGAAGTTTATTTCTTCAATGTTCTGGCAACTATCTGTTTTATCGTTAAAAACATATTGTGATCTATAATGTAATCCCGAACCCAGACGTCCAACAACCCTTGCATTCTTTTTCTTCTAGTACAGCATTACATTTGCCAAGTTTATTAACAGCAGTTCACTGCTCAGCATTATCACATTAAGTAGGGATGTTTTTAGGCACAGCTTATTGGCTAGTATTAGTTTTTACAGGTACAGTATCATCAGTAGCTGTACAATATTTTGCTATGTGCCCTTTTCTAGAATATTTAAAACAAAGCAACTCATATGTGACAGTTTTTGTTTGTTTGCAAGCAAAGAAACAGACTTAGGTGAAGACATTATTGTTAGCTACATGTAAATCTGGTTTATGATTTGCAATTTCAGTTAAAAATAGATGGTCTACTAAAACAACTATTTGTTTAGAAAACTTAAGGTCACTCTAGACACTCACTTCCTTATATTACCAGGGAGTATCATTTTAAATTGATCCAAAGCTATGATTTCTAGAATTTGACTTACAATATTTACCCGAGTTTGACCACAGTTTAAACATATACATTAAATCAGCTATTTATGACCTTAACTGATCTTTCTGTACTGAATGTTCACTTGTGAAACATAATAGGCTATGCTTTACCTGAAGCCCAGCATTTGACAAAAGGTCTTTTTGCAATTTCTTGTAGCCATGTGTATCACATTCTCAAGGTTCATACATGTTTTTATTGAATCCTTGGTTAGATGTGAGGGTTGCAGCCTGCCAACTCATCTCTTAAATGTCAACAAATAAGCCCCACATTATCTTCCATTCTGGGTTACTTTAGACCTGAACCAGATTTTGGATTTTTCAGTGTGCTGGATGGCTAGGTCATTACAGTGAGCAACAGTTGAAGGCTTAGCTGCTGTTGGTCAGTGGCTGCTTTTCTTTCTTGGAGAATGAGCACATGTTGTTTAGCTGCTAGATTTTTTTCTAGAAGAGGTGCAACAACATGGTAGCAGCTGTACTTTGCTCTTGAAGAATTGTAGCAGAGTTTATAGCAGTCTCAATCATTTTCCATCTTTGAAAATAACACATTAGCAAAAGATTCCTTACACATAGGTTTTTAGCTTCACCAATAGAAAGATATACAATAACTGTTCTCATTGTTATGAGAATTCTTTTTGTCAGAACATATCTCTGTATAGCTATCCCGTGTTTATGCTTCTTATATAACTTGACACACCGAGTAGCTAATATTCGGAGTCAGTTTTGCATTGGATTATTTTCACGGGTGGAGAACCATAACTCAGGCAGACCACATACAGGTAGACTGAACTAAATACTTGTAACAAATATTTTTTACCCACTACAGCTGCCAATGTAACATCAAGCAGTGCTTGCAGTATAAAGAACAATCTTTAGAACCAGCTTTTCAGTCTTTAAACATAAGTTCATTTACAAGAAAAACTTAAAACAAAGAGTAACATAATACAAATATGAATTACAGTCATTTATGTACTGTTTTGTTGTTTTTCAACTTTCACTTCAACAAGTTCAGTACTTCATTATACACTGTGGTCCTCAAAGCTGGCCAGTATACATAACAATACTTACAAAATGAGCCTTGCTTTTTTAACACAGTCTTCACCATCATGCAGACATGAATAATTCCACTGGGTTGTTTTTACAGAAGACCATTTTCTGTTACTTTCCAGTTTTCAGGAACATCATACTGACTTGGCTTCATCCTTCACATATATCTGTCTGAAGATTGTAATTGCGAACCCCATCTCTCTCTAAAACCAGAGGTCAGGAGGATGATCAATATCAGAGTTATCAGGCCTGATGTATCCCAAGAGTGTACCCAAGAGGGGCCGGTTCCCTGTTCTTTGTCATGGAGGAACTCTCTTTGATTTGCCTGCTACTCTGTATTTCTCAGGAAATCTGCAGTTCTCTTTCATGATGCACCCTATAGAAAATGCAACACAAAAAGCAAATATGATGCCACCACAAGCATTGTTTTCCTAAGCTTAGCAGCTACCATGCAACAATATACCAAAATAACTATCTACATCTATGTATATTGTTTGTATCTCTCTCTCTCTCTATATATATATATATATATATAAATATATATATATATTTATATATATATATATAGATGCATAGCTAGAGCATTATGAGGGACTGAAAGAGAGATGAGTCCTGTTTGAGAGAATAAGACATTGTAGATTCTAATTATGTGATTGCTCATAATAGTGAACTCATAAAAATAGAGTTTTGATTTCTAACATAATAATGGAATCTCCTCAAAATGCTGAATGAACATTGATGTGAACATTAAGTCACTGAGGTAAACACACCTTTATGTTGCATTTTGAAATCGCTACTATGATCGATCAGAAATCGCTACTATGATATTGAAGTATAAAAACAGTTACAGCTATAACGTGCCTGCTAACATAACCTAAAGTTTAATATTTAGCAGCTTGGAATGTATGTGCACCCTAAAGTGCAGTATTGAATGCATTGTTCCTTGTAGTGTGTGTGTGTGTGTGTGTGTGTGTGTGTGTGTGTGTGTGTGTGTGTGTGTGTGTGTATACGTGTGAACAAATGACAAAACAGCAAATGCCAAAGCATGAAGTACAAAATATTGAAAAATATGACTGCTTAAACTTGTCAAATGTGTATATTTTTAAAAGCTTTTCTTCTTGCCCAGTTTAGTCAACAGGAAGGTTGTCAACAGTGGTCTTAGATTGCTAAAATATCAGGGTGAAAAATGCCCTTTCTCCAGTATTGGGCAATCTCGGAGTTAGTATATGTGATTAGAAGGGGGATACTGGAGGGCAATCCCCTGGCATAAACAGTTTTTGTCCTTTGTATGCATTGTGGGAGGTTTATTTAAAAAAAAAAAAATACCATTAACATTTTGCTGTTTTGGATAATTTATATATACATATATCTATATATCTATATATCTATCTATATATATCTATCTATATATATATATATATATATATATATATATATATATATATATATCGGACTACTTCAAAAGACCAAAAACCCACTTACGCAAAGATGATATGACAGAGACGAAAACACAGAATCATCAGCTAAATGGCTCCATACAACACAGAGAATTTACCAAGGGAAAGGAAGCTGTCAGCGAACAATCACAAGAAACCACGTGGAAGCACTTTGAACCCACACAAGTGGGGGGGGCTCTCCCTCCCACCCCTCCAACTAATTATACAAACTCCAAGATCGCACTGTAGTGGGAAAAAGGGTAAACATCCAAATGTTGGCTGGCTGCCTCCTTTCCCTGGGTAAATTGTCAGTTATGTGAGGAGTCATTTAAATGAAGTTTTGGTGTTGTCATCTCGGTTGTATTTGTTTTAGGGTAAGTGGTCTTTCAATCTTTTCAAGCAGACGCATATATGTATGTGTATGTGTGTGTGTGTGTGTGTGTGTGTGTGTGTGTGTACATACACACATACATACATATACATATATAGATAAATATATAGATATGCTTGTGTGTCTATGAATATATCTCTGTGTGTGATTGGATGTTTATACTATACACACATAAGTGAGTGCACTCAAGCACACACACACACACACACACACACACACACACACACACACACACACACACACACACACACACACACACACACACACAACACACACAACACACACATATACACACACAAAGTATTCAGTTGTAAAGCATACCTACACTTCAGTGAGGATAATTTCATTGAGTGGCTTCTTTTTTTTCAATTTCTTTTAATTGTTGTTTTCAGAACCCCATAAACTTACTTTACTGAAACTGGTGTTTTTCTCTTTTCTTCATTGTAGTGCGACCATGGAGTTGTGATATATAAACTCTGCTGTTGAGGAGCTTCATCCCTGAAAAAAAATCTGAATTTGTTTTTAACTTACATTTTTCAATATTTATTTATTTAGTTTGAAGGTGATAAAGGATAATGAGGGAAACATAATCACAAGCGAGGAGAGTGTGTTGAGCAGATGGAAAGAGTACTTTGAGGGGTTGATGAATGAAGAGAATGAGAGGGAGAGAAAGTTGGATGATGTGGGGATAGTGAATCATGAAGTGCAATGGATTAACAAGGAGGAAGTAAGGATAGCTATGAAGAGGATGAAGAATGGAAAGGCTGTTGGCCCAGATGACATATCTGTGGAAGCATGGAGGTGTTTAGGTGAAATGGCAGTGGAGTTTCTAACCAGATTGTTTAATGAAATCTTGGAAAGTAAGAGGATGCCTGATGAATGGAGAAAAAAGTGTTTTGGTAACGATTTTTAAGAATAAGGGTGATGTGCAGAGCTGTAGTAACTACAGAGGGATTAAACTGATCAGTCACAGCATGAAGTTATGGGATAGAGTAGTGGAAGCTAGGTTAAGAAGGGATGCGACGATTAGTGATCAACAGTATGGTTTCATGCCGGGAAAGAGTACTACAGATGCGATGTTTGCTCTGAGAGTGTTGATGGAGAAGTACAGAGAATGTCAGAAGGAGTTGCATTGTGTTTTTGTAGACTCAGAGAAAGCATATATGACAGGGTGCCTAGAGAGGAGTTGTGGTATTGTATGAGGAAGTCAGGAGTGTCAGAGAAGTATGTAAGAGTGGTACAGGATATGTACAAGGGTAGTGTGACAGCTGTGAGGTATGCAGTGGGAGTGACAGATGCATTTAAGGTGGAGGTGGGATTACATCAAGGATCAGCTCTGAGCCCTTTCTTATTTGCAATGGTGATGGACAGGTTGACAGATGAGATCAGACAAGAGTCCCCGTGGGCTATGATGTTTGCAGATGACATTGTGTTCTGTAGTGAGAGTAGTGGAGGAAACCCTGGAGAGATGGAGATATGCTCTAGAGAGAAGAGGAATTAAGGTCAGCAGGACTAAGACAGAATATATGTGTGTGAATGAGAAGGAGGATAGAGGAATGGGGAGGATGCAAGGAGTAGAGATGGCAAAGGTGGATGAGTTTAAAAACTTGGGATCAATAGTTCAGAGTAATGGTGAGTGTGAAAGAGAGATGAAGAAAAGAGTACAGGCAGGATGGAATGGGTGGAGAAAAGTGTCAGGAGTAACTTGTGACAGACGAGTACCAGTAAGAGTGAAAGGGAAGGTCTACAAGAGGGCAGTGAGACCATCTATGTTATATAGGTTGGAGACAGTGGCATTGACAAAAAGGCAGGAGTTAGAGCTGGATGTGGCAGAGTTAAATATGTTAGGATTTGCACTGGGTGTGATGAGGGTGGACAGGATTAGTAATAAGTATATTAGAAGGTCAGCCCGGGTTGGAAGGTTTGGAGGCAAAGCCAGAGACGCAAGATTATGTTGGTTTGGACATGTGCTGTGGAGGGATGCTGAGTATATTGGGAAAACGATGCTAAGGATGAAGCTACCAGGTAACAAGAAAAGAGGAAGGCCTAAGATAAGGTATATGGATGTGGTGAGAGAGGACATGAAGGTGGTTGGTGTGACAGAGCAAGATTTAGAGGACAGGAAGAAATGGAAACAGATGATCTGCTGTGGCGACCCCTAATGGGAACAGCTGAAAGAAGATGATGTTTACCATGGTGGTGCAATGATCACAACAGAATACTTGCAGGCACTGCTTGTGTCAAAAACTGATAAAGTCTGACTTATTACAGGATGTGTCAGATCAAAGCAAAGTGAATTCTAACACAACCAATTAAACACAGTAGTCTACATAATGTAGAAATCAAAACTGAAATTTCCACTCTTTGTTGCTTTTCAGTTCTTTTGCAGGTGTCTGTGCATCCCTACACCCTGACCTCTAAATATAGTAATTCTAAGAACGCATCAACTAAGAATAAAATGAAAAGCTGCCTATTTATGAAAACTATCTTTTTATTCAACTTCAAGATTATGCATCCTCAAATGTATGCTATCTTCTGATTGGTTTATGGGGGTAAATGGCTCACACCTAAATGTACTGGGACAAAGCCCTCCTTGTAAAAGCATTCAGTAAGTTACAACAACTTATAATTTTCAGTAATCTGTCTTATACTGTTGAGAGCTGTTGACAGTCCTAGTTTCAAATGGTTCACATACAGTGGATATAAAAAGTGTACACACTCCTGTTAAAATGCCAGGTTTTGTGATATAAAAAAATGATACCACAATAAATCATTTCAAAACTTTTCCCACCTTTAATGTGACCTATAACCTGTACAATTCAATTGAAAAAACAAACAAATCTGTTAGGGGAAAAAAATATAAAAAATAAAAAACATACAATACACTGGTTGCATAAGTCTGCATACCCTTAAACTAAAACTTTGTTGTGTGTGCACATCCTTAAACTAATACTTTGTTGAAGCACCTTTTGATTTAATTACAGCATTCAGTCTTCTTGGGTAGGAGTCTATCAACATGACATATCTTGACTTGATAATATTTGCCCACTCTTCCTTGCAAAAGCATTCCAAATCTGTCAGATTGCAAGGGCATCTCTTGTGCACAGCCTTCGTCAGGTCACCCCATTGATTTTCTATTGAATTTAGGTCTGGGCTCTGGCTGGGCCATTCAAAAACTATAATTTTCTTCTGGTGAAGCCATTCTTTTGTTGATTTAGATGTATGCTTGGGGTCATTGTTGTGTTGAAAGGTGAAATTTCTCTTCATCTTCAGTTTTCTAGCAGATGCCTGAAGGTTTTGGCTAAAAGTGACTGGTATTTGGAACTGTTCATAATTCCCTCAACCTTGACTAAAGCCCCAGTTCCAGCTGAAGAAAAGAAATCCCAAAGCATGATACCACCACCATCATGCTTTATCGGATCTATGTTAAATGAACGAACGATCATAATGTTGAGTATGACATACTCAACACACTACGATCAAAAGTTCAAAACTACGAAACCTTAAAAGCCTGAAACAAAGAAAATCGAAAGATTTTGTTTGTCCCACACCTTCCCTACACTAACATACAAAACACACACATACAACCAATGCATACAAACCCCTAAACTTTCACAACATTCAAACACTTGCACACCTACACAAATACAGCCTACTTTTAAAATTAAGTGGGGGTCTTCACCCCCCCCACACCCCCTAACTAAATATACCAACTCCGAGATCACTGTACATTGGGAAAAGGGCAATTTCCCGGTAATTGCTTGTTTGCCCTTTCCCCAATGTACAGCGATCTCGAAGTTGGTATATTAAACAAAGCAGCCTCTTACCTAGCCATTCCAAACAGTGTAGCGTGTCTACGTCACCCGCTTCACTGTCTGTGATGGCTGACCAAAACATTTCGGAACTCCAAATTTTGACATTTGGAGTCTCCAATTACATGAACATTCAATCAAAGATTGTCCAGTATGTTGTACTCGACATTTTGATTGGTCATTCATGTAACATAGACCTGCTTTATCATGGGGATGGACTTCTTTTGGTGATGTGAAGTGTTGTTTTTGCCCCAAACGTACCTTTTGGAATTGTGGCCAAAAAGTTCAACCTTGATCTCATTGGACCATAACACATTTTCCCACATGCTTTTGGCCGACTTGATGTATTGTTTTGCAAATGTTAGCCAGGTCTGGATGTTTTTCTGTGTAAGAAAAGGCTTCCGTCTTGAAACCCTACCCCATAGTCCAGACATATGGAGAAGACGGGAGATTGTTGTCACACGTAGTACAGAAACAATACTTGCCAGAAATTCCTGCAGCTCCTTCACTGTTGCTGTTGGTCTCTTGGCAGCCTCCCCGACCAGTTTTCATCTTGTCTTTTCATCGATTTTGGAGTAACATCCAGTTCTTTGCAACGCTACTGTTATCCTGTATTTTCTCTACTTTTTGATGAATGTCTTCACTGTGTTCCATGGTATATCCAATGCTGTGGATATTTTTTTGTACCCTTCTCCTGACTGATACATTTCAACAATGAGATCCCTTTGATGCTTTGTAAACTCTTTGCAAACCATGGCTTTTGCCATAGCAGGTAACTGAGTAAATGTCAGGAAAATCCTACTAGGACAGCTGAATTTTATTTGAGTTTAAGTCTCTTTAATTGATGGCAGGTATGTACTCAAGAAGACTGAATGCTGTAATTAAAGCAAAAGGTGCTAAGGGTGTGCACACTTATGCAACCAGCTTATTGTACATTTTTTATTTTTTATATTTTTTCCCCTAACAGATTTGATTGTTTTTCAATTGAATTGTACAGGTTACAGGTCACATTAAAGGTAGGAAATGTTTTGAAATGATTTATTGTGGTCTCATTTTTTTATATCACAAAAACCTGGCATTTTAACAGGGGTGTGTACACTTTTTAATACCCACTGTATGGTTTAGAACTCTACCTATGTCTCCCTCAACTATATGATATATGTGATACAATAATAAAGCATGTAGTTTTGGTACAGTACAACACACTGAAATCCTAAATACTACACTACATGATAGTTAACATATTGCATAAACAAGACCTCAGCATGTTATATTGTTTTGTTTGCTTGTTTTTTATTTTTCTTCTGTGCATTTTTATGTTAGGGAAGCATATCTCATTGACTTCATAGCCTGAGTATCAATGGCACTGACCAGCATGGCCATACACTAAGCATAAAATCAGTCCAACTAAGTTCTATAACTGTAATATTTCCCCAAATCTCGTTAGATGCTCTCTTACTTTAATCTAGCAGCACTGGTCATTATGAGAATCAACACACAACCCCCCCCCACATTGTCAGTCTTATATGGAATCCTGAAACGGTATATGAATTGCCTCATGCTTACTGATAATAAACTCGTACTAAACCTATATACAGTGAGCTTAACAGTATTTGACCTTCACCTACACCTATGCAACATCCAAAGATTACAGACTCTAAGCTGTCCAGCACTGATGCCATTAAAGATCTTTAATAAAACCTCTTAGGGCACTGAAGACAAGTCATTTGCCTAAATACTCCGATTTACCTCCTGCACATAACCCAATATCAACAGCTCATGTCTAACATACAGATCACCCTGATACTATAGGAAATATCGACACTAACTAACCCAATGAAGCCCTTAAGGTAGCAAAATCATCTGACAACCATCTTGGTTATATGTGATCAAGGAAAATGCTGTAGATCTGAGAAGGTCATTTCCCCCTTTAACGCCTCCCTTGTAAGACCAATGATAAAATACTATTTTGGTATGTACTTGGCTAGGCATATGACCCAGCTGAACAGGCTGCAGTGTTTCCATACCAAAAAAAAATTCAAGGGTATGTCCTCCCTGAGCTATCCTTCTCACCTGAAAGTGCTCTCCTGCTTTTCCATTTCCTACTGACTATTGAGAGATCGCTGCCTTGCTTATAGTACCTTTTATGTGTAATGGGGCAATTTTTCTTTCATAAACTCTTGCAACTAGAAAGTAGATTAATTTTGAGTTACAAAACTTTAGTACCTATGGTTTTAAATTTGGAAATTAATTTCAGTGTATGATTTTTCTGAATATGAATTTCTATGACCATGGTTGTGGATCTTTAAGGGCTAATTGCTTTTGCAATTGTGATTGATTATTCAATTGAAAATTTTGTATATTAATGGTGTGGTTGTGTTGTTAATTATTCCTCTGAACGCACTGAAGCCGAGGTATCAGAACACTATAAAATTTCACCCTGCAGTTTGTTGGCTACTGCACTGTGTTTTTTTTCTTCAGTTTTTGTATGTTTTGAATATGTCTCTAGATGGAGCTGCTGTTTTTTTGGAAATGCCTCGGACTCAAATGAGGTTGGATGGTTACACGTTGGCTGATTTTTTGATAGAAGAGAAAAAATTGGAGAATTTTGATCCATGGTCATCCTTTTGCCATGCTATAGATGATAAAAGGTTTGATAATTTGAGAAAATTGATGGTAAAAGAGGTAACTCTTTTTTATGATACTCGCCTTCTTGAAAAACATGTCAGCCTGTCCATTACTCCGAGGGGGTTAAAAGTTGAGAAATTACCTGCTTTTGAGTTTGTGGTGGAAGAAATGACTTAGTTGAAGAGTGGAAGGGTATTGCTACACTTGGCTGGTTGAGGGTTTTGCTTAAGCGGAGCATCAGTGCACATTTAAAGGTGTAGCAGCAGATTGCTTTGTTACAGGAGGTATTGTTAAAAGATACCTCTTCCAATGTGCTTTTCACGAGGATGAAAGACATTAAGAATGATTTATGTACTGTGGAGAATGAGGTGGTTGAGCAGAAAAAGAGAAAACTTAACCATGACATCAATGACTATAAAAATGGTTTGATTTTCTCCTGGCAATGTAAGAGTAGAAATGGGCATACCCAGACGAAGAGAATGAATGGGAGAGCACGTAGTGTACGTGATTCATCTGTTTCTTCTACAGAGACCATTGCAAGTAAAAAGAGTGTATTGTTTGATGATGAGGAACTAGCTGAGCAAACGGTGAAATGGAAGGATGGTGAACAGCAATAGCAATCTGCTTTTCAACAAAATAAACGTAAAACCAGAAATAGAGGGCGAAATCGGTAGAACTGACAGACTGATGTATCGTTATCTATATTTGAGAGTGGACTATGTGGACTTGGTAATTATATTACATCTACTTCTAGTAACTTATTTATTGTTAAATTGAGTGATTTGAGCTTACCATCTGTTATGGAAAAGGTGTCACGAAGGGGAAGTAAATTTGTTCCTACTATACTTCCCTCTTATGCTGATGTAATGGTTGAGGTTAAGTGTTTTTGTCATAAATTGCATTTACGGGCATTTTTTGATTTACAAGAAGAATGGGCACAATTGCCCAATCAAGAGAATGTATCTGATTTGGATGATTCTTTATTAAATTTATCCGTTTATGATTGTTTTGTTGATGATTCTGTAACTGATTATTCTTTTAATGAATGTGATGTGGTTGATGGTGATGGGGGAAAAAAGTATTTTTTGTACTGGGTATGAGAAGTTGTCTGTGCCATCTTTGCCTAATCGTAGTAATTATATGCCCACTCAAAAAATATGCTGTATTGGCTAATTTTGAAGCAGTTTTGTGTAAAAAAGTGTGAAAATGAGTTGGTTAGGTTTTTTAAAATGGATGAAAAATTTAACTTGAACAAACAAGAATGGTCAGCATTGAAATTTTTAAGGGAATAAACTGCTGTGTATGTGTTTTTGCAAGCTGATAAAGGGAGGAACTGGGTTATTATGTCAGAAGTTCAATATTCTAAGATGGTTTATTATTTATTAGCTGACAAGAAGGATTATGAAAAGTTAACCCAGAACACCGTTGTGCAGTTTAATGAGTCATTGGTAGAAATTTTAGAGTGGGGGTTGGGTTTTTAGATGTCTCACGACATTAAGAAATTGTATATTCCATTTTCTAAGGACTCAAGTCTTTATGCTTTGCCTAAAATGCACAAGCATTTAACTTAACCTCCAGGTATGCCCATAGTATCCTGTTGTGGTTCTTTTCTTATAGATGTAGGGATTTTTTTGGGTAGTCACTTAAAATAAATATTTATCCAAAATTACTCACATATAAAGGATACCAATGAGTTTTGTAAACTAATAAAATACTTGCAATGGGAAGATAATTTTTATTGGGTCACAGCTGATATAAAATCTTTGTACACCAACATTAAAACTAGATGGGGTTTGGAGGCAGTTAAAATGCAAGATGAAGGATCACACACTTCTTTTTTGTTGAATTTGCTTGAATTTTCTTTGTCACACACTTATTTTACTTTTGGGAATGAGTTATTTTTTGCAAAAACAAGGGGCAGCCATGGGTGCAAAATTTACCCCAACTTATGCAATTATTTTTATGTCTTATTTTGAGAATGTTTATTTGTATGATCTGTATTTTTCCTGAAGTCATTGGTTATATGTCAGCATTATATTGATGATTTAATTTTTGCATGTTGAGGTGATGAGAGGGAATTTGGGAATTTTGTCAGGTCGCTCAATGATAACCCCTTTAGTTTGAAATTTGCTGATATCACTAATAAGCATGTTATCCAATTCTTGGATATTGAATTGTATGTGAATAAGGATATGAGAGTGCAGTTTAAACCTTTCAGAAAAGCTACGGCAGTTAATAATTTTTTACATGCCATCAGTGCCCACCCTGCACATTTGTTAGATTAACTTCCCTTTGGGGAATTTAAGAGGATTTTTGATCATACCTCTAATCATTCTTTGCTGGAAAAGGAATGTTTGTCTGTCAAGGAACGGTTATTAGATAGGGGTTATTCCTTAACTACCCTTGAGAAGGCTAGAAGAAAAGTTATGGATGAAAATATTGGTCATGGAATTGTTAACAGGAATGAATTTTATGGGCCTGTTAGAGATGAGGAATTGTTTAGAGGGGAACGTATTTTTTTGTTATGAATTATTCCCTTTTTTGTTTATTTAGAAAAGTTTGGTTGATAATTTGTGGCCCATAGTATGTTATGATGCTGAATTTGAACATTTATTTTCTAAAAAATGTTTACCTTTTCATATGGCAGATTTGGGAATTTAAAGGAAGTGCTTAGATATAAAAGGAAGAGGTTGTTGAATCCTCAGACAGGCATGTTCAAGTATGGTAAATGTAAAGTATGTTCAAGGGTGAGGAACATTTCTGGTCCTAATATTAATGGGAAGAAGTTTGTGATTACTGACTGGTTTGAATGCAGATCCTCTGGGGTGGTCTATATTTTGGGCTCTAGATGCCCCCCCCAAGCGGTATATTGGGCAGACCAAACGTATGATTAAGGTTCATGTTTTGGAACATTTGAGGGATATTCGGAATAGACATTTATACAGTCCTATAGCAGATCACTTTTATAAGATGCATGGGGGTCAGGATGACAGTTTATTTTTTAGTGTGCTAGCTAAACCATATATCTGTAATGGGGGAATTTTTTTCATAAACTCTTGCAACTAGAAAGTAGGTTCATTTTGAATTACAAAACTATAGTACCTAAGGGTTTAAATTTGGAAATTAATTTCAATGTATGATTTTTGTGAATATGAATTTGTATAACCATGATTGTGGCTCTTTTAATGGCTGATTGATTTTGTAATTGTGATTGATTATTCAATTGAAAATTTTGCATATTAATGATGTGGTAGTGTTGTTAATTATTCCTCTGAAGGCACTGAAACTGAGGTACTAGAACACTATTCAATTTTACCCTGCTGTTTGTTGGCTACTCCATTGTATTTTTTTTGAGTACCTCAAAAGATCCAAAACTATGCAATCTCTTGCATATCCACTAAACTATCACCACCCTAAACAATCTCCAAGACACCCACACTACCACTGAAACCTAAATAAGACCTGCTGGTGGAGTAGGTATTTTTTGCACAAATTACCTTTTATAGAATATACTTCCCCTACACATTAAGCAGAGTAGCCCCATGACTGCTTTTAAACTTAACCTGTATGACTGGATAGGCTATTGTATGCATATGTCTGGCCTTCCCCCAATGTAATCCTTATCAAAAGGGGCCAAAACTAAACCAGGTTCTGGTATTGATTATGTCTTTGTAAAGTTCTGGGATCACTGGCCAGGCTACAAATGGTCCACTGGATCAACAGCCCAGTATGAATCTACGAACCTATGAATCACTGAAGTTACTTTTTTCATTAAAGTGAATGGAAAGTTCAGTCCCTGTTTTGCTTTATTTTTTTTTATTTTCCTTGTTTCACTTAATCTGAATATAGCCTTGACTTTAGGGGTTGTTTTTGAAGCTGCTTCAAATATTCAGTCTGGAGCAGGGCCACAGAAAAATAAATTCATGAGTATAAATAGACCTAGAAGTACAGCAAGGATTAGATTGCATAGGTCATCTAACACAGTGAAATGCAAACACTAAAGTGACAATCTCTGTATTCATACTTTCACTCTACAAAAAAAATCAGTACAGACTCAGAACACAACAACCATACAAACAACAGTAGCATAAACTATTCCATCTACCAGAGAAAATGCAATGGATCAAGGAAACATTTAGGAGAACAGCATGGCTTGCTATGTCCTATTATGTTAACACTTAAATACTATAGGCATTATCTTTTTGATGTCATGGCATGCCATATTTTGCTTTGGAGTTTCCAAGGTCATATAACTCAGATAACAGGAAAAGGAGAATTTATTTTTAAAGATATTCTCTGCTCTCCAAGTTTATTTAACCATAAGTTATGTATTTGAAGAGATCAGAGGAAATAGGGTTGTTAAAGATGATAAAAGAAACCACAAAAAAAAAAAAATATATATATATATATATATATATATATATATATATATATATAAAATAAAACAACAACTGGCTACTGAAAAAAATTATTGAAGTAACACTCTCTGGCACCTCGGCTAATCAGTCTTCAAGGAGTCACGCACAAAAACAATCAAAAGAAGTAATTTATAAAATCAATCAATAAAACAATCAAACAATTAATAAGTCAATCAATTCAAATTAGATATTTCCAGTTTAACTCACAATTCAATCCAAAAGGCTGCTTTGTTAAAAGATGATGTTTATGTCATATGATTTTTTTTGTTCTCAGATATTTAAGTGGTATTGTTTTAAAGCTTTGTTGTTTTAATTTTGAAGTTTTTTTTTGTCTCAACATAGGGTTACACAACATTTTATAACAGATACAGCAATCATTCCTATATATTATTTCCTTACACCTTCCTTTTCAAAAATCTAAAGGGCACAGAAAACTGAAAAGCCCATCCTGGAAGATGATAAACTGCAATGGAAAGAATCAAAAAGCAAAATTTGTTTTGCTTCACCAATGAAGACACTATAGAAAAAAAAACATTTTTTGTTAATAATGGCATAAAAGAATGTCTTATCCTGTATTCATGACCATCTTCAACATATTCACTTAAAAAGTACCTCACATTAGATACTTAAAAATAAATCAAACTTAAAACTAACATAATAATACTGCACTCTGCTCAAATCCTTTTATTAATACTGCCATAACAGGTTCCCACTGGAACAAACTGAAAAGTTGCCACTTACTTATTTCTCTGCTCTGTGATCATCTAAGTTGGCTGGTCTATGGAACTTTATCAACCTCACTTCAGTCCAGTGCCACATATAGGCAATATACACAGCACTACAAGATATGACTAGACGGAACAATATGCTAAATAAATTATAAAATATGGTTAAGCAGCCACAAATTGATAGGATAACTAATATTTGTCATGTAGTCTTTAATATAACTTTTAAAGATTTTATACATAAGATCACATTTACATGCATCTTAATATATTAGAATGTGTTTTGTCACAAGTGGTGTACTATTTTCTGAGGTCAAGCAAGTTGAAATAGAGTAAAAATGTGAATTTCACATTTTTTAAATAGTTCAAAGTCTGTGCAACCTTCGATGCAGTATATTTAAAGATTGGAGGTACATCGCCATGCAACTACATGTGATACAAAGGGGCACAGCTCCTTTGTAAAAACAATTGTTTTGTAGTCATTTGTGCTGCTTTGTACAGTGATTTCGTTTTCTGATTATTTTGTTAAATTTAGATATTGCAGTTACAAGGTTTTACTTCTCTACTAAGGGAGACCTAATATTTTATAACTGCCCTGTCAAGTTAGCCATTACACTGCAACACCTGCAGAAGTAATGTACTCTGCTAAATCTGAAAATTTACACTATTTAAATTTTATATTATACATTCAATTGTTTTATAATTTCTGCTTTTGGAATGATCATTAGGAAAAGGAAATAGTTTTAAAGAAAACATTCATATACCAAACAATAATCCAAAATTACTCCATAGGAAACCCAGCAGAACTGAATCAGAATTCAGGGATAATGGCTTTCATTATGATTTGATATTTTCTTATTTTTGAATTCAAGTGTATTGTTATTTGTTTATTTTTTTATGTTTGCCTTCTTGAGAAAGTTTCAAGATTCATTTGGTAAAAAAGATTCACAGGGATTACCTTTGACATTTAAAACTGCATAAAAAATAAATGCAATAGTAGAGGGAATAACGGCGGTTACACAGTTTGACTACAGAAGTAAGGACCATAATTTCATTACTGAAGAAAAACTAAAACTGAATGAATTACAACCCCTTGCAGTGTGAATTGAAACACAAAACTACATTCAAAGAACAAACAAATTCAATTTTAATAACTAGTTTTGTTCAATATCATACTGACTTCATGAGATGAAATCAGGAAAATGTTAGTATATTATTTGAATATAAAATTAACATAAAGCATATGATGAATTGGATGTTTTTCATTTTTGTAGTGGATTTTCATGTTTTTTTGAAAACTGATGCTTTCCCTACTTATTTTGTGAAGTGCACAACATTATTCACAATAACCACAATTTTAATTTTAAAGGATATGCCAAATTTTGTAATCTTTTGCATTTTTTTTTCAAAAAACATTTTTATTAAAATTTGTTAATAAACATGGACATAAAGTATTAAAAATAAACAATATAAAACATAATAGCTATTTACACTATATACAAACTTCCATGATAAACATTTGTCTATTTAGAAAAGTTTGGGTGATAATTTGTGGCCCATAGTATGTTAGGATGCTGAATTTGAACATTTATTTTCTAAAAAAGTTTACCTTTTCATATGGCAGATTTGGGAATTTAAAGGAAGTGCTTAGATATAAAAGGAAGAGGTTGTTGAATCCTCAGACAGGCATGTTCAAGTATGGTAAATGTAAAGTATGTTCAAGGGTGAGGAACATTTCTGGTCCTAATATTAATGGGAAGAAGTTTGTGATTACTGACTGGTTTGAATGCAGATCCTCTGGGGTGGTCTATATTTTGGGCTCTAGATGCCCCCCCCCCAAGCAGTATATTGGGCAGACCAAACGTATGATTAAGGTTCATGTTTTGGAACATTTGAGGGATATTCGGAATAGACATTTATACAGTCCTATAGCAGATCACTTTTATAAGATGCATGGGGGTCAGGATGACAGTTTATTTTTTAGTGTGCTAGCTAAACCATATATCTGTAATGGGGGAATTTTTTTCATAAACTCTTGCAACTAGAAAGTAGGTTCATTTTGAATTACAAAACTATAGTACCTAAGGGTTTAAATTTGGAAATTAATTTCAATGTATGATTTTTGTGAATATGAATTTGTATAACCATGATTGTGGCTCTTTTAATGGCTGATTGATTTTGTAATTGTGATTGATTATTCAATTGAAAATGTTGCATATTAATGATGTGGTAGTGTTGTTAATTATTCCTCTGAAGGCACTGAAACTGAGGTACTAGAACACTATTCAATTTTACCCTGCTGTTTGTTGGCTACTCCATTGTATTTTTTTTGAGTACCTCAAAAGATCCAAAACTATGCAATCTCTTGCATATCCACTAAACTATCACCACCCTAAACAATCTCCAAGACACCCACACTACCACTGAAACCTAAATAAGACCTGCTGGTGGAGTAGGTATTTTTTGCACAAATTACCTTTTTATAGAATATACTTCCCCTACACATTAAGCAGAGTAGCCCCATGACTGCTTTTAAACTTAACCTGTATGACTGGATAGGCTATTGTATGCATATGTCTGGCCTTCCCCCAATGTAATCCTTATCAAAAGGGGCCAAAACTAAACCAGGTTCTGGTATTGATTATGTCTTTGTAAAGTTCTGGGATCACTGGCCAGGCTACAAATGGTCCACTGGATCAACAGCCCAGTATGAATCTACGAACCTATGAATCACTGAAGTTACTTTTTTCATTAAAGTGAATGGAAAGTTCAGTCCCTGTTTTGCTTTAGTTTTTTTTATTTTCCTTGTTTCACTTAATCTGAATATAGCCTTGACTTTAGGGGTTGTTTTTGAAGCTGCTTCAAATATTCAGTCTGGAGCAGGGCCACAGAAAAATAAATTCATGAGTATAAATAGACCTAGAAGTACAGCAAGGATTAGATTGCATAGGTCATCTAACACAGTGAAATGCAAACACTAAAGTGACAATCTCTGTATTCATACTTTCACTCTACAAAAAAAATCAGTACAGCCTCAGAACACAACAACCATACAAACAACAGTAGCATAAACTATTCCATCTACCAGAGAAAATGCAATGGATCAAGGAAACATTTAGGAGAACAGCATGGCTTGCTATGTCCTATTATGTTAACACTTAAATACTATAGGCATTATCTTTTTGATGTCATGGCATGCCATATTTTGCTTTGGAGTTTCCAAGGTCATATAACTCAGATAACAGGAAAAGGAGAATTTATTTTTAAAGATATTCTCTGCTCTCCAAGTTTATTTAACCATAAGTTATGTATTTGAAGAGATCAGAGGAAATAGGGTTGTTAAAGATGATAAAAGAAACCACAAAAAAAAAAAAATATATATATATATATATATATATATATATATATATATATATATATATATATATATATAAAATAAAACAACAACTGGCTACTGAAAAAAATTATTGAAGTAACACTCTCTGGCACCTCGCTAATCAGTCTTCAAGGAGTCACGCACAAAAACAATCAAAAGAAGTAATTTATAAAATCAATCAATAAAACAATCAAACAATTAATAAGTCAATCAATTCAAATTAGATATTTCCAGTTTAACTCACAATTCAATCCAAAAGGCTGCTTTGTTAAAAGATGATGTTTATGTCATATGATTTTTTTTGTTCTCAGATATTTAAGTGGTATTGTTTTAAAGCTTTGTTGTTTTAATTTTGAAGTTTTTTTTTGTCTCAACATAGGGTTACACAACATTTTATAACAGATACAGCAATCATTCCTATATATT
Source organism: Protopterus annectens (assembly GCF_019279795.1). Classification (NCBI taxonomy): domain Eukaryota; kingdom Metazoa; phylum Chordata; order Ceratodontiformes; family Protopteridae; genus Protopterus; species Protopterus annectens. The sequence goes on from NC_056730.1 coordinate 857,180,669, forward strand.
ATTTCCTTACACCTTCCTTTTCAAAAATCTAAAGGGCACAGAAAACTGAAAAGCCCATCCTGGAAGATGATAAACTGCAATGGAAAGAATCAAAAAGCAAAATTTGTTTTGCTTCACCAATGAAGACACTATAGAAAAAAAAACATTTTTTGTTAATAATGGCATAAAAGAATGTCTTATCCTGTATTCATGACCATCTTCAACATATTCACTTAAAAAGTACCTCACATTAGATACTTAAAAAATAAATCAAACTTAAAACTAACATAATAATACTGCACTCTGCTCAAATCCTTTTATTAATACTGCCATAACAGGTTCCCACTGGAACAAACTGAAAAGTTGCCACTTACTTATTTCTCTGCTCTGTGATCATCTAAGTTGGCTGGTCTATGGAACTTTATCAACCTCACTTCAGTCCAGTGCCACATATAGGCAATATACACAGCACTACAAGATATGACTAGACGGAACAATATGCTAAATAAATTATAAAATATGGTTAAGCAGCCACAAATTGATAGGATAACTAATATTTGTCATGTAGTCTTTAATATAACTTTTAAAGATTTTATACATAAGATCACATTTACATGCATCTTAATATATTAGAATGTGTTTTGTCACAAGTGGTGTACTATTTTCTGAGGTCAAGCAACTTGAAATAGAGTAAAAATGTGAATTTCACATTTTTTAAATAGTTCAAAGTCTGTGCAACCTTCGATGCAGTATATTTAAAGATTGGAGGTACATCGCCATGCAACTACATGTGATACAAAGGGGCACAGCTCCTTTGTAAAAACAATTGTTTTGTAGTCATTTGTGCTGCTTTGTACAGTGATTTCGTTTTCTGATTATTTTGTTAAATTTAGATATTGCAGTTACAAGGTTTTACTTCTCTACTAAGGGAGACCTAATATTTTATAACTGCCCTGTCAAGTTAGCCATTACACTGCAACACCTGCAGAAGTAATGTACTCTGCTAAATCTGAAAATTTACACTATTTAAATTTTATATTATACATTCAATTGTTTTATAATTTCTGCTTTTGGAATGATCATTAGGAAAAGGAAATAGTTTTAAAGAAAACATTCATATACCAAACAATAATCCAAAATTACTCCATAGGAAACCCAGCAGAACTGAATCAGAATTCAGGGATAATGGCTTTCATTATGATTTGATATTTTCTTATTTTTGAATTCAAGTGTATTGTTATTTGTTTATTTTTTTATGTTTGCCTTCTTGAGAAAGTTTCAAGATTCATTTGGTAAAAAAGATTCACAGGGATTACCTTTGACATTTAAAACTGCATAAAAAATAAATGCAATAGTAGAGGGAATAACGGCGGTTACACAGTTTGACTACAGAAGTAAGGACCATAATTTCATTACTGAAGAAAAACTAAAACTGAATGAATTACAACCCCTTGCAGTGTGAATTGAAACACAAAACTACATTCAAAGAACAAACAAATTCAATTTTAATAACTAGTTTTGTTCAATATCATACTGACTTCATGAGATGAAATCAGGAAAATGTTAGTATATTATTTGAATATAAAATTAACATAAAGCATATGATGAATTGGATGTTTTTCATTTTTGTAGTGGATTTTCATGTTTTTTTGAAAACTGATGCTTTCCCTACTTATTTTGTGAAGTGCACAACATTATTCACAATAACCACAATTTTAATTTTAAAGGATATGCCAAATTTTGTAATCTTTTGCATTTTTTTTTCAAAAAACATTTTTATTAAAATTTGTTAATAAACATGGACATAAAGTATTAAAAATAAACAATATAAAACATAATAGCTATTTACACTATATACAAACTTCCATGATAAACATTTGTTTTATCCAAGAAAGGTAATCAATATTTATCTAACAATCTCCAATTTTTGGCAAGCTAGTCTTTTGTGTGTTACATTTGATGATCTCTGATAAATAGTTTTCATTTCTTTCTTACATACAGATTTTGCTATTGAAATAAACTCAGTAAACATAAGATCTTGCTTATTTTTCCAGTTCAATGTGATTATTTTTCGAGCAATAGCTGGAATTAAGCAAAGAACAGGTAACTGATGTCTAGGAATTACACTTGGGGTAGGGACATTGAATAATATCAAAGAGCTAGTAATTTGACAGTTATCAGATCACAGGGCTTTTGCAAAATGTCTAAAATCACCCCAGTACTGTGTGAGAGCTCTACATTCGATGAACATATGAACCCAGTTGGCTTCAAGAATATCACCACACCTCCAGCATTTGGTTTCATTACTCTTGGTTATAAGGTCAATTCTGTGTGGAGTGTAAAAGCTTCTATGAATAAATCTCCAGGTATATAGTCTCCAATATAAAGATGAAGTGTTTTTTATTGAATTTAATAACTGTTTCTTATTATCATTAGATAAAGGTTCACCATTAATCTTTATGGAGTAATTCCAAAAAGCTTGGTCGAAAGTAATCAAGTCTTCTCATAGGCTTTTATATACAGGTGATATGCTTCATTTATGTTCAATGTTCATCGAACTACACCATATGAATAGTTGCAGCAATCTTGGTATAATAGTTTCCAGATTTATTGACACTCTCACTTTATTTTCAACAAACTGTCTTAAAGATTGGCTATAGAGCCAATTATTTTGACAGACATTATAACTGGCTAAGAGAAAGTTCATTGGTTGGATGTTCTTATTGTCTATAAACTGGTGCCAAAACTTTAGATTATTCTCTTTAAGATTTCGCATCTTATTGATATTGAAGGTATCTAGGCAATCTGGTATATAAGGTATGAGAAATGTAATGAAAAAGGTGCTCTTTAAACTATAATTGTTGTTGATTATATTTTTGAAAATATAAAATATTTGGTTTATACCATGTGAGAGATGGCTAAATTTCTTATTATATAAGCAATATTCATGGAGTATCCAAAATATTTTGTTAATTCCAAGGGTTTCCTTAAACTGGGTTGCTAAGTGCTCAGAGGAAGTTATGTGTATTTCATGTAGTTGTTTCCAGCTAGAGGTGTATATGCATGAAATCCAGTGTAGTATTATGTTAATAATAACAGATTTGGAATATAATTCTATGTTGGGAAAGCCAATCCCATTACTGTCTCAGGCTCTAACATGCCATTTATAGGCTATTCTTGGTTTCTTTAAGAACCATAGAAAAGTTAATAATAGAGAATCTATTTGTTTAAAGAATTTCTTAGGAGGAGGTAAAATCAATGATTGTATGTGAAATAAAATCATGGGCAAAATAATAAATTTTATTAATGTAAGTCTGTCTTCCATGGTGAAAAACATTTTGTTCCACTTTTTATTCAAGTCACTGACTATAGCTATCAGTTTAGTGAAATTAAATTTAATAGACTCATTCCACTTATTCTTAATACTTATTCCTAGATAATCTATATTATTATTTTCCCAGTTGAATGTATTGTATTTTTGAAAATTGCTATTTATTTTCTTATTGATTAAAAGTGTTTTGGTTTTGGTTTGATTAAAATTGAGCCCCGAGATTTTTCCAAATAGAGTTATGGCATTCACGATATTTTGTAAACATCCTTCTATGTCACTAGATGTTAGTAGAATATCGTCAGCAAAAAGCTGAAATTTTGGAATGTATCCCTCGTTAACTTGAAATCCTTTGATATTTGGGTTATTTCTAATAAATAAAGCAAAAGGTTCCACTGATAAAGTGAAAAATAATGGGGATAGAGGGCAACCTTGTCTAGTTCCCTTATGAATTTTTACTGGGGATGATAGGCATGCACCAATCTTAACAAATGCTTTAGAATCACTATAAATATTTAATATCAGTTTAGTGAAATCTGAAGTAAAGTTAAATTCTTTAAAGATTTTTTTGTAAGTATGACCAACTAAGGGAATCGAACACCTTATCAATATCCAGACTAATAATAGTTAATTGTTTCTTGGTTTTGTTTGCAATGTCTATTAGAGATAGTAGCTTAATAATATTGTCGTGTACTTTTCTATGTAAGATAAAGCCAGTTTGATCAAAGTGTATTAAATTGGGTAATATATTCTTTAGTCTTTTGGCCAGGATAAACATGAAAATTTTATAATTGACATTTAACAATGATATAGGTCTATAGGATGCACATAGTTGGGGGTCTTTACCTTGTTTCAGACTGGGGGAAATTATTGAGTACTTCCACAAGGGAGGGAAAATTAAGTCTTGTTTAACCATGGAGAATGTGTTTAATAATAACTTTATTGTGTGCTCTGGAAAAATTTTATATATTTTTGGGATTATCCCATCTAACCCTCGGGCTTTATTATCATTCAGATTTTTAACTTGTTCTTTCACTTCTGCTAAGATTATTTGTTTATTTAGGGCACTATTTTTTTGTTTTGATAGTTTAGTCTTGATATTTTCTTGTAGAAATTTATCTATTACATCGTCTGAATCTAGTGGTGATTGCATATAATTGATTGACTGATAATGATTTCTAAAGGCTTCTAATATACCTCCTAAATCAGTTATTCTTTTTACTGTGTTATTATTCTTGTATTTAATTTCATTAATGTAATTTTGTTTATTTGTTTGGGTCTGATAGCTAGTTTATGTAAATGTCTAGGGTTTACTGAATAGGACTGTAGTTTAATCTTTTCTAAGCTTATAGCAACCTTATGATTCAATATTTCTAAATATGTGTGGTTTAGCTTAGAAATTTCAGTAAGTACTGCTTTATCATTTGATTTTAAATATAGTTTCAACTTATCTATTTTGGCTTGTAAATCAGAAAGTTCCTTGTCCCATTCCTTTCTCCTTTGAAAATACCAAGCTTTAACTCCACTAAAGATGTGAACTGTTAATGCATCCCAGAGTATATCTGTTACTTCTCCATTATTGTTGTTTTCCATAAATGCATTTATTTCTTTTAATAACCACTCCTTAAAACCTTTTAACTTAGTAACATAGGCTGGGATTCTTTGAAAAATTATCATATCATCTTTTTTCTCAGTCAAGCAGAACAAAAAGGCATTGTGGTCAGAGAGTGGACATGACTGTATTGCAACATCACTTATTTTAGAGTAAATAGTGTTACACAAACATCTTATCAATGTTAGTTTGTGTGCCGAATCGGAAAGAATAATGAGTGTATTTAAGTGAATTTTGAACTCTTAAATTATGTATGTCTCTAAAATTCATTAAGGCTATAAAACTGTTAACCTTTTTAGCTTGTTTTGTTAGTTTAACCTTATTATTTTTAGAGGTGTCTTCATCTGATAACAAGCAATTGAAATCTCCCGCCAGAATAATTTCTCCCTTTGCATGTAAAGTAATGAGATCCAAGTATTTCTTCACATATTTATTTCCTAGACCATGAATCCAATATGAGTTTACCAGTGTGAAACATTTCTTATTAACTTCTAACACTAATAAGCTTAACATTCTGTCTTTATCTGAAAAGGTGTTTAAAATTTTAGGTAGTGTAGAAGTATTATTCCATAGTATAAGAGTACCTCTCCTTTTGGCTCTAAAGCAGGAATCCATGAGAAAACCATTAAATGATAATTTTTGCAAATCCTTCTCCAGCAAGTGGGTTTCCTGCAAGAAGATTATCTGAGCTGTGTGCATTTTAATGAATTTAATTAAACCAGCTCTTTTGACATTGCTATTTAAGCCATTAATATTTAATTATAAGCATTTATATATCATCATTTGTTAAAGTTATATTTAGAGCATCAATAATACCTTCCAAGTATAATGACTTGAAGTAATTCATCTAGTTATGTATCATGGTTTAGTCAAAAATCTTTAGAAACAAATTCTGAAACCAATAACTAAGAAAACATACATAGTTAATAAATTAACTAAACCACCCTTTAACATCATCTCACACACCAAAAACATACATAAATAGCTTCTGCTTTAAATGTAGTATATACAAACAGTAAAGCATGTCTAAGGTAACTCAAACAAATATGAACAATAAGGAGTCAGTTTCACCAATTAACCTAGTTGCTTTATCGGCATAATCTTCTAATACCTCTATATTTCATACCTGTATTACAGTCTCTTGTGTTTATAACTATAGCAATGCAGTAGTTATACCAGTTTACTGATTTCCCCTCCCCCCCTTCCCTTTTTATACCTTTATATGTTCAAGTAGACTGGTAGTCATGAATGGAAAGAAGAAAGGGAGGAAGAAAAGGAAAAAAGTGGGGGCCATATGTTGGTCTATTAATACTAATTGAACAGAATAGAGTGACCTAGAACATTTTAACAATCCATTCCTACAGTGTATGTGGTCATACAAAGATTTGAATCATAGTATCATAACTATCATTGCAACTGAGTCTGATTATATTGCTTTAAATCTGCATCAGTGATAATACTTAATATAGATTAAAGTTGCTTAAGCATGAAAGCAGCAGAAGCAAAAGGAGATTCAAGCCTATATATATCTTTGCATTCACAATATTAAAGAAATTGGTTGTTTAAGTAGTCAAATATTAATATATTACCATTTAGGGCATGCTATCAAAGCAAAGAATGGTATCCTGTCAGACTTCAGTGTTTCAAAGCAACAGATATACAGTAGCATTAAAATGCAATTTGCCTCACTAGACTAGTAAAATAATCACTCCATTAAAGTCCTAGATTCTTAAAAATACATATTTAAAGTGATTCCATACCTTTAGATACATAAAAGATGAAATGACAACCAAAAAATGGTTACTTTTTCTTCTAGTTTCATTTTCAGCTTTACTTCCTGGTTTCTAAGTCATGCATGAGTTCAAAGGTCATGTGATGTCATCGCTCACTGTATTCTTGCTTCCAGCTTCTCTCGCTTGCTGCTAGTGTTCTGTAGATGCTCATGCATGTGAACAAACAGTCACAGAGGCTTAGAAAAGGCATTTTTAGTGGGAATTTTAAACAACTAAATTTTCTCCATTCTAAAGAAGCATAAAAATTGCATGAGCAGCCTCCACAGTGAAAAATAAACATGAACAGCCCTTCTCTAAAAATGTTGGGAAAGTAAGATTTTTCCCATAAATCAATAATTTACATCCCTTAAACCAAATTAGGTTAAGAATTAAAATTAGAGCATTTAGTTAACGTAAAGCACTGAATGTTGATATATTACACTAAGAAATGCAGATTTTAAGTAAAGACATATATATTAATCATGATATGAACATCTTTCAAAAATTTCAAGAGGAAACAAAAATATCTTAACTAAAGCATCTCCTAAGGGCACTTTTGTTGCGGGGATTCCATAAAGTGTAATCATAATAAACTAAACAGTAAACTCTAAAGTGTTACCCCATCACTAACGCGCATGAATGCTTTACTTTGGAAATCATGAATTAATAGTAAGATAGCATGACTTTTATATCCCAAATGAATATATAATGAAGTTAACTGCACTCCAGTATATTTATATGCACACACATATGTACATACAAACACACATACACACACACACACACACACACACACACACACATATATATATATATATATATATATATATATATATATATATATATATATCCACACACACACACACACACAAACACACACATATATATATATATATATATATATATATATATATATATATATATATATATATATATATATATATATATATATATATATATATATATATATATATATATATATATATATACACACATAAATACACATACACACTTACATACATACATGCACACATACATAAATATATGCCTATGCCTATGCAAAATAAAGACCTTTGCTTTGTATATGTATTCCAATAGAATATTATGTAAAATAAAGACACATTGGGCCAGATTCAGGAAGGCTTACACGGAGTTCAAGAGTAGTGTAAGCCTCCGTGTAAGCCTCCTGATTCAGGAACAGCCCAAATCTCCGTGTAAGAGACAGCTAACACGTCTCTTACACGGACTGGGCGTGGAAATGCTCAATACCTCATTTGCAGCTCAAAGATATGCAAATGAGGTATTTGAGCGATCCATGAAGCAGAAACCAGTCCGTGTAACGGACGTGTTAGCTGCAGAAATGTACTCAGCTGACAACTGAGTACATTTCTGCAAAATTAAAAACGGAGCTATGTCAGCTCCAAATAAAGGGTGCATATGTTTCATTAAGCATGCCAATGGCCAAATATGTGGCCATTGGCATGAAAAAGTGTTGCAAAAATAAGTTATATAACTTTTTTTTTTCACGGGAATTTCTGGTTTAACTGCAGCACACCAGCAAACGGGTGCGCTACCTAAAACTGAAAACCGAAGCTTATAAACCCACAATTGTGGGATTTATGTATTACATGAAATGTCAATGGAGGGACTTGCAGACCAAAAACAATATGGCCTCCGTTTAGTGGTTGTCAAGGGGGGGAAGCTCCGTGTAAGACATGTAACTAAGCATTACTAGGCAATCCTATGTAAATGAGGGTTACAATACTGAATCACACTGCCACATAGGTAATGAGCACTTTCTGAGTAGTGTAAGAGTTAGAGAAGGCGAGCAACAGAGTAAGAGGTAGGTGACATCACGGGGGGGAAGGATAGTAATAAATGTACCAGATTGGAGGGCAATGTAAGGTAACAGATGACAGACAGACATCAGGGAGGGAGGTGTGTCCCAACAGAACACTAGGAAAGTCAAGAAATTGAGGGTATACGCTATCCCTACACTCAAAGTTTCTTGATATACGTGCATGCACGCGTGTGCGCGCGTGTAAGGCAGGTTCAACATGTGGGAGCGTGTTGCAAACTGTTTACAACGGTTTCTTGGCGTGCACGTGTAAGGCAGTGTCTTGCGCGTTTTAGCATGAATCAGCCTAGCTAACACCGTGTAAGGATGTGTGCGCGCGTGTAACACCGTGTAAGGATGTGTGCGCGTGTTTAAGTGACTGTAAGCTTGTGTAAGCTGGTGTGCACATTGCTCCACCTCAGGAAACAGAGAGGAAACAGGAAACAACTAAAATCCAGGTAAACTGCCAGAGGATACTACTGGAGTTAATTGGTGGAAACAATTAGAAGCAGGCAATTACACAGGCAGACTAGAAGCCCAACCCAGCACTTAAAACACTGCAAGGAGCAGTGCAGGCTGTTTCTCACAACAGATACTGCCAGAAACTAAGCTATCAGAATTGAAAACTGAAAAAGCTGAACTCAGAGCAGAAATGCTAGGGGCTGCCATAGCTATTATAGTCAGGCATAGGCGAATTGCTGAGGGTGGTGACAATGCAGATGCTGACAGACAACCCAGAGTGAGGAGAAGGAGAAGAGTATACAGGCCCAGGGTCACCTACCATGGGTTACATGAGCTGGAGATAGTAGGCGCTATAGAGTGGACAGAGAGCTCCTGCAGCAGATTGTTGAGCTGTGCAGGCCACGCCTCACACACAGAACCAACAGAGGGGAACCCATCCCAGTGGAAACCAAGGTATGTGTTGGCCTAAGAATACTAGCAACAGGTACCTTCCAGAGACCAACTGGCGATATGATGGGGATATCACAGGCATCAGCCTCCAGGGTACTGCACCAGTTCCTGGATGCCATGTCACCACATGTCAGTGATCATATATATGTCCCTAATGACCGTGAGGTTGTGGCCAGCAATATCGTCTCTTCCAGCAAATAGCGGGATACCCTGAGGTGCTGGGTGCAATAGACTGCACGCACATACGCATCAAAGCACCAGCCGGTGAGCGGGGTAGAGCCTACATTAACCGCAAGGGATACCCCTCCATCAACTGCCAGGTCATGTGTGATGCCCAGGGCATAATAATGAATGTGTGTGCTGGCTGCCCTGGGAGCTACCACGATTCCCACATCTGGCATCTGGCGCAGCTGTACCAATCATTTGCCAATGGGGACTTCCCACACGGACACCTAGTGGGGGATGCAGGTTATGCACTTGAGCCGTGGCTGATGACACCCATCAGAAATGCACACACACCTGAACAGGAACGCCATAATGAGGCACACGCACAAACACGTAATATCATAGGCGTGTGTTTGGGCTGCTCAAGTCATGGTTCCGGTGTCTGGACACGTCTGGTGGAGCTTTGCAGTACACACCAACTACATGTACCCAAATGATCATGATATGTGCTATGCTACATAATATGATCCTGGAAACAGCTGCAGCAGGACCAGCACAGGGCTGGGCCAAACATCCCCACCATTGCCAAGGCCACCACAGGCAGGGGTGACTCGGAGGAGGAACAACCTGACCTTGTCCCAGTAGGCAGAAGGAGGCGTGCCCAGTATGCCCTGGCCTTGGCAAAGAGGCAACGCATAGCACATATGCTTGGTCAGTAGGAACACTGGGACTGATACCTGCTCTGACTCACTCATACAGTAACAGGGATGCCTAACATGACACAACCTGCTTCCAAATGTACAGGGAGTGTAGTATGTGTATCCGACAGAGGTGGCCCTGCAGCACCACCTGAGGCATGAATGCCATGTGTTAAGTAATGTAATATCATGTACAATATGCACACCTGAGGACCCCAACTAACATCCATATCCACGCATATGACCCTGCGGAAACAGCTGCACGTCATACAGTGATGTACATGTGCAAAAACATGGAACAAGATACAAAATGAGGGTGACTAGCAATAAATAGCATGGATAACCACACACCCATGTTTGTACCACAACAAGAAGCAACATGGAATAGCCATGGTCAAAACCAATGGCTAAAACCGACTACTACTATATAGCTTGCTGCAGACCACTGTCCTAATAGCAGGAACTGCCCCAGGCCTATGTCCATAGGTTCATAGGTTCATACTAGGCTATCTGCCCTAGGGCATTAATAAGCCTAGCCCAGAGTTTTGTGGCTTCTGCCACCTGCAAGTTGATGGATAATATGCCCATTATTTTGCTGTGCCTCTGTCAAGCAGTGATACTGAGGTTATCCCTGGGGTATACCTGCAATCTCCCATCCATTGGTCAAGATCTCACTTGAACAAAGCCAGTGAGGTGCTCAGCCTCACATGTACCAGGATGTTGTTCCACAGCATATGGACTCTCTGGGTGATGAATCTGTCCCTCCAGCACATCCTATTAATATCTGTGTTGAGGTTTAGGTCTCCTGCCCTTGTAGTTCTGATGGATGTAGAGGTCTTGAGGTGAAGCATGTTCATTAATTCTGGGTTGGACATAGCCTTGTATGTCAGGCACAGGTCACCTCTGAGCAGACAGTAGCGACTGAATACAGCTGGAATTCCTTCAGTCGGGCAGCATAAGAAATATGTTTGAGACCCTTTCACCTCCTGTCGAGGAATTTGTGGGCCCATCCAATCTGAATGGGGCATTGTATGCAATCATTGGTCTGATGAGTGATGAGTACAGGGGAACAATGACCTCCCTTGATCTAGATGTGAATCACTGCATGATGAGGTGGCCAATGTAGAAGGCCTTCCAAACTACCCTGGCAATGTGAGTGTCAAACAAAAGGTCACTGTCAACCTGGGTGCCCAGGTCCCTGATAACCCTCGTTGTGCTTAGAGGATTGCCACCTAGATGGGAAGTAGTGGTAACCTTGTTCTTCCTGAAGGGTATGGCTATGCATTGTTTAGTGTTTAATGTAAGGCCATGGCTGTGGCACCAGTTATCCGTGTCTATGAGACCCTTCTGAAGGATGTCTGTGTCAGATGGGTTTCCAACTATGCTTCCCAGTTTGCAGTCATCTTCAAACTTTGTCAGCCATAATCCTCCTGTGTTTGCTCGTACTTCTGAAAAGTAGATACTGAACAAATGTGGGCCCAGGACTGAGCCCTGTGGGACACCACTTGTGACAGCTCTGGAGTGTGAACTGGCACCAGCAACTTTGACCCTGTGTGTTCCGTCACTTAGCCAGTTTGCAACCCATGCTGTGATGTATGGGTTCACAATTAAGCTGGTGATGTTTTCAATGATACCTGAGTGGGGTATTGTGTGAAAGCCTTTGCCAGGTCAAGGTAGGCTGTGTGGACTGCCTTGCCCACGTCAATGGCCTGGGTGAGTGTTTTGAAAAAGTCAACCAAGTTTAAAAGGCATGATCTGCCCTTGACAAAGCCAAACTGGATTGGATCCAATGTCTGCAAGTCCCCTATGTCTTCATTTAGAATTCCCATTATGATCCTCTCCATAGCTTAGCAGAACAGGCTTGTCAAGCTGATGGGATGGTAGTTTCTGGGGTTGGTGGAGGCACCTCCTTTGTGAAGTGGGTCCACCATTGCTGTATGCCACTCCTTGGGAACATATCCTGAGATGAGGCTAAGATTAAACAGCTGCCCTAACTGCGGGTGTAATTACTCATTGAGTTCATGGAGCACACAACTGGGGACACCATCTGGTCCCATGGATAAAGTGTTTTCTGCCTTGGATTGAGCAGTTCCCACCCCAGCAGTGGAGATGTTTGGGGGGCTACAATCCTCTGGTGTACATACCCCTCCAGTTGGGGGGGGGGGAGAAATCTGCACTGAACCTGTCAGCCAGTATGTTGCCAATGTCTGTAGGTGCAGTGATATCAACATCATTCTGAACTAAGTCTGAGCATATCTGGGAGTTCCTCCCAGGTTTCAAACATAGGTAAAAAGGCCTCATGATTGTCCCTGGAGTCCTGAGTGGGTTTACTCTCAAAACATGCCTCGGATGATTGTATGGGGAACCCAGTGTTTTACTCACAATGAGCAGGGGTGTCTTCCCCCTACGGATTACGCTCTATCTCGTAGTAGCTCCTTCCTTGTGTTGTACAGCTTGTTTATGGCTAGGGTCCACCAGACTGGATGCTTGCCTGTGGTACAAAGAGTCTTTTTTTTTGGGATTGCCTGATCCATGCAGTCCTGGAGGTGCTGGTAGAAGGCATTTCTAAGTGATACAGTGGCTTGGGTAATGGTGTCCGCTGGCCTGGGGGCCTTGAAAGAGACCACACCAGTCCTCAGAAATGTGAAGTCGGCATTTGAGAAGGTCTTCACTGTTTCTTTTCCCATCTGGGGTGTGGGTGGGATGTGGACTCCCACTGAGAGTAGTCCATGATCTGATCTCACCAATGATGGGTATCGTCTGGTGTTGAACAGTGTGACCCCATGTTCGTGATGATGTGTTCTAGTATGTTGCCTCCACTTGAGGGATTGGGGCCCGTTGTTCCATGGCATTTCAGTGTATGAACTCTTGGAACCTTTGTGTTAGAGTGTTGTGGCATGATTAGTGATCCCAGTCTATATGTGGATAGTTGGAATCACCCAGTAGGATGGTGTTTGGAGATACATTTATCCCCTTCAGTGTTTGCAGGATAGCTGTGTGAGGTACCTGAGTTTGGCGGGTGGCATGTAACATGCTACAAACTGCAGAGCAGTCTTGCCTACGGTCACTGGCACCTGGATGGTCTCCGATGCATCGTGTGTTGCCACCAACCATGAGGTGAGGGTGTCCTTGATGAATATGGACACCCACCATCCTTCTTGGTGTTGTCGGGATGCTGGTGCCGGAATGCATGATATGAGGTAACACCCGATAGTGCCGGGTGCTGTCAGAAGCTGTGAACCAGGTTTCAGGCACAGCACAGACATCAATGTGCTACATACTGAGAAGGGCATAGAGTGTGTGCAGCTTGAGGTTGAGACCTTGGGCATTGAGCAGCATTACCCTTAGTGTCTTTCCTTTACTGTGTTCTAGGGTGGTAGGTGTAGAATCTGAATCTTGCATAAAAAGGCACAATGGGGGTGGCAAGAGCATCATCTGAAATCCGGAAGCCCAGAGGTGACAGGTGCAAGCCGTCCCTTGCAAATCACCGTGGCCTGTCCAGCATGTCATCCCAGGCAGACAGACATTGGACCCCCTTAGAATGACACCATAGTCTAAGCAAAATACTACAGCTGATCATCTTGTCTCTGTTTATGTGGCATCATACTTGGTGAAGGTAGGATACTGCCGAAGGTCAGGGTCATACCTGCCTGGCCTACATAATCAGAGGGATCCTCTATGTCTCTTTCCATGTAGTCAGGGAGGTACATCTCAGGTCGTTCACACCAGCATGGATTATGACTGGGTCAGACCTGTACTTGCAGTTTAGTGACCTGAGTGCTTGCATTATGTGGTGGATTCCAGTGCCCGATAGGCAGCTTACTGTGACCTCCTCTGTACCTGATCTGGTGAGTGGGACATCAGTGTGTCTGACTATGGAGTCACCTATGACAAGTGTGTCTGGCATTGTGTTTGGCCTTAAGGGCTGTGACTGTTTGGCACACCGACTCTGTGGTCAATGTGTTGCATGTGCTGTGCCCTGTGGAGGCAGTTGTGTGAGTGTCTGCTGTGGTGGCCACTGCCATTCTGGTAGACTTCTGATCAGAGCCTCCGAGAGTGTCTCTGTGTGTCTATGTGTATGATCTTAAGTTGTGACAGTGCCATGTGAGACTGGATTAAAGATGTGTGTGTGGTTACCTTCACCTTCTCTCTGGTCTTGCTAGTCCTATGTTGAGAGAGCTCAGCCTCCACTTTGGCTATATAGTTGCATCTCTCACATGTATGTGTGTTTTATGGCAGAAGGAGAGGGTTGTCAGTGTACATGAGGCAAGTGTAACAGTGCCTCAATATTCCCAGGTTCACCAGCTGAGCAGGAGAGGACACTAGCAACTGATCCCTAGACATGCTAGAAGGAATAGACAAAACAATGTTGGAATACAGGGAGATATCAAGCCCCCAAGCCACATCATACTGTTTGATTGACAATAGCTACACATACACGGTGTTTCATAGTGTCATAGTGTACTACTAGGCTATCTGCCCTAGTGCATGTATAAGCCTAGCCATAGTGATGTGGCTATTGCCACCCCTTATAGTGGTAATAAGTGTACAGAATAGATTCTGAATATTGTGCCTCTGACTTAGTAGTGACACATTATGACCCCCTTACGTAATTGAATAACATGACTGTGTCTCTGTCTAGTCTGTGCCTCCGTCTCATATGCAGTTGTCCAGATGTCTCCTGAAGAGAGTCAGTGAGGGACTCTGTCAAACATGAACTGGGATACTCTGCTAGAGTGTGAGATGCCTCTGAGTTATGACTCTGTCCCTCCAGCATGTCCTATACATGTATGTGCTGAGGTTCAAATACTCAGCTCTCATGGCTCTGGTGGATTTGGATTGCTTGCAGTGGAGCATGTCCACCAAATCCTGATTGGACATGGTCTTGTATGTCAGGCATAGGTCACCTGTAAGTATGCGGTATGACACTGAACAAAGCTGGACTTCCTCTATTCTGGAAGCATATGACATGTGTTGAAGAACCCTGATCTTCATGGTAGGTACTTTTCAGGTGCAAAGGTGCAAAGGCAGGATCTGCCCTGTACAAAGCTGAACTAGGTGGGAACAAGGGTCCGTGGGTCAGTAATGTGTCTGTGTAAGAGCTCCATGACTCCTCCCATATCTTTGCAGACAAGGCTGGTTAAGCTTGTGTGGTGGTAGTTGCCATGGTCTGTGGAGGCATCTCCTTTGTGGAGTGGGACCACTGTTGCCGTATGCCAGTGTTCAGGTACATATCCTGTAGCAAGACTAAGGTTAAATAGCAGTTGTATATATGGGTCCAGCCCTTCTGGAGTTCACATAGCATGCAACTGGAGATACCAGCAGGTCCCATGGATGCTGTGTACTTGTCTTTGCTGAGTGTGGCTCTCACATGGACATCCAAGATGACAGTGAGGTTACATACAGCAGTGATAACTATCTTGTTTTGGGGGTGATGGAGGGTAAATCGCACTGAAGCTGTCCGGAATGTTGCCAATATCTGTCAGGTCACTGGAATATATGTTGTTGTGTACCAACTCTGAGCATATCCGAGGGTTCACAACCAGGTGTCTGACATAACTGAAGAAAGCAGTGTGGTTACCTTCATTGTCTTTGGTGATTTATGTCCCCAAGTTGACCTTGCATGTCTTTATGAGATAATGTAGCTTTCTACTAGTGCTGATCACAGCTGTCTTCCCTTTTGGAGATGTAGCTCTGTCTTGCATTAGTAACCCTCATCTGTCATACAGTTTGTTTATGGCTGGGGTCCACCAGACAGGACACTTTCCCTTTGTGGAGAGGGTCCTGTTTTCAGTTAATGATTGTATGGTCCATGCTGTCTGACATCTAGCTAAGGGAGGTCATTCTGGTTCTGCAGTTATCTTTCATCAGCATTAGAAATGACCACAACAGCCCCTGTGGGTGTACCTCATGCACACACATCCAGCACCTGTAAAGTCCACAACAGTACCTCACCAGGAGTATGACAGAGCTGGAACACATGTAATGTGTAGTCTGATTAAACAGAGTGCAGCTCCACACACTGCCATGCTGTCCACCCAGATGCAAGCTGTGCCTGATGTAGAAAGCCATGTCCAAGCTGGAATCAATGCACATGCTGCACCTTGTACAATCTGAATGGCAGGGAGCTATGCACATGAGGGACCTGAACCCCAGCACTGACATATATAGGACAGGCTGTACTGCATTATCCAAAACACAGAAGCCACCCCACACATGAGTAAACTACCAGTACAGGTTGTCCATAGAGACACTGGTTGAGTCCCCTCAACAGGAATCCTAATGAGTGGATGGGAGATGGGAGGTTTACCCTGGGTATCAATGTTATGTCACAGGTAGACAGAGGCACAGTATACTAAACAAGACATATGACATGGCAAACTAAACACAATGTGTTGATGGACAAACACATTCTCCGACTAGCATTAGGTCAAGATACCTCTTGAACACAGCCAGCAAGGTGCTCTGCCTCAAATGGACCAGGATTGTATTCCACAGCATAGGGAGTCTCCGGTGATAACTCCATCCCTCCAACATGTCCAACATACATCCCTGCTAAGGTGTAAGTCACCTGCACTAGTGGTTCAGGTGGATCTTCTGAGTCTGAGGTGGAGCATGTCCATTAATCTCTGTTTGGACATGGCCTCGCATGTCAGGCACATGTCACCTCTAAGCAGGCGGTATGTGAGTGAATAGAGTGTGAGTGTCTTCAATCTGGCAGCATATGACAGCTGTTGGGGTTCCTTGATCCTTTAGGTGGGGGACAGTCAGGGTGTCTCCAATTGCTGCAGATGTTGGGTGAGATACAGCCAGAATAGGGCATTCGACTCGATCACCGGTCTGATAAGTGAAGAGTACAGGGGAACAATGACCCACTAGATCTGGATGTGAATCCCATCCTGATCAGGTGGGCAATGTAGAAGGTCTTCCTAGCCACTTTAGCAATGTGAGTCTCAGAAGAATGGCGACTGTCAACCTGGGTCCCCAGGTCCATGATAACCTCCTCTGTGCTTAGAGGATTGCCACCTATATGGTAGCTTGGGGTCACCTTGCTTTTCCTGAAGGGTATGTCTACACATGTTGTGCACTTTGACTTCAGGCCATGGCCCTGGCACCAGCTATCAGTTACTGTGAGTCCCTTCTGAAGGATATCTGTGTGTGATGCACTGTCCACTATGGTGCCCAGTGTGCAGTCATCTGCTAACATTGTCATCCAAAGTCCTCCCATGTTGGCCTGTACTTCTGGGAAGTACATGACAAACAATGGGGCCAAGGACTGAGCCCTGTGTGACACCACCTGTGACCAGCCTGGAGTCTAACATAGTGCCAGCAACTCTAACCCTGTGGGTCCCGTCCTTAAGCCAGTTTGCAACCCATCTTGTGACATATGGGTTTACATTTCAGTTGTTAGGGTTTTCCACAATACCTGAGTGGGGTATTGTGTTGAAAGTGTTTGCAAGGCCAAGGTAGGCTGTATGGACTGCCTTTCCCCAACAATGGCCTAAGTGACCAATTTGAAGATGTCAACCCAGTACAAAAGGCATGATCTGCCCCTGACCAAGCCAAAATGGGATGGGTACAATGTCTGCATGTCCCCTATATCTTTGTTTATGAGCTCAATTATGATCCTCTCCATAGATTTGCAGACTACACTTGTTAAGCTTATGGGGCAGCAATTAACAGGGTCTGTAGAGGCACTGCCTTTGTGCAGATGTGCACAACTGGACCCTAACCAGGCTGTTGTGCACACTATGGAAATGTAAAGCAGTGATAGGACTAAAGCCCAGGATACTGACCACCACAGTGAAAGTACTGAAACACTACACTAGACAGTGCTACAGTGTTAGGTCAGTATGAGCGGATGTTGACAATTGTGTGCAAAGTATCCCATGCAAAACCTGCAGGCACAGTATACTCCCTGTTTTGTTCACACAAAAGCATTTGGACAGTAACTACACAACATGGCACAGAACACACAACCATAAACTGGAGGTATTTGTTGAAGGTCACACTCATCCACAAATGTGATGGGCTGCAGAGTTCAACATATGTAAAGCCCACACTGGGCATGCTCACACACTTAGATAAATGAGACATCTTTCACACAACATGCCATGGGAAGGCTGAACTGGGCATGCTCACACACTTGGTCCAAATGTTACCCCTAGCAAATGTGAAAACACACCAGAGGATGCTCATCCCCTTTCTAGACACTGATCATGTAAGCACCCTATAAGTATATTGGAGAAAAGGATTCTCTCAGTAATCCGAATAGCGTGCCGTGCTAATCGTCCGTCTGTAGTGTCATAACATAGTTAGGTAGGGGTTTGAATCCAGCAGGTGGCAAGTGTGTGTGAAGGGGGTAAGTGTGTATGAAAGAAACATCCCTTTTGGCAACTGGGAAAACACACCACAGGATGATCATTCCACTTTCTAAACTCTGATGATGTCAGCACCCTATAAGTATATCAGGCGAAAGGAATCCCCAGTAATGCGAATAGCGCTGTGCTAATCGTCCGTCTCTAGTGTCATAACATAGTTAGGTAGGGGTTTGAATCCAGCAGGTGGCAAGTGTGTGTGAAGGGGGTAAGTGTGTATGAAAGAAACATCCCTTTTGGCAACTGGGAAAACACACCACAGGATGATCATTCCACTTTCTAAACTCTGATGATGTCAGCACCCTATAAGTATATCAGGGGAAAGGAAATCCCCAGTAATGCGAATAGCGCGCTGTGCTAATCGTCCGTCTCTAGTGTCATAACATAGTTAGGTAGGGGTTTGAATCCAGCAGGTGGCAAGTGTGTGTGAAAGGGGTAAGTGTGTATGAAAGAATTATCCCTTTTGGCAACTGGGAAAACACACCACAGGATGATCATTCCACTTTCTAAACTCTGATGATGTCAGCACCCTATAAGTATATCAGGGGAAAGGAAATCCCCAGTAATGCGAATAGCGCTGTGCTAATGCGTCCGTCTCTTGTGTCATAATATAGTTAGGTAGGGGGTTGAATCCAGCAGGTGGCAAGTGTGTATGAAGGGGGGTAAGTGTGTATGATTGATATACTTTTGGCAACTGGGAAAACACACTACAGGATGCACATACCCCTTTCTAAGCGATATCACAATTATGTATGGCTTTTGATTACAGACATGCCATGTGTGTTGTGCACACACAGAATGCCCATGTGTGTGGGTTGTCCCTCACAATAATGCATGACATTGATTACACGGTTATGGCAATGAACACATGATGTATGTGTGTGCCAAATACACATATGTACCTGTGACTTTCAATAGTTACCATGTGTGATGCCTGCCACATGTGAATACATGGTATTTGCACAGGGTAACATTATGACCGTGGTCTTCTGTGCAGATGCTGCATGTGGGATGTGTATATACAGTGTGAGATGTAGATGCTATCAGCCTAGTAGTGAGGATGCACACCTGGTCTGGGGCATAAAGTCTACATGTTGTTGATGTACAGGAGCTGCATGTTCTCACCTGTTGTGGGAGTGGTAAGACAGTATTCCATAGCAATGCAGTGACTGCATGCTAAGAACCATTCAGCTAGGGTGTTGTAGCTACACTTATTCATTAGCATTCAGTAATTTGTCAGAATCCCTGGTGAGGGTCTGATGCCAACCAAGGTCAGGGGTCTACCAGCCTGTGTCACTTGCTCAGTGATCCCTTCCATGTTCCCTATCATGTATCCCAGTGGCGACATCCCACATCAGCTGTGGTGGCATGGACAATGACTGAGTCATATGTGTCCATGCATCTGACTGACTTGTATGTTGTTGTTACAGTTTGGCCATGTGTTTCCATCTCATACATGTGATGTACATCAATGGGTAGGGGATAGGGTTGACTGTGTACATGTGGCAGCTGTGACATTACTACATGACACACATATTCCACAACTGTACCATAGAGGTGACTGACAACTGACCTTTGCACATGCTAACGGAGTATTGAGATTACATTGGTGATTGACAGCACATAGGGCCAATGGTGAAAAAGAGACATAGGTCCATAGGTTCGTACAGGGATATCTGCCCAGGGCATGTATCCACCTAGCCAGAATGTGTGTGCCTTTCAACATGCATTGTGAATCTGTCTTGCTATGCCCTTTTCCAAGGTTAGTATACTGTGCCTCTTTCTCACAGTGACACATAAGTGATACCCAGGGTAACCCTACAATGTCACATCCAGTCATTAATATCGCTCTTGAAGATAGTCACTGAGTCAGTCTGCCTAACCTCTATTGGGATAATAATCAGGAATGAAGGGAGCCTCTGAGTTGTGAATGTGCCCCTCCACCATGTCCTATGTATATCACTCCTGAGGTTCAAGTATTTCCAGCGTGTATCCTGGTGGGATCTGGATATTCTGAGATGCAGCATGGCCATTAAGTGAGGGTATGACCTGGCCTTCTATGTCAGGCACAGATTGCCTATGAAGAGGCAGTATGTCACTGAGTAGAGCTGCTGCTACTTTAACCAGTCAGTATGTGGCATCTGTTTGAGCACTTTGATCCCCTTGTCGAGGTACATATGTGGTAGCTCCAGTTGCTGCAGGTGTCTGGTAAGGTGCATGCCGACAGGTTCATCATAGTCAATTATGGGCATGATGAGGGATGAGTAAAGGGGCACAATGTCCTCCCTGGCCTACATGTGGATCCCATGATGATGTGGCCCATATAACATGCTTACCTAACCACTTTGTCCATGTTGTTGTCAAATGGTAGAATGCTATCAACCTCGTACCCCAAGGTCCATAATTCCTTGGTCTGCACTTACTGGATTAACACATATGTGGTGCGTTGTGGTCACTTAGTGTTTGACAAAGGGGATGACTATACTCTTTCTGTCATTCACGTTGAGGCCATGGCTGTGGCACAAGTCGTGTGTTTGCAAGAGTCCCTTTTGGAGGATGCGTGTGTTAGCTGGTGAGTTGATTATGGTGTTGGGTGTGCAGTCACCTGCGACTTGCTGAGCCACAGTACTTCCATGTTGGCCTGTACCTATGACAAATATATAATGAACATGACAGCTCCTAGGGCTGTGCCTTGTGGGACACCACTTGTACCAGGTTGGAGGCTGACATGGCTCCAGCAATTCTACCATGTGTGTTCTGCCCTTGAGCCACTGTGCAATACCCATAGTGACATAGGGGTTAATATGTACACTGGTGAGCTTCCTAGAATGCACAAGTGGGGTATTGTATCCAAGGCTTATGCAAGGTCCAGGTAGGCTGTGTGGACCTCCTACCCCTTGACAGTGGCCTTGGTGACTGTTTCAAAGAAATCAAACAGGTTTGATAGGCAGGATTTGCCATTGACAAAGCCAAACTGTGTATGGTGACATGTCTGTAGGTCCACAATATCTAGATATGTGAGGTTCATGATGATCCTTGCCATAGCTTTGCAGACAAAGCTAGTCAGACATATGGGGCGGTAGTGTCCAGGATCCGTGGCGGCACCACCTGAATGTTGAAGGACCACTGTTGCTGTATGCCACTCTCTGGCCACATATCGTGTATTAAGGCTGGGATTGAACAGTGGTGTTATGTCTGGGTGTAGCTCTTCTTGTGGTTCATGTAGGACACAGCCTGGGACACTGTCTGGTCCCATTGATGCAGTGTTTATTGCTTTGGGAAGGGCATCTCTTACCTGAGCATCTGTGATGTCAGGGGAAGCACTGTGCTGCGAGACATATTTGCCCTTTTGGTGTGGTGGGGAGAGAAGGCAGCATTGAACCTGTCCACTAGGATGATGGCAATGTCTGTGTGTTTTATATTTTGTGTGACATATTGGATTACCTCTGAGCATATCTGGGTAGTACCACCCAGGTTACTAACATAACTACAGGCAGCCTTGTGATTATCCTCAGTGGCTTGTGGAATCCTCTCTCAAAGATGGCCTTAGACAATCATATGGGTGCCTGTAGTTGTCTTCCAATACTCATCAGTGGTGCCTTCACATTTTGGGAGGTTGTTGTATCATGTAGTGGCGTCATCCTTCTATTGTATAGTGTGTTTATGGCTGGTGTCCGGCGCCCAGGACATCTGCCTTTGGAGAATTGGGTCATGCTTTCATATGTGGCTTCATGATCCATGCATTCCTGAATGTGTCCACAGAATGCCTCTATACAGGTATCTGCAGTCTGGTCCATATTTTCAACAGGCCTTGGGCCTTTGAAGGTTTCCACATCATTTATGAGGGGTGTGCACTTGCTTGACATGAGCTGTTGACAGGCGTGCCGCCCTCCAGACAGAGCAAGGTGAGGGTCACAGTCAGCTACCTGTTGGGTGATAGAATGTGCCACATAACACAGGCACACAGGTCACTCCACAGCAAGTACAGCTATGAGGCAGACATTGTCCATGCTGGTGCAAACAACCTGAGGCGTACCTCCCTGGACCACATGGAAAGAGACACAGAGGAGCTCTTACAGCACCCTCTCAAACTCAGGACTCCCACACAGCCTTCATGCTGACACAGGAGAGTTTAGATTACTCTGCAAACACCATCATACTGGGTGATGCCAGCTACCCAAACATAGACTGTGAACATTACACAAGCCACAATACCCAAGCTCTAAGGTTCCCATTGATCAGACATTCTTTGGCTATGGAACAGGTAACCAACCTTCCCACAAGAGGGGCAGATATACTAGAGCTGATCTTTACAAACATGAGTACAAACTGCTCACCACTGGGAGTATATCCCTCATTGTTGCAATCAAACCATATACTAATCACACTGGAGTTCTGGATCCCCCACATATGCAAACCTCCAACACATCGATGTGTGTGTGTGGGAAATGTCCCTATTAGCAACTGTGACAGTATCGTACAGGATGCAGATCCCCTTTTGAAACACTGATGATGTCAGGACTGTATAACTATATCACCTGTAGTAAAGTCCTCCAGTAATTTGCATAGCGTGCTCTGCTAATGCGTCTTTCTTCAGTGTCATAACGTAGTTAGGTAGGGGTTTGAATCCTGCAAAGGGAATGTATGTGTGTTAGTATGAGTGTGGTTTATGTGTGTGCACTATGCTGGGAGGGTTAACTGCCTTTTGCCAACTGGGAGAACACACTACAGGGTGCACATCCCTCCTCCTACACACAGATGATGTCAGCACCCTCTAAGTACAGCATTAGTAAAGATTTCTCCAACTACTGCAAATAGCACACTCTGCTAATGTGTCTGTTTCTACTGTCATTGCACAGTTAGGTATGGGTTTGAATCTTGCAAATGGAAAGTATGTGTTTTACTGTTGGTGGGGTTAGTGTGTGTGCACAATGATGGGGTGGGATGTGGCTTTTTGCCACATGGGGCTATGCACTGCAGGGTGGTCATTACCCTTAACAAGCAGTGATGTTGATAGCACCCTATACAAACAAAACTACAAAACAGAAGGTGGTGGTACTGATAACACATGTAAGGTAACACTTCTTCAAGTAATGTCCAAAAGCGGAGTAGGATAATCAAACAATTCTTTTATTCTATACAGACAACATGACAACAGACAACTAACTGCCAGTACTCAGTATAGTGTTACATGCTACTGTAACACGCACATGTACCGAATATACCTAGATAGTGTTCTGAAGCCTGAATGTGGCAAGTGTGTGGATGTGGGATGTGTCTGTGTGTGCATTTCCGTATGGGAAACATGTTTGATGTGGCAATCAGGGTACTACAGTACCTGATGCACATTACATCTTTCAACTGATGAGGTTGCCTGCACCCTGTGAGTACAGGTAGAGAAGGGGATGCCAGTAGTAAACAACATAGTGCACTTCTGAAATGTGTACCTGTCATGTATCAACAGCTACTCATGTAGGGTGATAAATAATGGGAATGGCAGGTGGCGTGTGCATGTGTGTGGGTAGCAGGGTGTGTATAAATGCATGTGTGACAGAACAGATACATGTAGCTGAATCTACATAACAGCACAAGATGCGCATTGCCATAGTCAATGTTAGCATGTGATGGTGTGCAGCTGGTACACTTTGTTAAGTAGTATGGGTGCAGATAACAATTGAGGACATTCATACAGTTACTGCAGCAGGACTGCTGGGATATACACACAATTATACTGCAACAGTCAACAGTTACCAACATGTTACTACTTATACACATCTATGTAGTCACCCTGTGCATCAACAACGTGTTTACCTTTACCTGCACCGATGTTGTAGTATGCAGGAGGTGGCACAGTGTCATCATATGCACAGGGTGTGGGTTAGGTATGCCCAAGCCGGCCACTGGTAACACCAATTGACATGTGTGTGTATGTGTGTTTGTGAGGGGCAGCAGTACAGGGTGGACCGTTGTTGGTGCAGTGTGTGTGTGTATGTGTTTGCCCTAGGTGTTAGGTTTCTGCATGTGTGTAAGCACGCACACAGTCCCACATAATGGCTGCCATGTACAGGGTTTTGTGGACAGCCACAGACTGCACCTGTCAGGTCATCCAGATCAGTGTCTGTGGGCACGGACACGGTACCTGTGCCTGGCAGGGGTGCTACGGGCCGTATCGGTACTAACCCAGACTGGGTACTGTCATCGGAAGCAGGGGTGTGTTGACTGGACACAGTTCCCTGTTGGGACTGTCCAGAGCCACGTGCACGTGGTCTCCTGGGGCGTCTGGATGACAGCACAGACCCAGCATTGCTGGGGCTGGTGCTGGCACTTGAGGCGCGAGTGGGCCTGTTGTCGTCCGCGGCCACTGCCAGCTGGTGCTCTTGCTGGCATACGGCCGTGTCGCCGTCGCAAGCGCACACCATCGCCCTGGCCCATGGACATCTGGTTGTGGAGCAGCTGTTCTATGCCCCCACAACGTCTGTCAACGACATCTGTGAAGTTACGGATAGCATTTGCAACATCACGCATGCCGTCTGTCATGGCTATGCGACATGCTCTCAGCTCCCTCAGACCCTGTCTGGTGTACCTTTCCATACGTGCCTGTGCCTGCATGACAGTTCTAAACATAGTGGAGGTTGACATACCTCCTTGGGCACGTCGGCCAGAGGCAGTACGGCCACGGATGCCCCCACGAGAACCCATGGGCGACTGTCTGCGTGGTACCATTGGAGGCCCCTGCTCATGGCTGCCTTGTGGGGATGCATGTACCACAGGTACCACATTACCCTGATCTATGCCCACTGCTGACTGTCCATCACCTAGGGACAATGGTGACAAAGGATGTAGCGCCAGGATCAGTGTGCGCATTGGCGGGGTTGAAAGCTGTGTACTGTCAATTGGCTGACCAATGGCGGACCCAGACACACCTTCCTGCACCATTACAGACATTTCATCATCATCAGTACCTGGGGCACAAGATTCAGGTTCCCTGCTGCAGGTCACCAGAGCAGCACCAGAACCTACGGGAGGAAAACATGGAACACAGATTACAGTCTCAATACATATTTGAAAGAGATGCACTTCAATACTAATGCACACATTCAGAAATGGACACATGCACTCATGGACACTAACACACATGCACACTTGGGCACAGGCACACTTGCACACATGCACACCCACAGTAAACACACACATCAGTACCGTGTTACACTACTCAATTTACTACCTGTCAATTACAGTTATTGTGAACACAGTCACCAGCATGTCTACTACAGAGTTACACTACTCTTCCTAGTTTTATAAATTGTTTTACAGATAATGTTAAAAGACTCACCAGCATGTATGGCCTGCCTCATTGCTAGATGGGAGGGACCTGGAAGTGTGAAGAGAGTAATGTCAGTGGGCACATGTGTGCCATTCGTTTTGCACATGATACAGTACAGTAGTACACTAGTTCCCTTATACACATCAGCTGCACATCATGTCTGTATATATATCATGATGACAGATACATACCACATGCACACCTTATGCGTGCATGAAGTAACAGCGTACAGAACAGTCATATGTACATACCAGGAGTTAACTCTAATCTCACCCTTACCTCT
The DNA here is from genome assembly GCF_019279795.1 of Protopterus annectens. NCBI lineage: Eukaryota > Metazoa > Chordata > Ceratodontiformes > Protopteridae > Protopterus > Protopterus annectens. The sequence goes on from NC_056730.1 coordinate 857,206,957, forward strand.
CTTCAAGCGTCAACTCAAACTGTACTTCCAAAACCACTGGCTTTGTTCTTCTTGGAGTCAGGCTAACGTCCCTCTCCCTACCCTCTCTTCACCTTTAACCCCTCATTGTGCATAGAAACTAGCTTCTACCCTGTTTCTTTCACCTTGATGTCCTTCTATGCTCTGACCTACTTCTCCCATCCCTCCCACCTCCTCTTGACTGTCTTCCTTCTTTTCCTCACTTCCCTTCTTGACTCCTGCCTCTTCCATATCATTGTATCTGTCATACTCCTTCTACTTCTCTACCCTTCTGAGCCCTAACTATTATGTATATGGCTTTTGCCTTATTGCATAACCATTATGCTTTAGGTAGGATTGCTTTGAAACCAACGGTACATTGTGTATGACTCTAAACTGTTTGACTTCCTTACATGTATGTTGATTTAATTAACAGGCTGGTGTACAATTCTATTATGTTGGCTGTCTGTATTAACAACTTGTCTGTCTGCCTTTATTACGTTATGTGTGGAGCTTTTCTCCACAGGCCTCTACTGAAAATGAACTTATATCCAGCTAGACTATCTGGGTCAACAAATGTAAAAGTAATAACAATAAATGAATATGGCATCTTACCTGCAGGCTCGCTGTCTTGCTGCTGTGTGGATCCAACCTCCATCAGGATGCATGATTGTTGCTGTTGTTCTGGGGCTGGATCCACAACACTTAGCAGTAGCCCCTCCTGTCTGGTGAGGGGGGGATGTGTGGCCACCCCCCCACCTGTGGCAACCTGTTGCCTGCGGATATCTGCTGGCGGACATTTCTTATCAAATCACTGCAGTGATGTCTCACCTGCTCATATGTCCTATCATGCATGCCAACATCATTTATCCTGCTAACGAGGTTTTGCCACAGTGCAGACCTCTCCTGCTGATTCTGGGTGGTGCGTGAGAACAGGATGGCATAGTCACGCACCAGGCTCTGGTGGATCACGTCATCCTCTGCAGCAGAGTAGGCAGGATTCCTTTTTGGTGCCATGTCTATCTGGAAAGGTACACAAACAGGTTATCAGCATAGTATCTCAACAATACATGGTACACATTCTATACAGGGAGTGTTAACTTCTACTTATTACTGCTTGGTTAAAACCTGATTACAGTGTAGCTATCATTCTATGTCATTTGTACTAAGTACTTGGCCTTCAGACCGGTTGTTTTACATTAGGGAGGTTGGTGGCAAGCACTGTGGTGGCAGGACACATATCTTTCATCCATTGAAGTTGGGAACTGCTGATTGTGGGCCCAGTGTACAAGTGTATTACTTCTGGTATGGGCAGTTGGCCTTCAGGCCAGTTATTTAACATTAACGAGGTTTGTGGTCTGCACTCGTGTGTGACAATAGGCTGTACTCTGCCATTCATAGCTGGGGACATCTGGTTTCAGGTTTATAGTGCCTGCATATCTGAGCTGTATCTTACTGACATTGCTACACCTTGTTTGTTGTAGCAAACACTACATCAGGCCTCCTGGATCTACCTTTGTTTATATGCTTGTTATCTGTTAGCTTGTTATTTCACTGGTATGCTACTTCCACATAGTACACATCTTCTCAACACATCTGTGACTCACTACTGATATCTGCATTGCTTACTGTACGTACTTCCATGTTACACATGACAGCAAGTGACTGCTTGTCATTGTTGCATTTACTTAATTGTGACACATTGCACTTAGGTTACCTGGCATTTGCTCACTGACACTTTTATATCAGTCAGCAGTTGTAGGTAATGTCAGTACACCCTCACTCCCCACTGGACCTTGTTTTCAATCATTAGTGATTACAGAGTTCACAATAGTATTCTAGCATGTCCAGAGGTCAGTTGTCAGTTCCCTCCCCAGTCCAGCTGGTGAGTGTGGTACTTCAGAGACAATGTTAGAACAGATGCATGTACACAGACAACCCCCTCCTCCTAACAACAAATTCAAACTCATGTGAGTGATGCAACCATATACCAGACTGGAGGCTAGGCTCTGTCTACTCAATACCGCCATAACCAGTCAGGTGGCAAAGGGGATCACTCACTACACTTCCAGTCTCACGTAGACCTACCACAACAGCGGACCTAACACATGATCACACATGATCATACTTGTAGGCTCAGACCACAGCTCTGCCTATGCAGCAGAGACCTCCTAAGCAGACATCCAGGCAACCACTACCACATAAGCGAACATGTGCAACACATATCACACAAAGCCAATGTGCTGAACACTCACAGCCATTAACAGTTAACAACACACCTCATACACCTGTACTAGGTGCCTCTATCATCAGGCACACTCACATCACGTTCACCAGGCTTAACGAGGTGAGGGTCACGGTGTGCAGCCTGTCAGGCACTATGACCTGCCACATAACACAAACACTCAGGTAACCCCAAGGCAGGTACAGGTATGACTCAGTCAATGTCCATGCTGCTGTGAATGGCCTGACACATTCCTCCCTGGACTACATGACATGAGACATTACAGAGCTCTCTGAGCACGTAGCCCGAGACAGTTTGACCCTGACCTTGAGTAGCATCCTACCCTCACCTAGAGCGATGCCACAATATCAAGGCACGATGATCCCTTCCAACAATTGACTGACATACTGGTGTCATTCACAGGTGTGCCAATGCCTGCCATCTTGGGGTGGTATGCTTTGCTAGGGACAGCTTGCACCTGTCACCACAGTCCTATTGACATTTGGCGGAGCCTCCTGCTACACCCATAGTGCCTGTAATAGGCAAGGCTCATAAGGCAAACCCACATCCATTTGTATCACAAAGGATGAGGAAGTAAGAGTGATGCTACTCAACACTGGACGTCTAGACCCAAGGATGCACGCACTCAAAACCCTACCTAGCATTCTGGACATCGATATCTGTGCAGTAACATGAACCTGTTTCAGGTTTCACAGGAGCACACCAGTACTACCACGTTATAGCTGTTACCATTCTTGTCGGCCCCAACACTTGAACAAGGGGGGGGAGTATCAGTATTCAATGCAGATTCCCACGCCTCCACATTGGTGGCACAGTACAACATAGGTGTTAGGCCATTGAGTACAGAAGGCGTGGTTGGGGACCTGGGGAAGAAACATGGTAGCGGTCTGTCATTTGTCTACCACATGGCCACCGTGGATTGACAGACATGTTATATAGCCCAGCTAATCATGACTGATTCACATGTATGGCAGGGGAGGTCATTGTGCCTCTTTACTCATCCATCATCAGGCCTATAATTGCGTACAATGCACCTTTTGGGATGTACCTAACCAGACACCTACAGCAACTGGTACAGGACAACAGTACATCATCAAGGGGATGCAATGGCTCACACAGATGTCATATGCTGCCCAGGTAAAGTGAATCCAGCTGGACTCAGTGGCATACTGCCTGTTCAGAGGCAATCTGTGCGTGCCATATACAGCCATGTCCTACCTAGCAGTAATGAGCGTGATGCACCTCAGGCAATCAGAGACCCATACAGCCACATGCTCAGGAGAGCTGGACCACAGCACTGACATACATGGACATGCTGGAGGGCATATTCCTAACCGAGAGGCTCCCTTCACTCTGTAATGAGCTCACACTACTGGTTAGGCAGAGTCCCTCATTGACTCTCTTCCATAGGAATCTGGATGAGTGGATGGAGATCATAGTTGTACCCCAGGTATCACTTCTATGTCACTGTTAGACAGAGGCACAGTATACTAAAGTCGGACAAGGGCATAGCAGCATAACTTGTAATTGGGTGGCAAAGACAAACACATTCTACTAGGCTTACCAATGCCCTAGGGCAAATAGCCTAGTATGAACCTATGAACTGTTCATTCTCAACTGTTCGAGCTCATTACAGAGTGAAGGGAGCCTCTCGGTTAGGAATATGCCCCTCCAGCATGTCCATGTATGTTCTATTCAGTCGCTTACCGCTTGCTCAGAGGTGACCTTTGCCTAACATACAAGGCCATGTCAAACCCAGATTTGATGAATATGCTTCACCTCAAAAAATCTAGATCCATCAGAGCCACAAGGGCGGGAGACTTAAACCTCGACACGGCTATTAATAGGACGTGCTGGAGGGATAGATTCATCACCCAAAGACTCCCTATGCTGTGGAACAAAATCCCGGTATATGTGAGGCAGAGCACCTCGCTGGCCTTGTTCAAGAGAAATCTTGACCAATGGATGGGAGATCGCAGATATACCCCAGGGATTACCTCAGTGTCACTGCTTTCGACAGAGGCACAGCAAAATAATGGGTATAGTTCCCCATACTAAAGGGGTGGCGTAAGCCACAAAGCGATGGGCTAGGCTTGTAAATGCCCTCGGGCAGATAGCCTAGTATGAACCTATGAACATGTGTGTACTGCTATAGTACTTCTGCCATATGTTGCATGTGTGTGTGTTGTGGGGGATGCACAGGTAATGGCCAGATACTTCTGCACAGGTGACACGTCTGACACATTCTGGGTGTTCATCCATACATACTGGATGTGTGCTGCCATCCAACCCTGTGATGTGGACACACATTACTCAGCCTGGATATACATATCCGAACAACACCACAAGCACAGTACACTACCTTGCTATGTATGCATGTAATTACACAGTTATTCAGTAGTTATGACAGTGATGCTATCCATGCAGCCCACTGGGCCAGTGGAAGCCACAACACACACCGCCAGCACCTTTGCATATGCTTACCACAGACATCCCACATACTGCATGTACTGTGCACACAGATATCTAACCCAGAACAACTGCACACCACTTATTAATCCTGTCCAGTGGACTACAGATACAGGCATATTGTATAACAATAGTAGGAGGCTACTGCAGCACAGGGCAGATTCACATGACGGGAAGGCATCTGTTGTCTGCAGTGTTAAGATGCTTCACATTCACCAAATGCACAGATATTGGCAACATTGTTGCAGACAGTTTAGGTGCAGGTACCCCCCATTGTCCTACACACGTGTTATTAGTTATCCCAGATGACTGTAACCTCCCTATCCTCTCACATGTCCAGGTGAGAGCCACCCTCATCATTGCAGAACACATATCATCACTGTTACGAAATGGTATCCCTGGATGTGTGCTACATTCACCCCTGGAGGACATAGCACCACATGACAGACTGATATTAATCCCTGGCCATACTACAGGATATGTACCTGAACAGTGCCATACATACACAGTGGTCCCACACCAATGAGGAGGAACCTCTACTGACCCTGGGAACTACTGCATCATATGCACAACTGGCCTTGTGTTCTAAGCTATGGAAGTGTTAGTTATGGCCCACATGTACAACAATATTACATATGTTTATATTTCATGACTATGTACACACAACCTATCTCATGGACATACCTATAGATAGTGAACTATGATACATTTGGAGGTGTCACAGTATACACAGGATTAACCTGCTACTTTGCATTACCTGTGTTTGTGGCAGCTGTTGCTGTGCCAGTGGTGCTGCTTGCTGCTTGCTGCTTGCTGCTTGCTGCTGCTTTTGCTGCTGGCAGTCCTAATATTTGTTTGGTTGTTTTCTCTGTCTCTCTCTCTCTCTCTTTCTCCGTAGTGTTTGTGCAATGAATGTATTGCGTGAGTGTAGTGTGGGTACTCAATGCTTTTGTAGGTATCTGCATAGGTCCATGTGATGGCCTCTGCACCAATTGTAAGGCAGCATTTGCTAATTGCATGCAGCTGGGTGTGTACTGATTGCATGTCTCACTGTGATTTCAGGACACTGCTATAAAAGGGTATGTGAGATAGGCGTTGCCCTTTCAGATTGTAGGGCGTGGACCATGCTGGTATGCTGTTGACAGTGTTTTGTGAGTGTGAAGGTTAGTACATCTCCCATGCTTCATGCTGTGTTGTAGATTCAGGTTGCTGCATTTATCTTGCCTGTTCCCTGTAGTGAGTGTGTATGCATACTGACACCTACAACTATATGTCATATGTATTGCTATATAAATATATATATATATCTGTGTACATATACATACTTTCATATATGTACATTAGCTGACATTATTGGGTACAAGCTAACAATTAGCAGGGCTGTTTCTGTTAACACTACACTAGTATGGGAATCCAGTAATTGGGACTATAAAAGTCTGCATGACATGCTTTGGGTAGTAGACATACTATATTGCCTTTATCTTCATTCCTACTATTACATGTTCCACTTATTTAGCACTATATTCCTGTATGAGAGTCATGGCTTAGTGGTAGGTCATACAGACTAGTGTTACAATGGTCTTGTGGTAGGGCCTACTAGTATGCTCATATTCTGCTTTTGAGTTGAGTATAGGGCCTATCAATCAAAGTGCTGGAGGCACCTTTAAGCAGTTAAAGGGTTAGTAGGTCTCACAGGAGCCAGGCTGTGTTGCAGATTCTGGTTGCTGCATATATCTTCACTGTTTCCTGTAGTGAGTGTGTATGGCTACTGAGACCTACAACTATATTTCATATGTATTAATATATATTTATATATATGTATGTGTAGATATACATACCTTCACATATGTACATTACCTTACGTTACTATGTACAAGCTAACAGGTAGCAGGGCTGTTTCTGTTCACACTGAACTAGTATGGGAATCCAGTAATTTGGCCATTAAAACTCTACCTGACATGCTTTGGATAGTACATCTCCTATATTGCCTTTATACTGATTCCTACTATTACATGTTATATTTATTTTAGCACTGTGTTCTTGTGAAGCAGGCATGGCTTAGTGGTAGGTCATACAGACTAATGTTACCAAGGTCCTGGGTTGAGACTGACAGTGGGAATTTTTCTTTGCAAACTTTCAAACTGAGTACAGGACCTGTCAATCAAAGTGCTGAGGCCACCTTTAAGCAGTTAGAAGGGTAAGTAGGTCACACAGGGGTCAGGCTGTGTTGCAGATTCAGGTTGCTGCAATTATGTTCACTGTTTCCTGTAGTGAGTGTGTATGGCTACTGAGACCTACAACTATATTTCATATGTATTAATATATATTTATATATATGTATGTGTAGATATACATACCTTCACATATGTACATTACCTTACGTTATTATGTACAAGCTAACAGGTAGCAGGGCTGTTTCTGTTCACACTGAACTAGTATGGGAATCCAGTAATTTGGCCATTAAAACTCTACCTGACATGCTTTGGATAGTACATCTCCTATATTGCCTTTATACTGATTCCTACTATTACATGTTATATTTATTTTAGCACTGTGTTCTTGTAAAGCAGGCATGGCTTAGTGGTAGGTCATACAGACTAATGTTACCAAGGTCCTGGGTTCGAGACTGACAGTGGGTATTTATTTTCTTTCCAGACTTTCAAAATGAGTACAGGACCTGTCAATCAAAGTGCCATAAAGGCACTTTTAAGCACTTAAAACCAGGTCTGCGCTCGTTTGCGGGGAGCTCACGCATCTTGCACTGGCGGTGAGCTCCGCTAACACAAGCACACCAGCTAATTTCTTTGAAAGAAAAAGGGGTGACAGGAAAGTGGTGAAAAGGGGTCACAAAGAGGGTAAGACAGTAGGGAAACAAGCGTGGGATTTGCAGGAGGGATGTAGGTAAGGCCCATAGATGCCCATGTCTTTGGCAGCAACAGCTGTGCATTTCCATGTATTTTGGTGAGACATTGGAAACCTTTCACCCCTGAGAGAGGTGTCAGGACAACATTAATATTTGTTGTAGAGCCAATTGTAATTAACTGTTTCAATGTCAAGCAGACATGTGTGCGACATGGACAGCTATGTATGGGGCGTAATTTTTTGTGGGTACAGAGTGCCCTTTTTTTCAGGTGAGAGTGGTATGTCAGGTGAAGGAAGTCGGTATAGCTGGGGAGGTAGGTTGGGTAGGTTAACAGACAAGACAGACAAGACGCATACAGGGGCGGTGTATGACACGTGGGGGCTACACGATTGGCGGGGACGGAGGTTGGGATTTCCAAGATGCATGAGCCCACAGATGGCAAGAGTGGAACTGATATCCCCACCCATAGGCAGTTGCCACTGTTCCTTCACAGCCCAGGATGGGGCTGTGCTGGGGCTGTGTAGGCGGGGCAGCGGCCGGGGCCGTTAGCTGTGCCACACGAGCCTCAAGCTGGCGTGGGGCCCAAGAAGAGTCTTGGATCTCCCTTCGCACCACAGACCGGACACGGCGGAGGGTGAGTGGGCGAACCCCTCCGGCCACACTTGCAGAGGGGACAGGCCCCATCCCTGCAGCGCTTCCACCCGAAGGTGGCACAGGGCCACGGAGGGTCCAGCCTGGGCACTAGTGCCAGGTGCAGTCACCAGCTGAGGTGGGAGAGGTGGGTCCGCTGGGACCTGCCTTCCCAAGCGTTCTAGGTTTGTGAGTAGTTATGTTAGTTTGGGTTAGTGGCATTGTATTCCATTCAGATTAGTTGTAACAGCATGCATTGTTATTCCCATCAAACAAACACCCAGATATTAACACCATTGAACAAGGGGCATATCAATATCACATGCATTATTTGAACAGAAATACACAGTCAAACAACATGCAGGGTTGATTAATGGCAACAGGCCATCAGATTTGCAGGTATGAACAGGGCACATGCACGAACAGACATGCATATATTTTTGAAACGGACAAATGTCCATGATTAATGAAATGTTCACATACCATTATTTAGTGGGTGTTGTTATATGGAATTATAGGGTTGGGCGGAGATAGAAAGTGATGACACATTCATATGTTACACATTGATTTACATTTGTAATAGGTACACAATTAAGTTGAGGCTGATGTTTCAAAATAAATTTTATTTGACTGTCAAGCTACACCTGTTACAAATACATCACTATCCTACTTATTTTGAATTTGATCAGATACATCATCCTGCTACACTTTGATGACAGGACAGGGGACAACTATGGCTGTTTAGTCTGTCAGATAATCATTCATTCTATCTGCAAATTGTTTACTGTGATCACCATATACAGCATTTGGCCTAGACATTCCAGATTCTGACACACTGAAATCAGTTTGGGATATTAAGTTGTACTTCCCACATGCATTTAGTTCTGTAGAAACACACTGGGGCTAATATATTCAGGGGTTATTACTACTTTATTTATTCATACATGACCCTTTCTGTCACTCTCACACATCCTGCAACTTCACAGTTCAGGTTGCTACTTCTAGGCTTTGTTCACATGTTAGACTAGTGGTGATTCAAACACTTTCCAACAGCCTCACTTCTGTCATGATTCAGCATTTCAACAGGGGATATATCTCACATGTGACTACCTCAGATTCTGAAGCTGTACTCTTGAGACTACTGCAGGTTACACTATATTTAATTAATGGTGGGACATCTGTATTACAGCACTGTTTAATTCTATCAATTATATTTCCAGTTACACTTGCATACTGATGAACTTGTTGCAGCCATACCTGCAGACTTTCAAATCTTGCTTGCACATTATATTACTTTTAATCAATACACTGCAGTGTTCTGATACATGCTACAGTATAATATTTATTTACAAGTACTGGGTGGGGTTACTAACCTGCATGGTGGCGCATCCGCACCAGCCTACGGGCATGCATCTCGCGATTCATAGGCGGACACCTGCAGCTGTAATCTGAAAGAAGTAATATTGGACTACACATCTCCATGGTATCAGCTAGTTGAAATCCTTACATACATAAGTAAAATGTGACTTACTCAGTAGTGGGGCGTTGGGCATATCCGGGGCCTCCTGGATCCATTCGGTCAACTGGTCTTGCTTGCGTCGCTTCAGGTCCGCATGGTGGTGATGGACCTGCTCACCAGTGCGTGGAATGCCAGTAGCACTGGTCAGATCACGAGCCAACTGGTCCCATGCCTCTGCCCTATATGCTCCCCATGAGACCTGGCCCTGCATGAGTTGGGCCTCGTGATGATGGACAAGGAGCCAGACCATGTATCTGGACTCCTCAACGCCCCAACGCTGTGCTCGAAAGCAACGTCCCTCACCTACTCCACTCATTCTGACTGCAGCTGTGTTCTACAATCGTTTCTGCTGTGTATTCCCGCCTATGGGGCTTATATATGCCGCTTTTCCCACATTTCTCTGATTGGCCATTTTGGAATTGTATCTACTTCACTGAAAATGCTTTCTCATGCTCCATTCTGGATTTTATCCCATATATATGCTATTTCTGCATTTCATGGTATTGCTGTCATGGCTTAGTGGTGAAGTACCTTGACTCTAGTGCATGGTATCCTGGGTTCGACTCTGGCAACTGACTTTTGATTTTCCTGACAGAAATGAGTTGAGGACCTGTCAATCAAACATGCCAAAAGCACTTTTAAGCATTTAAAACCAGGTCTGCGCTCGTTTGTGCGGAGGTAACGCATGCGCACTGGCAGTTAGCTTGTGGGAGCGGCGCGCAAACGGTGTGCGCTGGGATAAACCTTAATTGGCTAGTGACACACATGTTCAGCTAAGCACAGCTAGTTGCAAACGGTTTCAGCCTATTAAACTGGTGCTTAGCAATGGGCATGCAGTTTGCAGCTTTTTAAACACTACTCAGCTACGGGCACTCCGTCTCACAGCAGCTTAGCTATCAGTACATTTCTGACTATTTTTATTATTGTGTTACTTTGGAATATATGCTCCATTTCATTCCATTTTACAAAAGGGAATACATTTACATTTGTACAATACTGTCAGGGGGCTTTTTCGTGCTTATTTACAAAAAAAAAAAGGTTGTTGTGGGGGCTCGAACCCTGCCTGCCTACTCTTAGGCCGGCAACTCTACCGCTAAGCTATTACTTCTTGGCTTACTTTGCATATTTAGTTCTTATATCCTTTTCCACTGACTGCTAACTGTGATTGCGCTAGTAGCACACCCGCGCTACGGGCGCACACAGTAGCAAACATTTACGGGGTTTAAAAAAAAAAAGGTTTTAATTTAATTTTATAACATCTCTTCACTTTATACAGTGATGGTCTATCGGGGCATGTGTTGTGTAGTGTGTTTATTCACATTTCCATGGCCTCTCTCGTGGCTGTTTACTTTCAGCCATTCTAGTCTTCGGGGGGCGTGTCCGCTTGCAGGGCTTAGCCTACAGACACGCCCCCTACTCTCTTACACGGACCGTGTAAGAGTTACTAGTGTGATTCAGCATGCCTCATGCACCTCATGCATATGCATGACATGCTGACATCACACAGTTTAACTGCAGCCTCCGTGTAAGAGTTATAACTCTTACACGGAGGCTTCCTGAATTTGGCCCATTGCCTTTGCTTTGTGTATATATTCCAATAAAACATTAAGTAAAGAGTTCTGCAAGAAAGTATTTAATATTATTTGATAACAATCCTATTTGTCTTTTAATTTTTTATTTGCACTTTCTTTGACAGTCCAAGTGTTCTTAGTTGCATGTATTTTCAGACTCTGTGTAGATCATTCCATGTCCTCTATATCAGTTAGTATTTTTTTCTTGTGAATAAAGTCCAAAGCTTCTGACAAAGAGTTAAGGATCTTCTCACCTTCTGGTAAAAATATTTCTATCCTGGAGGGAAAAAGAATTTGTGCTTTGATGTTAACTTTTCAAGGGAACACATTCTTTCCTTCTAGATTTGACAGAAGAGGTATAGTCATTGTCAAAACAAATGAGTTTGTCCTTTATCTTGATGGGAGAATTATTCCACGCAGACTTCAAAACCAAATCCTTAAATTGGCAGGACAAAAATCTAATAATGATGGATCTGGGGTTAGGAGAAACTGTTGTTGAAGTAGGTTTTGCTAGAGACCAGTGAGCCCTCTCTATACCGAAGGAAAAGGCTTTAGGAAGATTTAGTGCTGTTGGAAGTTAGTTATTAAGAATGTATATCATATCAGTTCCCTCTTCCTTTTCTGGTACTCCATAGATTCTAATGTTGTTTCTCCGTGACCTACTTTCTAGGTCTTCCAGCTTTTCTGTTATTTTTGCATTCTGTTTCAAAAGAAACTCATTTGACTTTCACATTCCATCAGTCTGCCATCCATATCTGTTACAGATTCCTCGATAGAAGCAATTTGTTCAGAATGCTTTTTAGCCATTTCACTACGAATATCCAACTCTTTACTACAATCTTATTTAATAGTATCTATTTTTCTCTAGTTTGTCCATTTTTATAGATAGTTTTTGAATAGTAGTTATTAATGTTTTCACCTCCTTCTTTACAACACTGTCCTGATGAGAGTCCCTTGAGTTACTCATACTTGGATTTCTTGAGGAAAAACTTCTTGAGAGGAAAAAATAATAAAAACATATGTTTTAGTACTAATTTTTGAAAAATAATAAAGGACCTATATTCACAAATCCTCTGATAGGGTGGCCACGGTGGTGCAGCAGTTAGCATTGCCATCTCACAGCAAGAGGTTCTTCGGTTCAATCCTCAGGTGGGGTGCCTTCTGTGTGGAGTCTGCATGTCCTCCCTGTGGTCATGTGGGTTTTCTCTGGGTGCTCTGGTTTCCTCCCAAAGACATGCTGTAGGTGGATTGGACACTTTAAATTGACATGTGTGTGTGCCTTCTGTGGAAAGTTTGGTGCTGGGCTGGCAACTTGACACTGTAAAATTCCACTGCCAGTCATGAGCAGACAGGTGATCCTTAACTGAGAAAAGCCAGAAGAAGATTCACAAATCCTCTGATATACTTTTGGATTAGTATTTCCAAAAATTAGATTAAATTTCCTGTCAGAATAAAAATGTTATAAGCAGAGCTAATGTTCAGTGCTTCTAGCAGTCTGGCATCTTCTTCTTTTGCATTTCTTGACTATGCTTGTGTTATGTGCATTTTACTAATTAGAACAATAAAAATTATGACATTCATCCTTCTGAAACTAAGTTGTCCTGTTGATGTAATTATTCATTTCGAGCTATTTTTACCAAGTACAATCTTCAGCTATTTACCTCATTGTAGCTCCCACCACCGATAAAGTTAGCCACTTAATCATAATAAGAAGAAACTACTGTTCTAATGCTATTTATGAAGTTAATAATGCACATTTGATAAACTTAGCTATACAGAGTTGGTGTAAAGAAATAAAAGCAATTATGTAAATATAATCAAGCATATCATTTAGCAAGGCATAGTTAACTGACTGAAAAAAAGAGATAAAATGTTAGGAATGTAGGAGACAGCGCCTACTGAATCCCTGATATGAAGCAGGCCTCCCACCAGCCAGAACTATAAATATATACTAACTGTGAGGTCATTCAAACTTGGAGAAGAGGGAGGAAGTAATAAAACCACAACACTGACCTTCTCACTCTTCCCTGAGTCTAACAGTGACTATAATAAGCTGACAACCTTTCAGTAACAGTATTCTGAGAGGTGATCAAGCAGATATTGACAAATAACAGGTTTCCCATAGACATTGACAAATAATGGGTTTCCCAGGGTACATTGGCACCAAGAGAATGGAATATGTAAGTTTGGGTCTACATCTCAGCTTTTGGTATACATCTCAGCTGAGTTGTGTGCGAAAGACAAAGACCCTTTAACAGTATGCATGAACTAACATTTATCAAATTAAAAACTGTTATAGACACTATAGTTGCCATTCATTTTAAACAGTTTAACATGTGCAATTTCAATTTTTCTAATATTGAACATAAGCTCAAATGTTTAGTATCAGCTGTAGGTCTTCAGATATGAAGTGATGCATCCTAATGCTCCAACTAACATCTCTAAATAAACTGTATTTGTGGAATGTTAAAGATAATTTCTTGCTCTCCAATATTTACATTTTAAAACTTGTTACTGATAATTTTTAATATGTGTATGTATTACGAACTGCACATATTTAAAACTGATAAAGGTTGTACAATGATTTTGATCATCTAATTTCTTGCAGCCTTTTGTTTTATATTAGTTAAGGAGGATATTTGAAAGTAAACTTGTAAGGAATATTAGCCTTTGTTTAATTTTTACACTGACTAGTATAAACAGTTGTTATACTTGCTATGTAACCATTAGCTTGTTAGAATTACATTCATTTTATGAAACATAGAAGATAAAGGATAGTATTAATTCTAATTTGGGGCTCAAACATGAGGCCTCCAGCATACTGTGATGGCTTTGATGATTCTAGCTTGATTAAGGTGAGGCTTTCTATTATTTGTGTGTATCTAATTTGATCTATTTTGTGAACTGATTTGTGATACTATGCTGCAATAAAAGGTGAGTTGAGCTTATGTAGCTCATAAAGTGTGATCACTTATATAAACATTTCTGTTGAAATTACTGATTCAGACATAGAAGTGATAACTATATATTTCCCTGTTAAGAAACATGTGAGATATATGATGTAGTGGTCATTGACTGTTTCTTCTCACCTAAAATCATCATTATATGTGCAAACCACAGTTTATTTTAATAATATTCAGTGCAGGCTCTTTTGCTTTATCAAATAATAAGTGCATGATATACATTATAACATCACAAGAAAAAGGATGAGAATTTAATTAGATAAAAATGAATCATTCTAAGAAATCAACAAAAATTTGTTAAAACACTTATACAGATTTCAGAAATGGATACTAAAAGCACAGTGATTGCCCACTGCTTTGGAGACATCAAAGCTGAAATTATTGTGCAGAGTGATTTCTGATTTATAATTAGTGCAACAAATGAAATTGTGTTGCAATGCTTTACCAAGACAAATCGATAACAATAAACAAGAGTGAGAAGTCTGTGGAAATTTGATGTAACATAACTGATCTATATCTAAGAGTTATGGCAGCATAAATCCACTTTAGCCAGTTTATGGCAGGCCATACAATTCAAATGTATGAATACTCATAATGTGAGGATACTGGCTAGAGGTAGAAATATGGTCACCTATATATTAGTTTTCATTAGGTATTACAACTACTACCAGCTAAAATTAAACTATCTAATTTTGAAAGCAAATGGTGACTAGAGTGGCAGGAAAAGTAGTTAATTTCTATTAGGATTGCATAGAATGATTTAGAAGGACCACCAGAGGGTTTTGGTTGTATTATGGGTTTTCAGATCCCAGGCCTACAATATTTAACACAAATGGCAGTGATATTCTTTAAGCAGCATAATCTCATTGAACAGAGATGTAGCTTCCTTGAAGCAATCATTTCTGTCACATCTTTTAGCCTGCAAATTACAGGATCTTGATCACAAAATATCTTTTATTATTCATCTTAACTGTAGAGACTTAGCATATCCCAAATGATATGCATCACCCAGACTGAGGACATGGATTCATAGGTTGTTACTAGGCTAACAACCACTAGGGCCCTTATAAAACTAATTGCGCACCCAAACCATTTGGTAGCATTAAAAGTTAAGGATGGCTTAGATGGTATTTAATACAGTTGTATCAAACTGATCATACATATCTTAACTGTAAAAGAAAGTATGCATGCCTTAGTCTGTCGCACAAAGCAACAGTTCCACATTCTCAAATAACAGTGCGCATGCATCTCTAAACTGTAAAAGGAAAGTATGCATGCAGTAGTCTGTATGACAAAATAACAGTACAGTATCATAGAGTAGATAGCTGTTGTGGGTTTAAAAGCCACACTTCCCAAATATACAATGCTGTTAGGTTTTCATCATTATTGCAATATAACATCAGACCTCTACACCAGTGGCACAAATAGCCTGCTGTAAACTATAAGCAGTATAATTGGAGCACATGTATGTGCAATATATGCACACATCAAGGATTCCTGGCTGCAATCTGTACTACAGTGTACCCCTGTTATGAACTGCATAATCTTAAAAGTAATGGAGACATTTGTAAGGAGTTTGTAGTCTTAAAATTAAAGGTAACAGAAAAGAGTCAAATAATTTTATCGATACTTTGTATGTCACATATGAAGTTACTAATGTTCTTCCTTTTTTTCTCACCCCAACCCTTATCTTCTCTCTTTTTTTTCATTTTTATTCTCAAGAGCACAGCAGGGTAGGCCTGTCCCACTGAATCCTCCTGTCCCCACTCTACCAGCTACAGCACCGCTGCCCAGCATGTCTGATGCATGACCTGGCAGCACCCTCTCTACTACCCCTGCACTAGCATGTCTCTCACATAGTTCTGTCCCAGAGAATAGGCCTGTGGTTCCCTGCATAAGCAGTGGAGGAGATGGTGACTTTATCACCTAAATGAACTGCCAGGGAGGGTGCATAGAATTGTGCCCAGCACTGTGGGTGCATACCTATACCGGATGGCTGCCTACACTGCATCCTGGTTCAGAATACCATTAGAAGACACAGATGTTGGGCACTGCAGCCAGTGGCATTGTGAGGTGACAATGATGACAGTCCACTGGATGAAAACTCGATTCTCAAAGTCACACAGCATGAGACCTCCATTTCCCCACCCTCTTCCCAGCCATAGTGTTCATCCACCTCTTGTGTCCTTCTTCGTCCCTTTCTCTTGTCTTGTTTGTCTTGTCTGTCTGGAACTGCTTCCACACCTACCTGACTTACCTCACCCAGACATTCCAACATCCCTTACCCAGCATTTCTCTCTCTAAAAAAAAAAAATGGGCACCTGTCCCACAAAAAAAAAAAAAAAAAAAAAATTCATCCCATACATAGCTCTCCATTTTGCATGCATGTCTTCATGACACACTTGATTGGGTTCATTTGGGGTATACAGCATGATTGTGTTGTGGTTACCCCTGTCTCTGGAGGTGGCAGTCCAAATTCAGCTAATATTTTGCATATATGATCATGTTTTATTGTTGAAGGCATGGATAGCTATGGTTCTTTCCTACATCCCTCCTGCACATTCCTGCCCTCCTTCCACTTTGTTTTCCCCTTGCTTCCTCCCCATTTCACCACTTTCCTGTCTTTCCCATTTCTTTTCTTTAAAGAATTATTACACAGTGGTGCACATCTCACACCAATGTGAAGCAACAGTGAATGGCAGCAATGCAAGTTTATGTATTTAAAGTATCATACACACTTGTAAAATTACTATTTATACCCATATTCAGGCCCAGTAATATCTGTCTCCAGTAACAATGCATTAACATGTGCTGCCACAAAGTCATTTAGGTAGCAGATGTATATTATACAAGTAATAGTAAGTTACACAGTGTAGCAAGGATTTCCCTTTGCTTGTCCCCAAATCATCAATGTTGTATCTTCCCCCTTAATTTTGTATGCGCAATCCCCAGTAATGTTTTATAAAGCATTATTGCTTTATACCTATTTAGTTTTATAAAGCATTAGTGTGTGATGGAGCACGATATTGAGCAACTTCATTAAGAAACACTAATACAAAAGTAGTTCAATGTATTAGCTACAACTGTATTCAGAACCACTTCCATCTGGCTCAAAAAAAGGAATGTATTACTGCATTAAGTGAATTAATACCTGTAGCCAGAGAGTCAGTTAAGTAGTAGGTGTATGCAACAGCAGCTAAGCCTGCAATTTCTATTCAGTCACTAAAATACACCTACTATGCAACAGAGTCTGTAGCACCATCGGTTAATATATTGATCCATTCATTTTTGGGGTCTGTTGGTACTGGGTTCAAATCCAGGTGTATGTAACAGTTTCAAATACATGTATGTGTAAATCCAAATTTTAAAGTGTGATTGTTTGTATGGAGTCTCTAAAATATGGCTAGATGGTACTGGTTTCCAATAAAGATGTATATAACACTTATAACTGCTTTTTGCCATAGCCGTGCATTAGTGTATAATGCACACCATCGTGCAATTATGCTTTAAAGAAAAGAAATGGGAAAGATAGGAAAGTGGTGAAACTGGAAGCAAGCAGGGGGAAGAACAAAATGAAAGATGGGCAGGAATGTGCAGGAGGGATGTAGGAAAGAACTATAGCTATCCATTTCTTCAACAGTAAAAAATGTTCAGATGTGCAGAATATTAGCTGAATTTCCAGTATCAACCCCTGAAAGAGGGGTGACTACAACACAATCATGTTATATAACCAAGTGGTCTAAATCAAGGGTGTCAAGACAAAATGTGCGCAAAATGGAAAGCTATGTAATGGATGACATTTTGGGGGGACAGGTGTCCTTTTTTTCTTTTTCTTTCTTTTTTTTTTTTTTGAGAGAGAGAGAGAGAGGAATGTTGGGGAAGGGAGGTATATATGTCTAGGTCTGGTACATTGGAGAGGTGGGGAGGCAATTGCAGACAGACAGGACATACAAGACAAAAAACAGGGACAGTGAAGGACACAAGAGGTGGGTGAATGCCATAGTTGGGATGAGGGTGGGGACATTGCAAACCCATGGACATCAAGCTGGGAGACAGTGAGAATTGAGTCATCACCCACTGGACTGTTATCACTGTCACCTCACTGCACTGATGGCTGCAGTGTCTGACTTCTGCATATGGGATAAAATCACCACCTCTGCCACTGCTTCTGGAGGGAAGCACTGGCCTATCCTGCCTGGCAGAGCTCTTTTTGGGGGTCAAGTAGTGCAGGGGCAGCAGAGGGGGTGCTACCAGGTTGTGTCCCAGATGTGCTCTGTCTTGGTGCTGTAGCCAATGGAGTGGGGATAGATGGATGCTGTGGGGTAGGCCTTACGTGCTGTGCTGTGGAAAGAAAAAAAAAAAAAGAGAGAAGATAAGGGTTAGAGTGCAAGAAAAATAAGGGAGAACATTAGCAACTTCATATGTGACATACAATGCATTGTATGTCACTTATGACATACAATGCATTGATACAATTATTTGAATCTATTCTGTTACCTTTACTTTTAAGACTACCAACTCCTAACAAATAACATTTTTACTGTTAAGACTACCCAGCTCATAACAGATGCACACTATACTACATATTGCAGCAAGCAATCCTTAATGTGCACATACATTGCTTATATGCATGCTCCAATTATACTGAATACAGTTTACAGCAGGCCATTTGTGCCACTGCTTTAGAGCTCTGACATTACATTGCAATATAGATGTTCTTTTGTGGGTGGGTGAGCAAAGAAGAGTTACTATTATGTCACAAATTAGAATGCATTGTTTTTTGTGAGGAAGCACAGCTGAGTTACTGCTATGGCACATGCAAGTATATTTTGCTCCTGCTAAACTCCTTGTTTTGCATCCTGCCTATTGTTAATATTTCACATCTGTAGACTGTTTTATGTTTTTTTTAGTGGGTACTACTGACTGCCTACCTTTACTGTTTTATCTGGAAACAGTTACATGGTACTTATGTGTATTATCATTCTTTTGTCTTTTAGGACACAAACAGTGTCAGTGGGGTAGAGACCCCCATTCAGTGAAGTGGAAAACAATATCATTGTTGATGTTCTCCGTCAATATGGGAAATTTCTCCTGGAAGGGGTCTGCCCAAAATTCAACAAAGGGTACAATTATCGCCAGCACATTGTTGACAATGTCAATTCTGTGCATAGCCACAGATGGACATATGAACAGGTGCACCAAAGGGCCACTAACATGATTACTACTGCACAGAGGCAAGCAGCTGCAGTTGCCTGATGCCAAAGGGTAACCAGGGGAAGGCCTGTTACAGAACCACATCTTACCCCAGTGAAGAGATCCTGGTGAATATCCGTCAACATGAGAACTCACAGCAGAGTGGAACACTGCATGTCCTTGATGTGGGCACCACTGCTTCAGAGTCTCAAGATGAGCTTCCAGGTAGGCTTTTTTATATGACCAGTGGAATACTATTCTGTAGTAAAACAACTGAAATAAAAGTTACTTCTGTGTCACATTATTTTGTTTGGGGGGGTTGAAGATTGCTACAGTTATAAGCTCAGTTTGGGGTTGTCAGCCATGCTCTTGTGCACGTACAGTTAATGCAGATATAGAGGAGTACATGTATTATCCTCTATCTTACTGTTAAATATGATGATGTTGCTCTTACCTCTTGTTTAACTTATTTTAGGACTGTCAGGAATCCAGTAACATATGCTTCCTGCAGATAGTAAGCCAAATAAATTTATGTCAGTACTGCAGATCAGTTTACATAAATATCATAATGTGTCATTTTAGGCCTGTTGTGTGTATTGCTGGCAATAGTGGCAGCTCTGTTAGTAGTTTAGCATGTATTGCACTTCAGTTGTGCAGGTTTTAATGTATGCTTATGTTTCTTCCTTTTTATCACAGGTGATCATAACAGTGGGAGTTTGGGCCCTGTGCCACCTGATGTCAGTGTCTCAGGAGACACTGATGATGATGGCGCCAAAACTGAGGCACAGTAGTGGGGTGCAGATGTGGAATCTGACACAGAGGTTGACATCCAGCCACCCTCTTCATTTTCCCCAGACACAGCCAATAAGCCTACACTTACCCAGTCCACTGAGCCCACAGATATTGGCCAGGTGGAGGGTGAGGACATTGATCAGAAAAGTGTGGCTACTGCAGCTTCAGTGCCAGTTAATTCTGGCCATAGCCAAAGTGTGAGTGAGGTGCCACACAGGAGGGTTGATAGGGGTGTTTGTAGGGGGTCTGCTGTCCCTCCTTCATCTGGTGCAGGTGTCTCTTTCTGTGTAACTCAACATATGCACAGGGCTGTCAGAGAGGCAAAGACATGTTCAGAAAGGCACTCCAGACAAATGCTGAGGGTTGTAGATGTGGCACAGGCTGACATGCATGACTGCCTACACCATGTTTCTAATTCGCTGGATCAGATGAATGACACTTTGGAACAAGGGGTGTCTGTGATGGAATGAGCAGTGTCTGTGATGGAACTTCTGCTGGGAGGGGAACAGCATCCCCATGGGTGTAGGTCAGCCACAACATCTGATGATAAGCAATGTGGCTGTGCCCGATCACACTCCCATAGTGGCAGTACTTCCATTGGTCCATTGGCAAGTGTGCTGTCCACACCCAGACATGAGGCCATGGGGCCATGGTCCTGGGTATTCTCATGAAGAGAGCATGTCCAGCAGACATCTGTGATATTCAGGTAGCAGCACTGCATCTGACCTTGGGTGTGGAGGTGCCAATTCAACTACTGAAGGAGACAGTTCTCATGGTCGGGGTGACAATGATGAATTGCCAACTCTATCTGCATGTCTCACACCTGTTCAACATGCGAAGACATAGAGCTAGCACTGAGCTTGGCTGTGTTCATGCAGACTCTCAAACACAGTTTCCCATGGAGGACCCCTACAGACACACACACACAACAGTTAGATGGTTCAGCCTGCTTGCTTCCCTTTCTTACACACACACACACACAAACACCCCCCCACACACACACACACATACACACTCACTGTCTTTTTGTGTCAACCTAGGCCTCCTGCCCCCCACACAACACTATGTGCAAGTGATAACAACTGTGCCATATACCTGTTTTCTCTCTTTTGGATTCAGGGATTCAAAAGCTTTGTGTCTGATGAACAGGGCGCATACCTACATTAGTGCTTAGTATATCTGCATTAGTGTTGTTGAACTGATAATTCTGCCTGTCACTTATATTTGCCTTGCCAAGTTATACAATGGATAGCATCATCATGTCAGTAATTTCTGGTGTATTCTCTTGTAAGGGTTGTGAAGTCAGGAAATGCATTTGTCTCAATACTTTCTAACTTTTCTCTTTAATGATTTTCCAGTGCATACATATGGTGCACATCATAAGTCATGCCATCACATTCAGATCTCAGGTTTGTATGACAGCACTGTAGTCAAATCTCATCAGAATAGTAATACAATATGATACTCTTTTTTGCATGACCCTCACCAGACACATGCAGCAGCTAGACAGACTGCAGGGCTTGTTTGTCAAGATAACACCGGGCCTACTAACCACACCATGATGTATGTGGATAGATTAAAAGATATGTCACTGTAATCTGTCTGGTATTGGATGAGGTGACATCGGCCTGGACTCCAAGCCAGTGTCTGATCATGCCCTGGTGGGATGACTGCATATGCAATAATCTGATATAGCCTATGACTTCAGCATTGTCTGTTGAGCATATGGTAATAACAGTGTCCCACATGCTGGTGTAAAATGCTATCTGTAATGTCAAGTAACAGCTTACACACACACACACACACACACACACACACACACACACGCACACACTCAGTTGACTACAGTGAGAACAGAACCCCCACCTATCTAAGTACACAGACTACAAAACACAATAAGTTATGCAAGCACCAAGTCATACGTATGACGTTTACATGGCTGCAGGTCAACTTATAGTGGATGACATCAGCAGGCTATGTTGAAGAAAGAGATTGGGAGGGCTGCATGAAATGGATGTGTAGGCTTGTGCAAGTATCAAAATACTGGCAAGCTGTGCCATTGGAGAATTAACTGTAATGTGGTATGTCTTCTCTGCTGACTAGAGATACACACACCCAGTTAATTGCAGTGAAAATAGAACCCCTACCTAAGTACACAGACTACAGAACACAGCACTTTATGCAAGTGCCATGGCACAAGTCTGATTTTTATCTGGCTGAAGGTCAACTTACAGTGGATGACATCAGCAGGCCATGTGGGAGACAAGAGGTTGTGAGGGCTACATGAAATGAATGTGTAGGCTTGTGCAAGTATCAAAATACTGGCAAGCCATGCCAATGGAGATTAAATGTAGGATAACATATCTACTTTGCTAAGTAGAGGCACACACACCAAGCTGACTGCAGTGAGAACAGAACCCCTACCTATCTAGGTGCACAGACTACAAAACAAAGTACTCTATGCAAGTGCCATGGTACAAGGCTGACTGAGGAATGACTACAGGTCAACTTATAGTGGATGACATCAGTAGTGCATGTTGGAGAGAAGAAGTTGGGAGGACTGCCTGAAATGGATGTGTTGGCAGGTGCAAACAAAATACTGGCAACCCATGCCATCGGAGAAACAATTATAGAATAGTACATCTGCTCTGCTGAGTAGAGTGACACAAACCAAGTTGACTGCAGTGAGAATAGAACCCCTACATATCTAAGTGCCTAGACTACAGAACACATTTCAAGCACCACGGCACAAGTTGGACTTTAACATGGCTGCAGGTCAACTTATAGTGGATGACATCAGCAGTGCATGTTGGAGAGAAGAAGTTGAGAAGTCTACCTGAAATTAATCTATAGAAAGGTGCAAGTATCAAAATAACACCTGTTTATGGGATTGGGGCATTAACTGCAGGATACAAACTTGCTCTTCTGGCTAGACACACATACACAGTTGACTGTAGTGAGAACAGAAGCCCTATCTATCTAAGTATACAGACTACAGAACTCAGTACTTCACACAAGCACCATGGCACAAGTCTGATTTTTGTATGGTTGCAGATGAAATTATAGTAGATGACATCATCAGGCAGTATGGGAGACACCAGGTTGGGAGACTTGCATAGGCACATAAATTCATAGGTTCATATGAGGCCAGTAACCTAACAGCACTAGGGTGAGTAGAAGCCTAGCTGTGTAAAAACGCAAGTACCCTTACTGAACATAGTTGGAAGTTTGAGTTTAGCAGATCAAGGTTGTCAACACCACCAACTGGCCCTGTCCATGAGGGAGCACACAATATTATATATTAAACTTTGTAGTATGATTGAAATATGTGTGTAAAAATATTGAGACCCCAGGGTTGCACTGCTTGGTGGTGGTGGGGGGGGGTGGACATGTATACATTATGAATACATGACATATATTTAGAATGTGCTCTCAGTTTGCATTGTTTCCACATGTATTTTTTCTCTTACAAAGGAAATGGACAATAATCACCAATAAAGAAATCATCATATATACAGGTCCATAGTGCAGTGAGCAGTGGATTTGCATGATGTGTACATGCATGCGAGTTACACCTGTTTGCACATAGGTAAGCAGTGCACAAATGTGAGCTGTGTTGCAAACATCTGCCAAGCAGACCGCAACAGTGGCAAGCAATTGCATGTATAGGCAGTTGTGCATGTGTTTTTTGCAAAAGTTAAGTCATGCCAGTCCAGGTAGCAGGAATGCATTTACAGCACTATAGTACTCAGTATACCTGCAGTCATAATAAATTTGATGATAAATGTGGTAATACATAGATTCCCCCATCAGTAAAAGTAATACTTCATGGAATATGCTATATTTGAAGCCAGGACCATGTATATGGCAGTTTCACACTTACACCTGTTGCCACAAGAATGTTGAGGAAACAGTTGTCTGTGTTGCACTTCATTGCTGCAAACTTCAATGTCACAGCATCAAAACAAAGGTTGCACACTCTGTACTAGAACCCAGTACCATGTGTACTCCAGGCCAGGTTTTCACAATGACCAAAAGGCATTCATTGAATGTATACAGTTTCTATTTTGGGCTATCTGCTTCCTAGGTGGTCCACCATGCATCACGCAAACCAGATAAACACTGTCAAACCTGAAATGTATTTATTGCTCACTTTAATTGTTTGCACTATGTGGTGCATCACGCAAAAAGTGCAATTAAAAATGAGAAGAAAAATACAAAAAACTAGTAATAGACACATATAAGTAAAATATGTACCTGGTGTCACATGCTAAGGTACTTTCTGCACAAATCCATCAGTAAGAAATTGTTAAGAAATACAAGGATATGCAATAATATTACTAAAGAATACATTCTGGGTTCAGGACTTACCTTGCAATTGCAGCAACTGACACAATTTTATTTCAGGGCTAAAATTTAATTGTCTCTACTCCCATGGTATTAATGTATTCAGGAAACAACAGAATGAAGGCTACATGGATGCTACATAGCTTGCTGAATAGCTCCACCAAGCTGAAAATCACCTGCTTATGCTGTAATTAGCTCCTATGAAAAAATCTGCTGCTGTACGGAATATATCAGCTCCATTGGTGCTCATTAGTCTGCTATGCACACCTACACATTGTTGTGCACACCAGCTCTGAAATAAGGTAAACACAGGTAATCCTGTTATTACTTTTCTCCATTCCTGTAACAGAGCGCAATCATACAGCTCAAAAAGTGAAAGAAAGGTTACAAATCCTATACTAGAACTAAGGACCTACTCTAGTCCTACACATACACATGTGGCCACAGGAATAGTTAGGTGACAAGCAATGTGAAACCTACAATTCATTTCTCAATTTTCTTTGGTTTCTCTAAGTGCTGCATCACACAAACAGTGACAAAAATTAAAAAATAAATTTTAACTTAAAGCGGATAGAGACAATACATTTTAACAAACAATAAAGAGGATGAAACAGAACTTGTGAATTGTGCACTGCTTGTATGCACTTTTACACTTCACAAACCTACACCTCTGTAAGTGTAACCTGACAGGCCCCCTGATGTCATCATTCACTGTTGCCATCCATTGAACACGAACACTGTGGAAGTGCCTACACTAAGTGAACATCCCTACATGGTTACAATTATTTTTGGATTCAGCAATTCTAATGAGTTTTGACTTCATTTGCATCTTCACAGTGCTGAAAACCCTGAATCTATATGGTTGGTAACCATGCAGGAAGGGAAACCGAAAGGGAGCCCAATGTTGTACACTCAAGGGAGGGTATTACTTCGCTATATATCTGCACAGATGAATGCAGATTTTGATAGAATTTGACTGTATTCCATCAGATACATACTGCATATGCTTGCATTACAGTATGAATAGCATGTTTCATGGGTTTTACACCTTTAGCTGTCTACATTAGTTATGAGTGCATTCTTCATTTGGGTGAGGGAGAGCAAATATGCATTTATGTCATAAAAAGGAATTTTGCAATATTTAAAATCTGTACCCAACCTGGAGCTTTATCATTAAATATTTTTGGCTTTGTCCTAGATTCTTGCTTGGAAAGTTTGAGATGTAGTGTCTGTATCACTATCAGATGAGCTATACAAAACAAAGTGTGTATAACTGCTGGGTGAGGGTGAGGCTGTTTGTGGGTGAAAGTATCATCTTGTTGCTTGCTCAGTTTAAATAGTCTGGCTTTTAATGGATTAGTGTGCATTGGTGTGAAGATGGAATAGATGGATTACTGTGTGTTTGTATAAAACACAGCTGGAGTACAATACTGTGTTCATAATTCTTTTTTTTTTATTTCTACCTCAGACAAATACTGAAAATTGTCAACAATGGGGGCTATAACTATTATGTAATGGGGTTATTTGTGGATGAGAATGAGCAAGTTAAATATCAGTAGTCTGGCCGTGCAGCATACTGGTGTGCAGTTGTGTACAGCAAGTGGGAATAAATTGTCACAGCCATTTTTTATCACCATTGGACATTTAATGTATACAATATCAAATGGCTATGATCGAAGGGAAAAGATTATAGAGAATTATAATGACTGCAGTTGAAATGATCTTTTATGGCTAAAATGTTCTAAAATGGGTGATTTTATTATTAATCAGTAGATTTTGTTAATGGAAAAATGCTTGACTACTTTACACAAATTTAAAATACTCGACATTTTGGCTTTCTTAAACACTAAATACAATTTAAAATTACTTCATAGTTAAGTATGCATTTAAAACCATCAGGATGGAGAATCAAAAAGAACATATACATTGATAGTCTGTCCAAAACAGAGTGTATGTGGGTTCCATGCTTTGAAAACCATCTGGGGCTAAGGTGCACTTTATCTGCTAATGTTTTCAATACATGCATTTAGATGTTACAATGCAATTGAATAATTCATTTTATGAACTAGGGGTTGAGCATTTAGATTTACAGTATCTTAGTTTCGCTGGGTGATATAGTACCATTTTTGATACCTTATGTTTACATTCAGTATTTTATTCATGTTTAATTTTTTCTCACTTTTTATATTTTATTTTATTGCAGTATGTCATCTGCCAGTCATTAACAGACTGTGATAGTCAGTGACAGAAAAATAAACTTCAGTTACTTCAGTTAAAATCATAGTTAATAATGGTACTGGAAAACCTGAGAGATGCCTAGTGAACTTCCAATAATATATTCATGAATTCTCCTCCACCCTGACATCAGTATACTCGAATGCCATGTTTGGAGCCTGGGGAACATGAGACAAAAGCAAATTATTTATAGCAATATTTATCACCTGATTGGATGTACTGCTATACTACAAGCAAATTGTTTTATTAACAAGACAAACATTTTATTAGCCAGACACACAAGAAATTAATTGATTGCTCCATTTTCATTTAAAAAAAATAGTAGTGTTTCATTCCATACCTAACCAGGTAGTCATTCACTCTGAGATGGTAGTTTTGGGATCTCCTAAAAACAATAGCACGGTGAAATGATATGTGAATAGGTAGGTGCACTCACTAATATCAATTGCCACAGCATTTATTTGTTCCTGCCTTCACCCCAGGGACTGCTAGAGAGCATCAGTAAGATAACATTAATGGCATTATGCACACATAGTTAAAAATCACAATGTGATACATTTTCTTTACAAAGCTACAGTGACAAAGCTTGATTTAATTCAGCATTTTTACTCAGGTATACACTAACAAGGCATTTGGGAAATGCCTCAAGCTTTGTATCCACAAAGAAGGAAAGGTGGTGTTTGCCTAGTCTCGATAATAGAAATGCATAGGATAAGAGGATACATTCTAATCAATTCAAAGATGAAAATACAAATCTTGAAAAACATCCATAAATTAAAAGGCACATACTTAATGAGACCTAATGGGACTCACCACAGAATTCTTACATGACTGAGAAAAGAATTAGTAATGCCACTAATTAACCTTTTAACAACTCAAGGGAGAAATGTTAGAGTCATAGCAACTCAAAAAGCAGGCCATTTGTTATAACCAGGATACTGGGTTATAAAGGGACAAGGAATGAAATCTCATACCCTGCAACATGCTAGAGAATAAATGTGGAAGTCTGGAAGTAAAAATATTTAATGGATTCCAAAAGACTTGCTCTCAGAGTAAATTACTCAGTCTTACTGCAATCTCAGAGTTTGTAACTTACTCTGAGAGCAAGTCTTTTGGAATCTGGCCCAAATATATTTTCTTCTCTTTTCTAGAATATTCAGTCATTAATTACTGCTGATAGTTTGTTCAGATTTGACAAACTTGACAATAACTAAATGCAGGATATCATTTTTGGATGTTCCGGTTGAAAAGACTGTGAAGTCTATCCAGGGAAACATCTCAGCCGTATTTTCATTTGAACTGACCAGAATATCTCAAAAGATGTTTCATAAGGTATAGTCTAATCATAGCAATGAGTTCCAAGTATGATGAATCCCAAACTTTCACAAATTATTCTATGGGATTTTTTATTCATAACCTAGCAATCTCATTCTAAAAGTTTATCAATTTGTTATGCATTTTGTCTTTGTAAATATTCATAGGTGGTCTGGTACTTGAAATCTGAATCTCTAATAATCATTTCAATTGTATTTTAGTACAATCATTTTACTATTTATACCAGCTAAATTGCTAAATTGCTCAATGAAACTTCCATTCTTTCCAGTATTTCAGTAATGTATTATATCTTGTCATGTGTTCCTATGCTAGAATCTGTATACAACTGCATTAAATTGTACATTACATTAATATCCAGCCTATACAGCTCAACAGTAAGATTTATATCTGTTTCTTGTACCTAGATTGATGCATCTGAAAAGGTAAAAAGCAGTTTCTTACTCATATCTTTTTGACTTAGCAGAAGCTGCTTTGCCATTAAATACCTGAGCCCCCCATATCACCATTAATTCATCATCAATAACCACTTTTTCCAGGCTAGCATTCCATGCTAAAGCTACACTCACTTGGCTGCTTTGCTGCTCAGTGGCTTCTTCCACCAGAAGTAGATTCTTCTTTAAGAGAACAGAGTTTTAATATATTTGAGAAAGTATGTCCATATTTTATTCTGGTTACAACTGGTTCCTTTAACTTTGAATTTGCAGGTGATTTCAACATGATCCAAACTGACCAGTATTGAGTTGGGTAACACATGATTCAATTAAGCAAAACAAGAGACATGAAAATCACAAATTCAGTATTTCTTTGATATTGATGAACCAATCTTTACTCAGTGGACATATGTGTCTGTTAAAGACTATAGATCATCTTGTCTGCACTGTCTTTTCTTGCTCCCAAATGTAGTGTGTATCACATTACATCCACTGCTAAATGCCTGCAAATTTTTTACGTCAAAATATTAAACATTAAGTGCAGTAGCACTTTCAAACTACTTCATAATTTGTATTGTTGTATGATTTTATGTGTGTAAACATTAGATGAGTCAGTTTTGAGATCAGCATAACTTTACAAAGCAGGATACCTGAGATTTCTCTTTTGTACAGATGGTCAACGCTAATTTAGCATATATGGTCATAGGTAAGTGTTAGGCTAGTTGCCCTTTTGGGTTATTTTAAGCCTTGCCAATTTCCCTTTTTGTGCTTGAAATAACCTATCCCTTTTGCTTATAGATTTGCCTTACCCATCCCGTGGTTGATAATTGCATATTATCCCTAATGAGAATAACAGGGATCATACTACAGATAATTTGAGGGGTAGGCTACATCTGTCCATTACTAGTACAGGGGGCAGTCCTGGGGTAAATTTTCTGTCTCCCATTCATAGATTTTAGTTGTGCTTGAAAATGGACAAGGATGAACTTTGCTTTATGTGGATGGGGCTCTATTCCATAGCAGCACTATCCTCTACAAAATATACCTGTCCCTCCAAACCATTCTGTTGATGTTGCAGAAGCTTAGATCCCTAGACCAAGTATTTCTGATGCCATTTGACTTACTGATGTGTAGTAAATCCATCAGTAATGGTTCAGAGGATGCCTTGTATGCCAGACATAGGTAACCTTTTAGCAGTCTGTAGGACACTGAGTATAGTAACAGGGCTTTGAATCAGTCCAGGTAGGAGATGTTGTTTAGGCCTTGTATCCTTTTAGTAAAGTATCTTTGTGGGATTTACAGTTGTTGCATGTGTCTCGACAGATAAATGCCAAAGGGGGCTTTATATTCAAAGATTGACCTAATGATGGATGAGTAAGGGGGGGGGGGCAATGATATCACTAGATCTGAACTCAGTCCCTTTGTTTGCAAGCCATGCAATATAGAAGGACTTTCTTACAACAATGGACACATATTGGTCAAATGTTAGGTCACTGTCCACAGAAATTTCCAAATCCTAAACAGCAGAGTCAGCTCTTATGGGCATATTGTTAATGTGGTAGTTCCATGGGATAGATGACTTCCCAAAGTATACAATAACACATTTTTGAGCATTTAGTTTCAGACCATGATTTTGATATCAGTTATTGATTTGATAAATTTGATTTATTTTTATATACCCAGAGTCAAACAGGAAGACATTTTCAAAACACCCAAAACCATTTTACTGCACCCATCAAATCATATTAAGAGTTGTAGAGCCAAAACTGCACAGCCTAATACTTCTGATATTATTCAACAGCTGGTGTTGTTTAAAAAAACAAGTACGTTGTTTCGTAAACTATTTTTATTTCACTTAACTAAAGTTATTCAAGGATGTTTACATGGTTGTCTGTCTACACTTTACAACAAAAGTATAAAATGTGAAAACTGGTTATGTTAATTTCATTTGGAAATGAGTAAAAAAAAAAACAATAAATTATTAAGGTTAAAATTTTCTCAAAAGACAAATGACTTGGCAGTATATAATTAACCTGCTACATTCTGGACCTCCTCAAACCCTGGGGCTTAACACTGGCAGATACAGCTAAAAATCCTGCTTAAGAAAATTACTGATATTATTGAATAAGTTTGCAGGGTGTTATTATAGGAACATTTTTAGCAATGAAATAAGACAATGAAATAAACCTAAACCAATTAAACTTAATAAAACCCACAGCAGTGACTACACTGTAAAGTTTTCTTTAGAGAACACATGGATAATTAGCCAAAATAAAATATTAAGAAATGAGAAAAAAAGTATGCTTGCTGTGTATGAAGTGCTAACTTTATTATATCTGTTCTAATGCTATAGAAGTATGAATAACAGAAATGTGTATAACTTATAAATATACTACAATGAAACTCTTATTTTAGTTAATAACTGGCTGTGGTTAACAATGTACCTTTTACATTTGTGTGTTTAACTGAAACTGACTATATTTTGCCGTTCAAAGTGGAAC
This sequence comes from Protopterus annectens, assembly GCF_019279795.1. Lineage (NCBI taxonomy): Eukaryota > Metazoa > Chordata > Ceratodontiformes > Protopteridae > Protopterus > Protopterus annectens. The sequence goes on from NC_056730.1 coordinate 857,238,048, forward strand.
CTGTTTTTTTACATACTTATATTTTTAAGCAGCAGCTGACATATAGAAACATAGACACACAGACGTGCATGCACAGAAGCACACACACACACACACACACACACACACACACACACACACACACACACACACACACACATGCACACGCACACGCACGCACGCACACACACACACACACACACACACACACACACACACACACTTTAGCACCACTAATTACTTTGGCTTCTGTAGAATACATTTAGTGCCCAGACCTGCTGTATTTCTTGTGTTTATTTTTTCATCACTTGTGAAGAAAGCTATGATATGATGAAGCTTTCCTTCGGTATAGGCCTGCCTCCTGCATAAAGAAGGTAGTCTACTTGTTTCCATGAGAGTACTACAGCTGCAGATACAAAGATGCTGATTCTCATCCAGTCACTTTGCACACAGCATTGAACTGCTGAAGTACTTGCAGCAGGACAGCATCACATAAAATCAAAAGAGTAACACCATCTTCTGACCACAGAGATGCCACCTCATGGACGTCACGGTTTCACAAACTGGACACCTTTCAAATGTTAGCTGCTTTGTGATATTGACTTAACTAATATCACAAATAGCACTGGTGACAGAATGCAGCCTTGAAGGCTCCTGATAACCCACATTGAATACACATTGATGCCAACAGTGCAGACACAACTCATTTGGTATTTATATAGAGACTGGATAACTTGAAACAGTATCTTTGGCTGTCATACTAATGCAGGACTATGCAAAGCACAAGCCATGGAATAGTATAATAAACCTTCCATAAATTCACAAATGAACATAAACTGGATTAGCAAATTCTCCTGATCTTGCAAGATTTAAGATGTAGTTCACTGTTCTAGAATTTGGATGGAATACAGTTTGATCATCCTGAAAAAGAGATGTAATTACTGGTTAGGGTTTTCTCTTTAGCAGTCTACTATAGCCTTTGTTCATGAATTTTGAATGGTGTGATGCAACTACAACTGGAACACACTCTTTGGTCCCTTTTCTTAGGAATTGGGATCACTACCCAATTTGCCAGTCCACAGACATTGCCTCAGTTTTACATGCAACATTGAAGGCGTTCATTAAGCAGTATTCTTCAGCTCTCTTCAGAGTTTTCAACATCTTTTCCTGGAACTCATCCACACTTATAGTTTTGCTACTTTGTAGGCCTCTGATCATAAAGTAATGCACCTCAACCCAAAGGAGAATTTAGACACTGACTCCTGACAGGAATTCATTCTAGTTTCATAAGTTTCAAAATTTTATATAAAAGTGTTCTTTGGCCCAGCAGCCATTCAAATAACATTGATACAGTAAAATGATAGTCAAATGCATCCATGAATCCAACTTAAATTTGAAATCAGTTAAATCTTTAGCCATTCTATGTAGTAACTTATTCCATAATCCGGGCATATTATGAGTAATATATTTATTCTGTAATTAACTTTTACAAAACTTAATTTAGAAGTTAATACCTCATACTTGTGAGTTAAAGAATTATCATAATTTTCAAGATTTAGTAATGCCTTGATAAAATCATCATTAAAGGCTTTATAAAACAGGATTGCCTTACCTCAAAAATATCTGTAATACATGGTAAGCAGATTCAGATAATTGCACCTTTTACTGTAACATAGATCTTTTACAGATGGTAAATTCTTGATGAAAAGTTTTTGAACAGACTCTGATTTCTGTGATTTACACTTATTATACATACAGAATATCATGCACTTCAACATAGGTCTTACAAAGGATCTGTATAATTCAGCGATTCTTTATCATCTCACAATCTCAGCAATCTGAACATTAAATCTAAATTTCTTAATAATGTAACTCTAGTAATATATAAGTAGTTTTTAAAAGAAAGTTTATTAGCAACTCTAATTTCCAAGTCTTTATACCCATTTATAACTGATAATATACATTTATTTAACAGAACTGCTTTTTAATAAGTCTTTCCAAATAAAGGACCTGCCACTTGTCAGTACTAAGTGCAAGTCCATTATTATTCACCCATGTTAATAAAGTACTTAAAATGTGTTTATGTCATTGAAAGGCTTATCTGACGATGTAGTGAAGCCAATTTTGCAGTCATCAGCATATTTACTGGACCAGCAAACATTACTAACAAGACTAGTGGAAAATACCAAATTAAACAAAAATAGACCTAAAACAGACATCTGAGGTACTCCACAGAGCTACCCATGGAACATAGTATCAAATGCCTTGGTAAGATCTAAAAGAACAACTCCCACAGATGAGCCTTCATCAATAGCTAGCATGATCTGGTCATAAAACTCTTTAAGATTTATTAATATTTATATAATCTAAAAAAAAACTGAAACATAGACCTTTCAAGGCTCTTGCCTACCAAGGGGTTTAAACTAATAAGTCTCTATTTCTTAACATTTAGCTTATATCATTTCTTTGGAATTGGAGTCTTAGAAGATATTTTCTATGATTCAGGAACTAAACATTGTAATAATACTCCACTGAAATGTTATGTGGGGGTATGGTCAAGATGGTGAGCCGCTAGCAGCATAAAATATTGCTCTGCTTCTCTTGAAATACTCTGATGGAATTTTTTATCAGAAATTTAATTAACTTTTTTTTTTATGGAAAAAGCTCTGTCTGAGTAGTTTTATAGAAACATTTCATAGAAAAATCAAATCTGTGATTTTTCTGTAACTTTTGTAATGTCAGAATAACTTCCATTTTTTTTCTGTTAAATGAACTACTCTAAAGGAAGTCCCCAAGAAACTTCAATGAAGAAAGAACAGTGGTCCATTTAACATTGTATTCAGAATCTATCATTGAAAATGGACAAATCAGAGTCTAAAATGGACAATATAAAAGAAGAATGCAAGAAACAAATGGATCTTTTAAATGACATTATTAAACAACAGTCACTGAAGATATTAGCAATAAAAAAGCAGTTAATGACATTGATGGAAGAGTGGCTGAAAATGAGAATCACACAGAATTTGTGCTCAAACAAAATAATTTACTGCATGAAAAAAACAGAAGACCTGGGAGTAGGTCTAGGAAAAATAACCTAAGATTATATGACATTTCAGAGAAAGAAGAGGGAGACAACATGATATTGCTTTTAAATGGCTGGCTGCCTTAGTCTTTGAACTTACCAGAAGCTCTTTCTTTTGTCATAGAGAGAGCACATAGGTCCACTTCAAACTCTTCTTTGAAAAATAATCCACCTTCTCCAGCATCTGTAATAGTGAGATTTCTGTCAAGTCAAGATAAAGACTTGGTCTTGAAGACAGCTTGTGCAAATTATCCCATAAATACAAGAGAAGGTACAATAAGATTTGATAAGACTATTCTTGTTTTATTATGACTAAGAGGAAGGCATGTGTTACATTCATATCATTGGCCATGCATGGCTCACACCTGTCCAACACACCAACATGTAGAGCTAGCACTGAGCTTGCTGTGCACATGCACACTCTCACACACCACTTTCCAGTGCAGGACCCATACCTACACACAAACAGCCTAATTACTGTTCCTAAATACTGAATAGAGTAAGGCAAGATGGGTGAGTGTTCCTCATTGACAGATCCAAGACAGAATACAGGATGCTAAGAGGAAACTCCTACTAATATCTAAATATTATTTTTGGATTACAGAATGACATCATGCACATCTGGTCATCTGACTCTGTATTCCATGCTATCACCAACAATAGAAGCTGACAGGATTTTTGCACACATGTGTTACCATACACACATATAGAGCTTTGTGCAGATCTCCTGAAAGTCATAAAAACATTTTAACACTTCTGCTCTTCCTACAGAGCTACTAAGCGAGGCTGCTTACAGACATTGCATCTCTGGCGTCATTCAAAACTGTGGGATAACATCTTTATGGCTTAACCCATAAAGTAGTTTAATTTCAGATATATTTTGAAGTTTCCTGCAGCTGGATTGTGATTAACTTCTGCTCTGACAGTATCTTCTGCTGAAACATATACATTTAATTTAGTTACAATAATGCATGCACATTTCTTTTTTTTCTTTCCAGCAGGGCACACTGTTGATACATTTTAACATAAGCGAACCTCACAAATACATTTTCAACACAAACATCTATACAAATCAGTTTGATATACAAATGATATATAATTGTTTAAAAATGTCCAGCTAGCTGTGCTGGCAGATGCCACACATCCACTGCCCTACTTCTCCTGGCATGGCTGGCAGTACCTTCTACCGTCACAATTCTAAATGGAAGTCAATCCAAGGAGAAATCCTTTTAGCTAATAATAAGATTATATTTTAGGTACATACTCAGATTACACTTAATAAATGTTATTGGATTTTTAAAGAATTTAGTATAAGTAGTAGTAATTCCTTTATTACCATTCCCATTGTTAATTGTATTCTTTTTAATTTTAAGAGCAATTTGAATAATATTTATAAGGCTAGTAATTTTATATTTTATTATTTCATATAGCTTATACTAAAGATTGTTTGGAATCATATAATTTGGTTAGAATGTTACATTTTAAACATAGCAACTTTATCTTTTGGCATCAATTTTTAAATGATAAAGTATATTTGGTAGATTATCTGTCATCAAGACTTTTTGGAAATACTCAAAATTAATAGCAATTTACTTTCTGATATAGATAAAAATAGTGCTTAAAATGGTAGGCAAAAGTACATCTTCACCTTATTGGAAAATATTTACTTGACAGTTTTTGCATACAGCCTTTTTAACTCATCATAAGATTGTAATACCATATAAAGAGTCAAACATGAATTGTCAGAGGTGTGGTAATAGTTTGGATGCTGACTGGATACATAATGTATTAGAGTGCAAAATGCTATTTTCCTTTTGGAAGATTTTAAAACATTTGCACAAGCATTATGGTCTGAGAATTGTATCATTACAAACTCCTTGATCTTGTTCAATCCTCCAATTCTAGAAGTTATTCCAAGAATGTAAACACCTCTTCTATGGTCTATTCTGGTTGTTGCAGGGAAAGTCATCACAATAAACTGAAAGTGCAAATCTGTTGTATCATTCACAGAATTTATATATTCAGCTAAAAATGTCTGCAAAAAGGAATTGTTAACCATTAGGATTAGAACTCCTAATATTACATATCAATATATTTCTTGGAATAAATGTAATGATTTACTTGAAAAATATGAATGACAGTGTTATACATGTAATGACATCTTGATATGGACTATGTAAATATTTATTTCATTGATCTATTTTATTAATTCCGTTGTTTTGATTTATTCTTATTGTTGAAATTTCTAATAAAAAAGAGATTTAAAAAAGGAAAATGTTTTGCAATACAAGAGTCAATATTTTTCATAAATTTACTATTAATACTACTGGGATCTTTTCACATCCCATTAACATTGGTCATTCCTTTACTTATGGCTTAGTCTATCATAATTAGAGTTATAGTTGGGTATATACTTGTCAGTGGAATAACAAAAGTCTCATTATCCCATTTCCACATAGAAAACTTCATCATGCCATTAAAGTATGGATTGAATAAATTTGCAATTACCTATGATTCAGATATTAACTTTCCTTGGTGAACTACAGTTGTTATAGGATCTCTTGTGTTAGTCACATATTACTATACCAAAATATGATTTCTTGCTGTTAGTATCACCTGCCAAACAAATTTCATAGTTAATCTTTTCGTCCTTTAAACTTAAATTGTTTATACATTCTATTGAGAAGACTCATATTATGTCGTGTTGGGTACTTTTTAATTTTTCTAGCTATCCTTTTTTTATTTTTATCTTGCTTTATTAAACACTTGTTGCACCAAAAATAAAATAGTTTTAGCTTATTACAAGATTTCCCCTGTTGTATCCAGAGGTGTAATAATATCTTCAAATTCTGAATACTTCTGCATGCTTACATAGTCATTGGAAACTGTCTGACCATACTTTGTCAGATTTCTAAGGGTATCAAAGTTTAATAGACTGAAATTATACATTTTGTAAAACATAGTCTCCTTATTTCCACTATACTTAGCCTCAAAAGTCAATGAGTTATGATATGATGTTCAAAGGGGCATAGATATTGTGACTTTATTGACCTTTTCAGGCCACATAATGACAAACATGTCCAAAATATTTCTTGAATATTGTTCCTAGTTGGTGTTTTTATTAACTGTGATAAGTCATACTTAACATGATGTCTAAAAACTCATAATCAGAAGCCTGGCTGCTAGAATAGTTCACCCATTCTATATTTGGCTAGTTCAGATCTCTAATAATTAGAATCATATTTTTTGCTGTCTAAATGTTTATTTAAACATTGTAAATAATTATTTTGTGATATCTTGTCCAATAGTGGTATCCTGTCGGAGACTATTAACCTGATGTCTTCCTTGATTAATTGGTTCCTCAAAATGTACTTCCTGTGGCCAAATCATCTCCCCATTGGTGGTTCAGCACTTCCATGTTTTACCTTTGTATAATCTGAGTGAGGTCTCTGAAATAGGTTGTTAGAACATAGCAGAGGACACCCAATAGTCTTTCTCAAAGTACTCTCCAAACTGCTCCCATTTTCAAGTTTTGTTTTGGGAACTACTGCTGTTGTGATTTTCTTGGTCTGTTTGCAACTCTCAGGCAACTCGTGAAATCCTTGTACATGCATTTCCTTGAAGGCCATCTTATTTACCTGACAGCTTCCCTTATTACTGGTATCTACTAAAAGGTCCCAGGGTAACCACCATGTGAACAATCAGTAGCCTTTTGCACATGGCTCCTTACTGCAGCCCCAGTGATTGAAGTCCAGAATATGGTCCATTCTGACCCAATATACCTGACCTCAAATCTCATACAGAAGCCTCTGCTAGATGCTTCCAAGAGACTTTTACTGCTTATTTTCTCTTTCAGGTTTGTCTGGCAAATACCATGTCCACTAAGTTCAACATAGTGCCAAGCAGTGATCAGCTAAGAACTCTGTATAACAGAGTTTGTGATGTATCCTAAAGGAATGTGGTGAATATTTTAGCAGACAAGAGAACTTTACCCTCAATCCAACAAAAAGTCATAGCTCTGTTAAAATGTATTTAAGGCCTTGCTTAGTAAGGTAGCTAACCATCTGCAGTAGTGTTTCCAGTTTCTGTTGGTGTAAAGCTTTCAAACACTTGCTTTGTTACACTAAACTTTATAACATTGTTGTTATAATCCAGAAAACATGAAAGGGTGATATCCATAAAAGTTAATTTTTGGGGTTTCTGTCATGGGGCAAACCTTGTAGAGGATAGCTGTGTATACTGCTGGAGGCATGGATGAGAGGTCACTTAAGTGGCAGAATGGTAGAGCTAGTCCGATATGGGAGACCAAACTGTCTATTCTTTATTATGCAATGATGTGAAGTTCTTGAATGGAATCATTATACATTAGTATCTGGCATGAAGTATCAGTGGCAGTAGGGTGGCACTGTCAGCATGTCTGGAATAAGGGATGGTTTAGTGGTGTTGCTGACATACAGGGAGGGTACTTGAAGCAAACAAACTTTGATTATTTCAGCTATAAGGTCTATAAGGGTAGAGAAATGCCTGATTTCTGCCATATTAGAGAATTTACCAGTTAAAGAGGGTAACCTGTAGGTTGAATTACTTATAGGTGGGATGGACAGTGGCAGAGTTTGGACTGTGATAGCTGACTGTTGCTGTGTAGACAGGGATGCTAAAAGTCATTTCAGTGCACTGACAGAAGGGGAAAGGCTCAGATTATCATTGGCAGGTTGTAGCAGAAGGATGCAGATAGCTACTGCATGTTTCATTTATAAAAGACATGGTCACAACATGGAATCTATCCATTGCCTTGGCTGTCATGAGGGATAAACTGGTAGCTTTGAGACAGTGGGAGGGTTTACTACAGTATGTCTTGGAACTCCAATATCAGAGTAAGTACAGAAGAATGATATGTTTTCAGATGCAATTTATGTTTACAGTGTCTAACATGCTCATGCTATAGTAGTGGTAACCCTTTACAGATAGGGGGATTGTTGAACTTTGGGTTCTACAGTATTTATGCCAGCATCCTGCATAAATATGCTCATGTCACCCACGCAATGTGTAAGGGACTTTAATTCTCACTGATATTGTTTATCCTCTGAGCTAATACAAAATATATGGAGTGGTAACCTCTCAGAGATATAGTAGATAACTATTGTGCTGGAAGCTAATGTATGTTATCCGGTACCATATTATAATCTCTCAGGTAGAGCCATGGAACTGATAGTAATTTACAGCATAACAACAGGTTGCACAATTGCATATTCTTTGCCAAAGTGTGAAGAAACAGGTATAGGCAAAGTACTGAAAGATATTATCGGTGCCCATTTTTCACTTTTTGACAATTAGTTCTATAGTTATATTTCTATTAATGTAGTTCATTTCACTTTTAATAAATTTAGTATGTGTCTTTAATGGAAGTATGCCAGCTTACTCATCTGTCTGTTGTAACAGTAAAAGCCACTGAGAGTAGGTGATAGTTAAATGAAATTAAGTGCAACCAGTTCAGCCCTATGATACCCTTAGGATCTTCATTTCTATACAGAATGAACTGGAAATATCAGCTCACTAGAAACATCTAAAGGGTGGCTTGGGATCATCTAATAATGCCAGTTCAAGGAAAAGGCCATTTAGGAAAAGATAGGCCTCCCTTACTGAGGCTCTGTAGCAGTCATTGGTAGATCTGGCGGACAAGACTGAAGGTGAATAACAGTTTCTACTATGCAGTAGCAGTTTGTTGGAGTGTTATGAGCCCTAATATCCTTCTCTTAATCATAGTTTTCTGACTGTATTACTGTGAAATGTACAAAATGAATGAGACATAAAATGTCCATTAAATTGTTTATCTGCACGTGGTCATGCAAACACACACACACACACACACACACACACACACACACACACACACACACACACACACACACACACACACACACACATATGCACACATACTTTAAACTCTCATTATCATGTATTTTAGCCACTAATGGTGAACAGATTGTGTTCTAGCTGCACCTTTGGTGTATTCTCTAGTCAACTTTAAATGACATCCAGATGTGGTCTGATAAGTAAGTGAAACTGAGTTTAAGTGCAGTAAAAGTGCTTCCTGTATCCTGATCCTTTATCGATCACATTAGACAGTACAGACTTTGGAAAATTTACTGATGTGACATAGTGATTCAGCAGATTTTTCAATAATGTAAAATAAATGTTCTCCTGGGAGAACTGCATCCGGAGCACAGGACAGTTTCTTTTCATACATCTTTAGCTGCTAGTTGCTGTGTGTTTGTGAATACAAAGGAAATGTTTCTTAAGAAAATATGGAATAACAGCAATATTTATAACAACAATTAACAGTAGAAAATTTTAAGTACATGGTTTTACATCTAATCATATTCTCTGGAAATTGTCTTCATTTTATGTTTTCGCATAGATAATGGCAAGGAAGTGGTTACACTTAATGCAAGGAAATGCCTCTCTGGAAATACTGATCCCACCCTCTGCGTTTCTGTGGGTAAACCTGAGGGCAACATTTATGGTCATAGAGTAAGCATATTATGTCCTAATGAAGGAAATGAATACTTATAGGAATATGTGGCAACCTTCTTAGGAGGCCTAAGGTTGCTGAAAATGTAATAATGTCCCAGCATAACATGCATTTGAAATATTTTTGTTTCCTTTTGATCTCAAAATCTTCCTATCTTGATTTATTAGGTTTTAAAATTAAGTAATAAGCACAGTTTTATTTTTTTTCTTGAACAACATTTGACATATATTTGTAATATGCCACACAACAAAGTTGACATGACTTTCTGATCCATAGGCAACATTTGCAAGATTAAGTAACAACCTGCTATAAAAGTTTATCTTTAGTTCAGAACTACACGGTGTTATATAGTTCTTTCCTTTATTGAAATTTTGCATTTCCCTAAAAATGCACATTAGTTATCATACTTTAACAGCTGCCTTGTCCACAGAAAGAAAAAATAAATGAATTATAGGGACTGTTTTGTTCTTTATGTGTACCACAGTCTTTAAATATGACATATAATTAATCATTCTGCAATCCTGTGCTCCCATGACTATTACAGTGCAGATGCAATTTTGTCTACTTGATCTGAATTTGATGTCTTTTATGTTTCCCTTAATGCCAGGCCTGAAACCTCTCTAAAACTATGCTAAGTTTCAGCTCATAAGCATCAAACACTTACTTTGTAGGAGAATGCGTGAACACTCAAAAAATAAATAATCAATTTGGGATGCATAATAAAGAAATACTTAGTGTCATTGTTAGCTAAGGGTGAGATCCTTTAAAAGAGAGCCAGCTAAGAATGTACAGCATAAATAGATATTTGCAGTCAGTGGAGGATTGAGTGTACCTTGGGCTCTGGATGTTTTTCAAATAATTTCCCACCCCCATACACAATTTTTGGACCATACATAAATGTCCTTGTTCTTTTAGATTCATCTTCCTTATTGCTTTAAATGTGTACATATCTACTCTAGTCTTTTAAATGGGTCTATATTATATAAACAAAGCATTAAAATGATGACTCACCTTTAATCGACCCCTATTTCTCGAAGCTGCACAACATCGAAAGGCCAAATCATCAATTTCTTTCCAAAGAAAAGAAATCAGTTGGCCATTCTTTTAAATCTGCCCTTTTCCCAACTGTAATGCTATCTCAAAGTTAGTATATTTAGTTAGAGGTGTGTCGGGGGGCACAGCCCCCCGCATTGGGGGGTGTGGAGGTGAAGTCCCCCACTTTCATAGTGTTTGTTGTAATATGGTGTGTGTGTGTGTGTGGGGGGGGGATACCAATTTCTTTCCCTTGGAAAGAAATTGGTGATTTGAGGGTTCGATGTTGTGCAGTTTTGAGAAATAGGAGTTGATCAATGGTGAGTCGATATTTTAATGCTTTGTTTATATAATATAGACCCTTTTAAACTATATTTATTGTTTAATAAAGCAAAATTTGTGTTTGTTTTAAATGAGTTGTCTTAAGCATTTTTCAGTAAGAAGTGAAACAAAAATTAATAATAATAGCCAAATTATTCATTCAGAACATTTTAACAATAAAAGACCATTCAAATTCCTGCCATAATAATCTGTTATTGTCCATAGACATAAATTACAGCCATTTGACTATGTACACTTCATATGGGTGTACTTCAGAAGGTAATTTTTCAAAATGACCAACTTCATAAAGTCGAGACCATGTGATCAATGTTTTGAAAAGTTGAACTATTTGTAATAAGATCTGTGCACGATGGGGATTTGGGAATTTGCCCTTTTCCCCACTGTAGTGAGATCTCAGAGTTGGTACATATAATTAGTATGGAGAGTGGGGCACAGGGAGGCTTGCCTCTGTGCAAAAATACTTTTTCTGATGTTAGTATTTTTCAGCTTTTCAAAACATTGATTCTATGGTCTCAGTCATATGAAGTTCAATGTTCTGTAAAGTCAGTCTTCTGAACTAGATCCCTTCAAGTGTCCAGTTGTGATAAAATGTCCACAGTAAAGTATTCAATCTTATTTTAACACATGCACACTAGTTTTGCAAAGCCAGACTAATGATGGTTTAACTTGGCCATGAACGCAAGGTGTCATTCTCATCCACAGATATACTCATCAGTTATAGCTCCATCTTTTACTGTGTATACCACAGACAAGATGATTGTGGTAAACTAATAACTATGGCTATAATAATGTATTTCAGATTTGTTTGACACATACCCAATATTTCATGCAAATGCAAACTAGCCGTGAAAAAACAAACTGTTTAAAATAAGGAAATGATAAGATGCTTAATTACTTTTAGTCACACAACTACCATCCCAAACAGCAGTTATAACCACTTTATGTATATCTTATCTGATTGTGATAAAGAAATAATAGATCTCAATCTCAATAATGCATTTCAATCTCTTAGCTCAAGAATCAGGGTCAAAGGCAAAAGTTAATAAGGGGCTAAGGTCAAAAATAGTTATGCATTTTTGTAGTTTGTTCTTTTCCCACACACATAGATGTATGTAGCTTATGAGCAAAGTAACTGCCATGATAATACATTCTATGAACTTCAATGCTACAGTTGTACTGCTAGTTAATGAGAGTGTATATTTATTTGGGTCTATATTATAAGCACGAACATTTACTTACCCGAACGCCTAAACTTCCACATGTCTTCATCGAACCGCAAAAACATTGGTCGTCCAGAAGCGTGAAATCAGAAACCTCGAATCGTCATGGTTGGCCCTTCTGCAGTATAGCTCCATAAGGTAAGTGTGCGATAGTTATGGACCTTAGGTTTAGGGTGTGGGTTAAGGTAAGTGCATAGATGGTAATGTATGTTAGATTTAGTGTAGGGTTAGAAGTAGGGTTTTATTAAGTGTATGTGTGTGGATTATTTAGTTTGTTTGGGTTTAGCTTTTTAAGGTAAGTGTGCGATAGTTACGGACCTTAGGGTGAGGGTGCGGGTTAAGTTAAGTGCATACATGGTGGTATATGTAAGATTTAGTGTAGGGTTAGAAGTAGGGTTTAGTTTAGGGTTAGAAGTATGGTTTTGGTTAGTGTATGTATGTGGTTTATTTAGTTTGTGTAGGTAGTATGTAGCAGGCGGTGAGGTGGGACAACTATGACAGTTCAACTTTTTGAATTTCTTGGTTTAGGGCGTTCAGTGTATTTGTGGTTTGTGGAATATGTGTCGACATTTAGGTATTCAGGTAAGTAAACGTTCGTGTTTATAATATAGACCCTATTTATTTATTTATTATATATTTAGTGACATTTGATTACTGGGAAAGTCCAACTGAATACGAGCCCATTTTCAGAGGAGGACTGGGAGAAAAACTCTAAAGTATTAAAACCATTTTAAGAACAATAATTTTGCAATGTTTAAAAATAATACAAAAAACACACTACAGATTAAGTAATTATTTCAAATTAGACATAGTATGAAATCATTGGTTAAGAATAGATACAAGTTATATGACGATTTAATATTTCGGCAAATATTAGCCAGTTTATAGAGAAAATAAAGTAAGCTAGTATAATATGAAATAGAATTGCAGTGAGAGAAATCCAGGGGGATGAAACTGATAGAAGTAAGGAAGTGAGTGAAGAAGGGAGAGTAAGGAAGTGTTAAGGTATGAATAGGTATTTGTTAACATTTAGGGATATAGTTTAATCTGGTGTTGAGCAAGAACAGCAACAGCTTTTGGCTAGAAAGTCTTTCCAAGTGATTTTGAAGAATGGAAGGGAGGGTATTGACATGATAGATACAGTAAGTAGTCCTAGGCTTTAGCAACATAGTATGAGTACAGGCAATTCCCAGCAGATTTGATAGATTTGTGGAGAAATAGGAGTTTTTCGTCATTCGATCATAATGACCAACTGAGAATATACTTGTATAGAATATTATTTAGTGCTGGACATGCAGATGGATTCTAGATAATTTTTAAGTGGTAAGGAACTGTGTATATGCACTAGTTGATGGGGGAGTTCTAACCAATTTAGGAAATTTAGTGCTATACAGTGGCGGGTTCTGAAATAGGTATTTGCTGCAAATTTAGCAACTTTGTTATGGCATCGTTTAAGTTTTGATTTTTGTGATGCCTGAAGGTTAGTAAGGATGGGAGTGACATTAAGAAGTGTGGGGAAGAGATAAGCAGTGACAAGTGTAGATTAAGTTGTGTTGGTGAGAATGTTTTTGGCTCTGTAAAGCATCCCTATTTTTGATGATTTTTTTATGCAATTTTGTATATGCAGGTCAATTGTTTAGATTGTCATCCAGTATCATCCATAATAATGAGCTATGAGAAGTGGCTGCAATGTTTCCTTATCAAGAGAGATGACTTTAAATTGTATTTTTTCATCAGAGAAGAATTTGGAAAAAAAGTAGTAGTTTGTTTTTTAGGGCTGAACATGAGTTGTGAGTTACAAAGCCACTTTTCAGTGGCTGTTATAGTTTCCTGAGCAATTCTTTTGAAGTGTGCCATTTCCTCCTCTATTTGGGATGCTAGAACCCTGAGTAATCCGTTGAACTGTTGTACTTGCTCTCAAGTCAACTTCCAGATCTTCTCTGTTGACCTTAGAGTCTTCTTTCACCACTGCGTGTAGCAGATTGTGGCAACTGCTGTCGGACAACTTTTTCACTGGGGATGACCTTGCAATCACTGATCCTACACCAGTGTCCTTTCCTTACTAGGAGGAAGCCACTCTTGATGTGCTGGCTACTATCAAGTCATTTGCCTGACGGAAGTCTGATATAGCTTCCCCTTCTCTGTTTCTGTTGTCCCACCATGTGGACCCAGGCAGTCCTCATATCCTGTTCTGTCTGTCCCGATATTTTATTCAAGTTATTCATTATCAACACCAATTCATGTTATCCTGCTTTATCTAGTAGGCCTTGCAACTGCTGTCATAATGTAGTCTTCACTATCACAACCATGATGGGGCATAGAATGCCATCATTATGCAGGAGTCTTATTGCAGTGAGTCTGTCATTAATTCTGATGACATCCCTCACTGTCCCCTCTCTGCAATTCCCACACCATTTCTGACCTGTCCTACTCCTGAGTATTAGACTCTGGATCTCAAGTCAGGTGGCTTTGCTGCACTGCCTTCCATCTTGTCTTCGGATACATAGGATGTACAGCCTCCTCCACACTATCATGTTATAGAAGCAATTCTTAGTTCATGTTTTGTAGGTTGATTGGTTTTATATCCAGCTTTCATTCAAAAGAGCTATCAGGCTGGGCTTATTCCCCCAGGGTAGACACTGGCTAATATGGGCACATACACCCCTCCTACCATTATCATGGGTCCCTGGTATAGGTCAGAATAAGGCCAATTCCTCAACTCACTTATATGCCAGTTTGGTGATATTATTTTTACACCGTTGAGTGGCTAACCCTGCCATGATACACAGTCTGTGATCTATGTTTCTGTATCTTGAGGATACTGAAAACCACAGTAGCAAAGTGGTTGGTCTATACAACTCTACCCCCTGTAGGGCACCATGTAGGGTCTGTGTTGCTGCCCACAGCTTCATTCATTAGTGAGTCTGAGATGGAAACACTTAGCATGTTTTTTTCAAAGGTGGGAGGAACCCAACAGAGACACAGGAAGAACACCAAACTCCAAACAAGCATTAGCTGGAGATCAGAATCAGACTTTGTACCTTGTTATATGGGAGGTGAAGACATTAACCATTATGTCAGCTGATCTATTTTACATATTTACTGAAACTACATGAGCAAAAGTATTTTGGATTTGTTGTGGACAAGCAAAAGGTTGAAATTTAAGGTTTGTAGTGTTGGTTTATAACTAGGGATTCTGACCATTTATGTGTAAATTTGAGATCTTGTTTCATAGTCTAGTGCCCTTTTATCAAAGGGAGTAGGTAAAAAAATTTACCAATCAGATTTTGACTTAATAAATGCTGAACTAAATCAATGGAATTGGAATGTTAAGCAAAAACAAATAAGTAAGCTATGCCAAAGTCCAAAATATGCTTAAATGAAGTAAAAGTCCAAAACAAAAGCAATCGGACACTGCTGGAGTAAAAATTATACAGCGTTCTTTATTCATAAAACAGGTTAGCGCTTTCGGGATAAACCCTTCCTCAGACAAAGTACATAACAATAAAACACCATATTTAAAAAAACATCTAACCAATCATTTACTTAGAAAAACCCGCCTATTTTCCAAGGTGGGTTTAATTGGTAATACATCGTTTAGTCCAGGTTCCCTGTGTGCCATTAAATCAACTATCCATTTGGATTCTGCTAGGGCTGTCTGATGTCTAATATCACCCCCCCTACTGTTGTGTTTTATGTTGACAATACATCTAAACTTAAAAGTATGTGTAGGGTTTGCACTAATATGTCTGTATAAAGCGTTGCTTAAATCATTATTCCTGATATTACTCAGGTGCTGCAAAATCCTCACTTTAAACATATTGTTGGTCATCCCAACATAAAAAGATGAACAGCAGACACATTCTGCTAAGTAAACTAAATTCTGTGTTCTACAAGTAGCTCTACCTTGAAAACAAAATAATTTATGCGTTTTAGGGTGTCTAAATTCTGTCTGACTATTGATGAATGTACAAGCCTTACATCTGCCACAAGCATGAGTGCCTAAACTCATATTGGATGTCTTTTCTCTATCCTGATGTGTTTCTTTGCAAAAAAGGTCTTTCAAATTTTTGTTCCTTCTATATGTGAACAAGGGACGTTCTCCCACAATACCTTTTAGATTCAAATCACTTGTCAGTATGTTCCAGTTGTTATATACTATTCTACATATATCATTCATATTACTGCCATAAGTTAATAACAATCTGGGTTTATTCATCAAATGTCTACCTTCTTTGTTATAATTACGCCCCTGACTATGTGTAGTCCTTATCCAAGGTTGATGTCTACTATTCCTATAAATCTTGTTGTTATCCATGATGTTCTTGACCAAGGCTTTGCCATAACCCCTTTCTTTAAAACAATGATCTAACTTATGCATTTCAACATCATATTGTGCATCCTCAGAACAAATTCTAGAGACTCTACTCATCTGTCCTTTAATAATATTTGGAAAAATGTGTCGTGGATGCATGCTATCGAAAGAGAGTAATGTATTCTGCCAACAATCCTTTTTATATAAGCTGGAAATGTAACCTGAATTGGTTTGTTCTATACATACATCAAGAAAATCTAACTTAGTGAAAGAAGTTTTGGCACTGAACTCCAAGAAGGTAGTGGTGGAATGTAAGAATTCAAGGAAATGATTAAAGGAAACCTCATTCCCATTCTACAAAATAAAAATGTCATCTACAAATCTGACATACATTAAAACATAATCCTTCCATCTGTTGTTATTCAGAATCTCCTTAGATTCCCACTTGGATAAAACAAGATTTGCATAGGTGTTCGCACAGGGGGTGCCCATGGCTACCCCCCGTGCCTGCCTATACAAAGAAGCTCCTCCCATAAAAACATTATTATCCAGAACCAAGAGTAACATCTCCTCTACTAGCTGTCTCATGTGTTGTGTGGCTCCTAAGCTCTCAATAAGTTCACCAACAGCTGTTATCCCAAAATCATGTTCTATAACAGTGAATAAGCTCTTTATATCTAGGGTAGCCATTAGTAGATTTTGTCCTTCAATAGGCTTGACCATGTCAGCTAGTAGCCCCAAACAAATGTCCTGTATCTACCAAAATATTTTCAATCCTGTCCATATATGGTTTAAGTGTAACTTGTAACCATATTGAGATATTTTCCGTGACCCAGTTTCTGCCAGAAACAATGGGTCTCAATGGTGGATCTTTCAGGGATTTATGAATTTTCGGTAGTGCTTTAAAAATGGGAGTTACTGGTTTGTCAATCCACAAAAATTCAAAGGTTTCATTTGTTATTTTCATTTCTTCTAACAACAACTGTAATTTTCGATGCACTTTATCAATAATCATTTTTACTTTCAGGGGGTTAACCTCTTCATAAGCTCTATCTGTTGTTAACATATTCTTTATTTTATTATTATACCATACTGTATTCAAAACAACGACAGCTCCCCCTTTATCTGCGCTTTTAATTAAAATTTCTTTGTTGTCTATCAGCCCTTGTAATGCTTGCTTCTGTGTAAAGGTTAAGTTATAATATTTACTAAAATTACCTTCATTAAAATATCTATTTAAATCACTCTCACATCCATTCAAAAAAAGGTTAAGTGCTGGTGTGAAACTTGGTACAAAACTACTAGGTTTTCTAAGTTGAGGACAAGCAGCCTCTGTGTTGTCAAACACTAGCTTTAACATAATGTTCCTACAATATAACATTAAATCAAAAATTACATCGCTGTATACACATGTCCGACTTGGTACAAAAGTGAAGCCTTTGTTAAGGACTTCCAATTCTGCATCATTCAACACATATTCAGATAAATTGTATACAATACCAGAACAAAAGGAATCAGTCACTGAAATGTCCTCCTTCTCTTTTCCACCATTCTGTCCTCGCTGGAGGACCTCTTCCATGCCCCTTTCTTCACTGGGGCTGGGAGTTTCCCCAAAAAATGTGTAGCAGCCTGAACTACCTTCGGTCTAGCTCCCATATTGTTAGAACCGCTTCCTAGCGCTTCAGACATCATGTTGGACAAACAATTCAATTCTGTTTGTGAAGATTCTCCAGATGTTAAATTGCCAACAACAATATCTTCTCCGCATGTACGTGGCGTTACAGTCTCCTTGTTTGTGACGATCTCATCTCCTCTCTGCTCAACCGCTGACAAACCCTGATGACTAATATTCACTTCTGTGTGAAGTGGTGTATCAGCGTCAACTTCCCCATTCATATTTTCTAGCTGTTTACTTAGATGATTTTTTCTGGTGCTGCACTTTTTTCCCCAATGGTCATATTTTTCCTTCCTCACCTCTTCTCTTGTGTTACTCATATATTGATTGAGATGTTTTATTACAAATAAGAATAGGAATTGATTGTTGGAATATGATGTTTGATGATATAATAATTGATCCTAGCACTATAAATGAAAACCTCTGCGAAGTACTGTTTTTATTTTAATGGAAAGAAGGATTAGTTACAGGAATGAGATAAAATGGAACTAACAGTACTCGTTCCATTGTTTACAGTGCATTGAGAGAGGCTTTTGGCAAGGCAATCTGGGAAGGCTTGCCCTTTTGCACTTTGAAGGTTTCAATGACAATGTACTGTTTCTGTGAGGACTGGGGTGCACAAACACTGTTCAGGGATGAACAATGTCAGTCTGAATACAACCTAGGCAATGGCATTTTTTTGTCTTAGATCATACAGCCCTGATCCTGAATTTAAAATTAGAAGAAATGCAGGATGTGAGGCACTAGCAAGGTATTTGGAGGTTCTTTCATATTATTCAAATGTGGGCAAATTTCAGATATGGTTTAACAGACAAATAGATGTCTGCTTAGAACTGAACAGGGTAAGGGATTAATTAAGTTTATTATAAAAATATAAAAAAACAATATATATCATAATATTTTCACTCTAAATAATATACAAAAGGAGTTATATAAAAAATAAACCATTCAGTTTCTTTACCTTAGTATGTAGAACTTTAGCATATCTTGATGACCACATCATTCTAAACATACATAGGGCATAACTTGGGAAAGGTGTCCTGCTCACACAGCTTGAGTATGGCTTGCCCTGCTCACACAACTTGAGTATGGTTTATCCTTGTTTGCCACATCCTCTAACACAAATATATCAATACTACAGATTTTGTCTCATAAAATATGCCACTTCAAGTAACAGTTCCCCTTGCCTTGAACACCATTGCCTTAGCTTATCTAGGGTAAACTAGATCCCAGTACAAGCCAGATCCAACCTGTTTCTAGGCTTCCAACACTTCAAATTACTCCACCAAGATGACTCTTTTCCCTTCCTATTGAAACTTATCACTAACACCCCAATCTCCCACCCCAAAAGTCAGGGTACAGCAGGCCATAATGTCCACACCTCATGTATTAAATTGCTCTGTACTTACAACAAAACTGTGGCAAACACTTCCTCGCTACCTTACTGAGCATATTAACTACACTACATTCGGGCCTATCTGTTTCATCCACACAAATGTAAATGTCAAAATGCAGGACATGCATAACAACACTGCTCTATACTTGATTCACTCTCTTTCACATCCTGCCATTTACACCACTAATCTATCCAGTACCAGTATGTGTCTGCTTGCTGTAAATATGTACATAGATTCTTTTTCTCATTGCTCATTGTTATCTTACATTTAACTTTCTCAGTCCCTATGCTTCATTGGACTCTTTGTCTTTACCATTACTTACCTTCAGCCTTGTCTTCTAAGCATCTATGTTGCCCCTACAATTTCTAAGGCTAATCCTATTTCTCATTCGTTTTTGCTACTACACTGATTCCACTTTTTTCACTTGGAAAATGTACACCTCGACATGATGAAAAATTGCACACAGTATCTCTTTTGTGCTGTGACCAGTTTGCATTATCTTTATGTTCCGCTATAAACTGGGAATGATGGACAACCACAAACATGCAGGCTCAGAGATTCCTGGCCTTTTAAACAAAAACACCATGGACCATGTAGCACATATACACACTAGGAGTGCTAACATTCTTGACCTTGTCCTTACAAACATAGGAGAACCTTGAACCCCCCCCCCCCCCCCCCAGTGTAATATCCTCACTGGTCAGGTCAGACTATAAACTGTCTCTTTTGAAATAAAAATAAAACCCAGAACTCCAGCTAACCCTGAAACTTTGAGAAATTCCTACTATTAAGTGACACACTGGCAACATTTCCTGCCTCTCCATAAACCCTGAGAACACCATCTAGTAGATTTTGACCTTTTAATAAGTAGTTGACCATTAGATAAGCCAGACAAATCCAGACAGCCAAACATCATCAATGTCCATATATGGTTTAAGTGTAACTTGTAACCATATTGAGATATTTTCCGTGACCCAGTTTCTGCCAGAAACAATGGGTCTCAATGGTGGATCTTTCAGGGATTTATGAATTTTCGGTAGTGCTTTAAAAATGGGAGTTACTGGTTTGTCAATCCACAAAAATTCAAAGGTTTCATTTGTTATTTTCATTTCTTCTAACAACAACTGTAATTTTCGATGCACTTTATCAATAATCATTTTTACTTTCAGGGGGTTAACCTCTTCATAAGCTCTATCTGTTGTTAACATATTCTTTATTTTATTATTATACCATACTGTATTCAAAACAACGACAGCTCCCCCTTTATCTGCGCTTTTAATTAAAATTTCTTTGTTGTCTATCAGCCTTGTAATGCTTGCTTCTGTGTAAAGGTTAAGTTATAATATTTACTAAAATTACCTTCATTAAAATATCTATTTAAATCACTCTCACATCCATTCAAAAAAAGGTTAAGTGCTGGTGTGAAACTTGGTACAAAACTACTAGGTTTTCTAAGTTGAGGACAAGCAGCCTCTGTGTTGTCAAACACTAGCTTTAACATAATGTTCCTACAATATAACATTAAATCAAAAATTACATCGCTGTATACACATGTCCGACTTGGTACAAAAGTGAAGCCTTTGTTAAGGACTTCCAATTCTGCATCATTCAACACATATTCAGATAAATTGTATACAATACCAGAACAAAAGGAATCAGTCACTGAAATGTCCTCCTTCTCTTTTCCACCATTCTGTCCTCGCTGGAGGACCTCTTCCATGCCCCTTTCTTCACTGGGGCTGGGAGTTTCCCCAAAAAATGTGTAGCAGCCTGAACTACCTTCGGTCTAGCTCCCATATTGTTAGAACCGCTTCCTAGCGCTTCAGACATCATGTTGGACAAACAATTCAATTCTGTTTGTGAAGATTCTCCAGATGTTAAATTGCCAACAACAATATCTTCTCCGCATGTACGTGGCGTTACAGTCTCCTTGTTTGTGACGATCTCATCTCCTCTCTGCTCAACCGCTGACAAACCCTGATGACTAATATTCACTTCTGTGTGAAGTGGTGTATCAGCGTCCATGGCAGGATCTGCCGTGTGCATTATCTGCTCTCTTGATGTTACCACTGATGTAACACATTCACGTTCCTCTGTCATGCGCGTTGTGGATTTCCGAGTGTTACGTTTGGCGAATTCAGCTGTAGTTTCTTTGTATTTCGGCCAAACAAAAATATTCCCATTAACAAAATCCTGATGGTCTCTTCGGATTTTGTTTAATTTAATTTCTCGTAGTTTGTCCGCTTCTTTAGATAAAGTCTCCTTCAGAGATATCAATCTCTCTTTGCATTTCTGCTCTATAAAGTCAGTGGTAAGTCTATCATATAAGGAGGCTACTTCTTTCTTTAAGAGTTCTAGCTGCGGTGCAAAAAAATCAATAAGTATACACATATATTGGAAGCTATTATTGATGTTAAGAGTCTGCCATTGTGTTAGCAGCTCAGGGTAACGATCACCCTGAGCTGGCATACATAAGATCCTCATCCCCCTGGGAACGATACCATATTCTAGGCAGGCTTCCAAATGAAAAGCCTGCCACTGCAAACGTTGCATCTTACCAGCTTTAAAGGAGAGGTCACGTAGTAAATCTTCAAACGCTCTGTCCACAACAGCTGGGGTAGCTCTCCCTTCTAGTCCTTCCTTCTGGATCATAAAACCCAAATTCAGGAGCGGATATATTCGTGGGACAGATGACCTGTGAAAACTTCCATAAACCATATCTCCATAAGGCAACATATTGAGTGAAAGTTCTTCAGTATTGCTTTCTTTCACAAAACTCTCAGCATGCATAGCGTACTATAACAAAATCCAAGCAAAAACAAATAAGTAAGCTATGCCAAAGTCCAAAATATGCTCAAATGAAGTAAAAGTCCAAAACAAAAGCAATCGGACACTGCTGGAGTAAAAATTATACAGCGTTCTTTATTCATAAAACAGGTTAGCGCTTTCGGGATAAACCCTTCCTCAGACAAAGAACATAACAATAAAACACCATATTTAAAAAAACATCTAACCAATCATTTACTTAGAAAAACCCGCCTATTTTCCAAGGTGGGTTTAATTGGTAATATATTGTTTAGTCCAGGTTCCCTGTGTGCCATTAAATCAACTATCCATTTGGATTCTGCTAGGGCTGTCTGATGTCTAATATCACCCCCCCTACTGTTGTGTTTTATGTTGATAATACATCTAAACTTAAAAGTATGTGTAGGGTTTGCACTAATATGTCTGTATAAAGCGTTGCTTAAATCATTATTCCTGATATTACTCAGGTGCTGCAAAATCCTCACTTTAAACATGTTGTTGTTACTTTGGTAATATCCTCACTGGTCAGGTCAGACTATAAACTGTCTCTTTTGAAATAAAAATAAAACCCAGAACTCCAGCTAACCCTGAAACTTTGAGAAATTCCTACTATTAAGTGACACACTGGCAACATTTCCTGCCTCTCCATAAACCCTGAGAACACCACTGCCTATGTAGAATTGTTCAGAGAAACCTTGTACAATTATGTTAAGGGCTGCACAGAGGTAGTTGTACCTATCTAGAATAAGCACAGGACAAACTCAAAAAACAAGACAGCCTAGTGGAATCCCATCATCAATAAGTTATATAACAAAAGGCAGAAATTATGGCAAAAATGAATACCCGGCAAGGTAAAAACTGACTCATCAATCAAAATAAGCAACTTGTGGGGGCTAATTGAGTTTACCAAAGCCAAATTTGAGATATAAATAGCTTACCAGGTCAATAATGATCATAAGGCATTCCTTAGCTATGTCCACAACCTCAAAGGCAATAAGCAGCAATGTGTTGAATTAATTGTAAATGGAGCCACCTATACTGAGCCAGAAGATACAGTAAATCTCCTAGTCAATAAATTTAGCTTCAGTTTTACACCCTGACCCCAGACATCTTTCAGGAAGTGCTTCTCTGAAGTCTAGGTCAATATCAAGGGCCTCTGACTGACAAAGTTTGCAGACAATTGCAAACTATGTGCAGTCATAGAATCCTTCAGTGTCAAAAGCTCTCACCAAGAAGGCTGGATGCAGACTAATAACTGGCGCTACTGCCATGGTATAAAATGCATTGTCAAGAAATGGTTCTACCTGACATAGCCGAAACCACACAACACCGACAACCACATCACCGACACCACATATTCGACAGTCCATAAACACGAAACCACACATAACCGACAACGAAATAACCGACGGTACACAAACCCCATACACTGCACACACCACAATAACAATTATTAAAAACAAAACACATCCCCATTCCACAAACCACACACACACAACACAAGCACACCAAAATCCTTACAAGCCCACACTAAACCTTACCTAACCTAAGGTCCGTCACCACTTACCTACCGCTCCCTAACCCTAACTCACTTAACCCGCCCCTTATCACCCCCTAACCCTAACTCATACCCCACCCACCCCTCATCGCCTCCCCCTAACTCACTTAATTAATTAACCCCTAAACTCCCCTCCTAACTCCACTTATTTAACCTATACTCCCTAACCCTAACTCACTTAACCCACCCTATCCCCACAGACTACACTTACCTGCCACCCACTCAACCGTCCGTACGCATACTCACACAGCCTTTCCCCATGTCGGCATCCTCGGCGTTGGTGTTGTCATCCGTCGTCTTCTGCATTGTCGATGTTCTGCCACTCGCGATTCGCGTCGGTCTTCTTCACTTTCGATCTTCTGGAGCTGTCAGGTAGAACCCAAGAAATGCATAGTAGTAGTATCCTTTGGGAAGATGGCTACCCCTGAAAGCTACCACATTGATAATACAGCTCAAAGAGTAACCCAGTTGTCAGAAATTTGGGAACACATGTAGACAGTAACCTGACCTTTGACCACCCTGTCTATGGTGTTAAGGAAATCACACTATATTGCATAGCTTAAAAACAAGGATATGGCATCTAGTTCCAAGGATGTTATTGTTCTGCTGTACTCAGTGCTTATCAGACCAATAATTGAGTAAATGTCCCCTTCAGTATGTACCTGACCTGACATATGTAACAAGTGGAGCATCCACAGAAGTTCCTCAGAAAATAAATACATGGCCTAAACATCATGGCCTGTACAGACTGCCTTAAAGCTCTGTCCCTGTATGTACTCAGTCTCCTACAGATTGCTGAGAGGCTATTTATGCCTGATCCTGCTCTGATGGATCTTTTTCACATCTGAAAAACAAATAGTATTATAAATACCTGACTTAGGTAGCTAAACCTCATCAGCACATAAACAGGGCATGGTGGAGGGACAGGTATGTTTCCCAGAGACTACCCCTTATCTGAAACAAGCTTTGCACCCATGTGAAGCAGAATTCTTCCCTAACCCAGTTCAAGTAAACTTGAACCAGTAGTTAGGATACGAAATGTACACCCAGTCTGGCACCTATGTCTCTAGCAGACAGAGGCAGCCTATAAATTCTTGATCACCCAATGCCAAAGCCTGCATATACACTTTAAAATAAATCCAGGGTATCAAAACTTGTTAGATACATTTGGGAAGTATGGTTAGGCTTAAAAAGTTCCCTGGGGTAATTATTCTTGTAATCACCTAGGAAGCTATTGCTTGCATTTGTTACATTTCTTTGTAGCTACTGTTTTGAATGCAATGCAGGTTGAGCCTGTAATTGGTCATGCTGTGATCACTGCTCTACCATGTTAACCAAAACATAAATAAAAAAACGAACAATAATATATCCAAATTAACCATTCGTTATCATAACGAAGTCCTTTCTCTTTTACTCCTTTAGTTAACAATTGAGAAGATAAATCTGAAACATGTAATATAAAAGTTTTTTTGTGCATAAAATGTCCTGCAGTGTTTTACGTTGACACATTCCAAAAATGAGTAAATTTTCTCCTTTGACAATAGTTTTGGGTAACATCTGGAGTTAAACAGAAAAGTTGTGATGACCCAATCTCCATGTAAAGCTCTTCATAAAAGGAAACTTTGCTCATAACTGTAATCTGTGATGCAAGCCATCTCAAGACAACTTATACAAGATCTCGTGTCCATTTTCAAAATAGTGCATCAGTTTGTTAGAATCCAACTGCCTTAACTTTATTAATTGGATCTGTCTTTATTCCCTATCGGTTTGGCTTCTTAAAAAAAAACTATTTAATTTCTCTACCTTTAATTTAACTTATTGAAAATATGATTTTCCTCTGTTTAGTATTAAGGCATAGTAATTATTGAAATGATAATGTGCAATAGGATTTATCACACTGAAATCATAATTTGTAGCATCTTGAAAAAATATATGAATTCTTATAGGGTACAACCTAATCCTCAAATTACCAAAATAAATAAATAAATAAAAATATACATACGTTTCCTATCTATTTTTGTGGAAGAAGCTGTATTCTGGATAGATATGTTTCTGATCTAAAAATGCAAGTTTTTAGCAAATGAACACATTTATCAAAATGCATTTTAAAATATTTTCATAGATTAATACTCACTTGCATCAAATTTAAATTATGATCTAATGGTTGAGCTATTATGATGCATTTCTTATAAGATACTCTCAAAATAGTAACTATGTCAGATTAAAAAGTAATGTCATTTAAACATTGAACCAAAAATAGAAAACAAACTGTGGAAAAACAATTAGATAAGGGATTTTACGAATTCATGTCATTCTCTGCTTCCTTTATATATATTACATACTATATATATATATATATATATATATATATATATATATATATATATATATATATATATATATATATTATATATTTATTATTGCAGGCTTTTGAGACTTACTTTTGTATACACATGCTTTATGCATTCATTAATATGAAATGTATCTAACATTATATGCATTTGTTGCTCATATGAGTTGATACATATTTTATACATACATATATATATATATATATATATATATATATATATATATATACATATATATATTCTATTTTTATCATGTCATTTTTATCTTCGATTTTTGAAACATATATTTATGTCTTAGGTGTGTTACAGGACTTTTTGGCTGTTTAGCTTTTTATTTCTGCCATTTTCTTCACTGAGTTTTTAACTGATTGCTTCCAATGGATTATTTTGTGTGTTAATGAATCTTTATTTTTTAATTACTAATTTGAATTACTCGTGTGAATTTTTGTAGGTGTGGTTTACTTGGAGGGGAAAGGTATATAAGTGATTCATTAAATGATGTCTCTTTGTCTGAAGAAGTACAGGCACCGACCTGTACGAAAGCGCTAACCTCATTAAACTTCTTTCTACTGAATTGGAACCTGTTGGAGTGGCCTTTGTCCAATGCCATTTAAACATCCTTGAAAACCAAAGCCTTCATTTTTTTCAAAAGAAATGTATAGCACCAAATTTTGCAAAGCTAAACTTTTGAGGGCCATACATTCAAAAAACTATTCCTTATCCTCATCATATAAAACTAGATCATCCATATGCATTAAAACAAATGGAATACGTATAGTGCATTTCAGAAAAGCCTATTTTTAACTCAATAAACCATGCAATACACACACAGTCCATAAAGAAAAGTACTTAAGGGGCACCCTTGTCTAATATCCCTATTCACTTTAACATGCTTTTCAAGAAACCCATTACATGATAATTAAAAATGAAAATTAAAATAAACATTTTACTCAGTAAAAAAACTAAAAATTAAAGCAAATGAAACAAGTGTGATGAGATACTGAGTCAAAGGCATTAACAATATCTAATGTCCAAATCATCCCAGACTTTTTCTTTAACAAACTGTATCTAACACTTTAATTAGATGTCCATAAAATACCATAAATTCCCATATCACCAATGAAGCCTAGCATTTAAGGAGGTAAATTATTAACAATTTGACTCTGCAACCATACTTGCAGTATATATGTAAGTAATTTGTAATCACAATTTAGAAGTGAAGTATGTCTTCAGTTATCTAACTGCATCTTATACTTTCCATTCCAAACCAATGTAAGGACTGCACCCCAGCATTGCTGTCATAACTACTTTGGAAGAAGTTTCTCAAACTATTCTTTACATATCATTAATTATATTTTCTTTTGTGTGTCTAATTGTCAATCTATCTTTTCCAACGTAAGCATAAACATATAGTTTCCATAATGTCAGTTGCAGCTCACTTAATATGAAAGGTTTTTCCTAGCTCTGGAACATAAATCTGCCAGTTAAATCAATATAATATATCACTAATTTATCATCAGCTATAGTTTAAAATTTGCCTTCAGAACATTATCAAATATATGACTCACCTTGCCACTAGCAGTAGAAAGGGACTCATGAGGTCTTCCCAGTTTTTAAATATTACTTCTGATATAACCAGTGATTCAATGTTTTCATCACATTTTATTGCAAGTGATTATCTAATAAGTGCAACATTCTTTTTTTTGTAAAATGGCATTATTATAAGTAGAATATAAATTTTCTTTTCTTCACATTTTGTAATGAGTAATATTAGAATTAAAATCTCAATCACATATAATTACAAATAATGTGGAAAGCAATTCCCTCAGTTTTAACCATAAGACCATCCTTGTTGATGATGTCCCATATGTATAAACATCGACCTGTCTCTAACTTTTTGATTTATATTCAAAAAATATAGCAATATAGCTATATAGATAGATATATAGATGTGTGTGTGTGTGTGTGTGTATATATATATATATGCAGAACTATGATATAAACACAAAACATTATCATCTCTCCACCTAATACAGCTAATGCTGAACATGTATCAGCACCAGAATACCATTAACTTTTGCTACTTGAATATTATTTTCTCCAGATACTTGCTAACTAACAGCTATATTCTGTATAGCTTATAAAAATAGATATCAAATTTCAATTTTTAACCAGTGTACCACTTCTTTCTTTTTCATTTTATTAAACTCAATATTTGCATATCAAAAACTTCATGTTGTTAATTTATTTGCTTAAATTATCTTTTCCTTTTCAGTTTATTTTAATCTGGAGCATCAAATTATATTTCTTCTCTACCATGTTTCTCTTTATCCAAAAAAACTACTTACTTAAAATACTTATTACTAAAGAGAATGGATGCTTCAGGAACCAGGGCGTCTTTTAGTTAACAGGTTACAACCTGAGAAAATCCAATATTTACTGCAGATATCTATATCTATATACACACATATATATATATATCTATATACATATATATATATATAAATCTACTTCTAATATTCGAACGGCCATATCATTGAATTTCATTTTTGCAAGATGAAAATCACCACAAAAATAAAATTTCTGAATGGTGAATTTTTCCCAGAGCATGTAAACACTTGCCCAAATTCCAATGAAACACACATCAGAGTAAATAAAACCCACCTAGGTGGGGGGGCTACAGCCACCACACCCCTCCAATGTGGGGGGGCTTTGCCCCTACATGCCCCCTACCTATGTATAATAACTCTGGATCACACTACAGTGTAGAAGCGGGCATGTTGGGCAAGTGTTTATTTGTCCTGGGAAAAATTCACCATTCGGGTATTTCATTTTCACAATTTTCTTCTCGCAAAAATGAAATTCAGTAATATGGCCATTCAAATATTAGAAGGAAATTATTATCTATATCTATAGCTATATATATATATATATATATATATATATATATATATATATATATATATATATATATAGATATGTGTGTGCATGTGTGTGTGTGTATGTGGATAAATTACATGATGAACTGCCACAAACAAATGCATACATTTATATTTATTACATAAATTACATAATAGCAATCTTCTATAGGACCCTCTTAAAATATTGATAACATCTCCTGACCTGATTTATAGTAAATATTTAGTAAGATAGCATCAACCTAATGTGAAAATTCTGATATTGCTATATGTGCAGTTAATTTTCTCTGTCTATTTATTTCCTACTTCTGTACACCAACAAAGTTTTAGTGTAGTATTTTTTGCCATATCTCTAATACTTGCCATAGTACATTCACAAATAGAGTTCAAATAATGTATCATTTATGGCCTTTAATAACATTTGGAAAAATATTACACAGTAGCTTAACACTGGATTTATCATATCTACTCTACCATCTAATTTGTTTCCATATGACTCCTCTATTAATGAGGTTTATTCTGTTTCCCTTTGTACCTAAAATGAAAATGCTAAGAAGCTTTGTTTATAATTTCTCTGGACGTAACCAAACCTGAGCTTTTTAGTTCCCTAATGAGAATGTATATTTTTAATAACTCATACGAATATCTTCTTTTCTGAACCCCATTCTACATAGCAGTTAAAAACCACTTCATGTTACTCATTAGCAATTTCCATAGAACTGAACTGCATTACTAACATGAAAAATATCTTTCTAAAACAAAAATGCATCTATCTCTCTTTGAAAGCTGAAATTAGTACTCTTCTTACAAATAATTCTAACTGTGAAAATTGCAATGTCCTTTTCATTATATCTAATAAAAACTGAAATGTCTCAGTCTTATCAGATTATAATAATATATCATGAGCATAATGCCATGAACACAGGAAAATCTAATCTTATTATAGACCTCTAGATATTAGCTTGATTTACCACTATAATCAGATATATACTAAATAAAAGTGTGCTTAATTGACACAATTGTCTTATACCTCTCTGTATCTGTATAGGTTTAACAAGTACTATGTTAATACATGTTTTTCATTAGAATTTGCATAAATATTTTAATCCATTTCATCATCTTCATAATGTAACCCAGGGCTGATACAATATGCAATGTTGTTCATAAGAAATGGAAACATAAAAGATTTCTATATCCAATATGTACATAATTCCACATTTTTCTTTATGACATACTCTTTTATATACTTATTTAAAATCCAGATTATTCCTAATGCACTCAAATTACCAGATAATCCAGGCAAATAAGCGATCAGTAATAATTCTGATATTTCTTGAAGCATGTAAACCAATAAATTTAATCACAACTAAGCAAGGATTCATCCATCCAGTTATGAATATTGTCTTTTTCTTCACCTTTCTATAGTAATATTAATAAAGATTTTCTCATTTAAACCAGTAATCCATGGAATGCACATTCAGTAAAAACTTTAATTAACTTCTATATTTACTAGTCTTCTAACATCATATTATAAAAATAGGGTGCCCTATCTTCCCCAGTGGAGGATTTAGTTTGCTACTTTTTAAGTGTTATTTTAAATTACATAGATGAAAAAGGGTTAGCTAGTGTATCATTATTCAAAGTTCATGGGTCAATTTATGTTTTTAAGAATTGTCATATGCATTTTTTAATATTTTCTCATTTAATAAAATGCACTAGTTGAGAAATATCTATAACATATCGTTTATTTTCAACCAGATATTTTATTTTTCAAGTGTCATAGTGAATAATACATTATATCCCTGTAACTTCTTTACATTTTTTTTCTAAAACTTTTCTGCAATGTTCCTAAATTTTTTTCTAATGCTTTGATTTTACCTCTAGTCAAATGCTATTTACAGTCCATTAATATTTTTCTTTCATGAAAACGGCAATTCTACCCACTATGTATAAACAATAATATGCCTAAAATCTATATATGTAAAGTTTCATCTGATATTGTAAAAACATACTTTTATGTATCTTAAATAGACAGCTATCTGACAGTTGTGTATTTCACCTTTGTGTCTCCAAACAGGTCCCATACTGTCTTATGGTCTCAAAAGCAGTTCTCTACAATGCTACTTTTTCCTTCATACAGATTACTACTTGAAAATGTGATTATTTGTATAGTACAACCATTTTGTTTATAAGCATATCCATTTGGACCTCTAGATCATACAGAAATTGATCTAAGTAAATCCCTATATTTTCACACATCAACATCTTATAGATTATTGCCTTTTTTTCCTTCTCTGTCCGCAAAGTAGAATTAACATCCCCACCTCAAACATTCATTCCTTTGCAATTCAACTAAATCTTTAAAGTATCCTACAACTGTTTTCTTTTAGTAGGACTAGTATACACATACATATTTATTGTGTTCCATCCATGTTATTGAAAAGTGGCATCCAAAATACTATCCTTTCTGGATCTAATACATTAATATGTCACATTTTCATATCTTTATTTAAACTGAAAATAACTGTTCCAGAAATAAACCAGTATTGAATGACCAATGTCTTGTACCATTTACATAAGTATCTAGATGAGTTTGTTCTGATAAAGACACTCTTCAGATATCCTATGAGATGCAAATGTCACAATGCATATTTTTATATCCACTAGGCCATGCCCGATCTTCTAAAATGTTTAATCTAACTAATCACATTACATGTTAATATTCTCATCTTTTGGTCTATCCCTCCCTTTAAACTGTCTTTCCTTCTTAGGTTTTCTTGACTTTTAAATTACTAGTTTGAATGTAAGTCGTCTTTATTACTTTTGCTAAATATTGCCTGCCCATATTTGCATTAATAGTTCCAAAACCATGCTATACAAGGCATTACAAGATTTCATCTTTTAAGCTTACATAATGACAAACAGAACAGTAATGATAATTGACCTCTGTTTAGTGCATATCAATAGATCTTGAATACTATTTGCATGCTATTTATTTCTATTATAATAATTTTCATATTTCTCCAGACATCTCAAAAATCAAGGGACACAAACAGAACTACTGAGCCTCATATGAAAACTCACAGCTATATGAAGAAAATGCTGCTGATAGTATGCATGTTGCTTGAATAGTTACTGAGATATTATGAGCTGTTTATACAACATTACATAATTCATATTGACTGTGTTATTGTGGCTTATAAAATCCAGGTTAAGATTTAGAATTGAATGAATTCAACCATTGTAAAGGTTACTTTATGCTGAACAGTTGTGATATACAGTTTTCTATTAACCTCTTATACTTCTAGAGATCAGAACTTTTGTTTGCTATTTGAGGCAATGATTTCATTTATTTAACAGCTCAGGTCACACCCACTGGGAGTTAACAGTGCAAACTCAAAAGAGATCCACTGGAGGGAAGCATTTCAGGTGTGAGCATTTATATAGAACTGACATTTTAGTAGGTAGTAAAGTAGTGTTAATAAGAAATGCTGTGTCAGAATCAGAGTCGGGTTTTACTACATTGCTATAAACAAGGAAGTAATCCAGCTGGTTAATACAAAAAAGCCTAAAGTTATACAGCCTACACAGGCTAAAAAAAAGATGTCTGGGACATATTGACTTCCACTGCATTTTATGGTTACTTAAAACCAGCCATAGTCATAAATAAGGTTTTGGAAATGAAGTTTTTCCCTGTCTCATATAATTATCTTCCTGAATACCAATATCAGACCTGAAGGAAATCAGGAAGTCACAAAACACCTTATTGGAAACTATAAAAGGAGAAATTGAGTAACAGCATGCTATACTAACATCCATTGAAGCCAGGTAAAATAATGTGTTCAGTGGATCAAGATTCTGATGAAACTGTCCAGAAAATGACAGAGATAAAAATGAACTTCAGTCTGTCCCAAATAAGAAATATAATCAGACAACTTATCAACAAAATACTTCGAGAACTTATCAGGTACCCAGAAGTTGGTGGCACTAAGGCTGAGGACTTTAAATGCAAATGGGTTGAAACCCAAACTAATGCCCAAACTTAGGCTGAGGATGCTAATGAGGAGTAGAGTGGTAAGCAGAGATACTGAGGAGGGGTTACCTTTGACATCTTGAGGATGGTTATTGTGATCCTCAGAATTTCAGCAATATCAAAAATTGTGACTCAAGGAGAAGGCATGCCAAGCCCCAAACTATAGAATCTAGGAGTACCTGCCTTACTTTGTGGCACAGCAATCTCACATTTAGAATGTATAAGTAGCAAGGGTGTGGAGCAACAACCCCCATTTCAGGTGGTACAAGTAGACAACCCCCTTGCAAAAATGTTTACATGTATAAACGTGTTTCAGGATTTACTGTTCTTAGTTTGTTCGCATCTTTTTCTTCAAAGTTTCAGGACTAACAAAATTGTGTTGTTCATTTATGACAGGAAACCCCCAAAGAGATATTAGAGGAATTTCAGGTGTGAGCATTTATATAGAACTGACATTTTAGTAGGTAGTAAAGTAGTGTTAATAAGAAATGCTGTGTCAGAATCAGAGTCGGGTTTTACTACATTGCTATAAACAAGGAAGTAATCCAGCTGGTTAATACAAAAAAGCCTAAAGTTATACAGCCTACACAGGCTAAAAAAAAGATGTCTGGGACATATTGACTTCCACTGCATTTTATGGTTACTTAAAACCAGCCATAGTCATAAATAAGGTTTTGGAAATTAAGTTTTTCCCTGTCTCATATAATGAAGCAGCTGTTTTAGCCATTAACGAAAAAAAAGTAAAGACTCATATCTTCCTGAATACCAATATCAGACCTGAATCATGATTATGAATTGTTATCACTATCCTGGTTTTTAGACTCACTCTACTGATGCCATGACAGGTAAATTTAGTTCAGGTTGAGTGTGGAGAAAACATTGGGTGGCACCTGGAAACCTCAGTTCTGATACCATCTGCTACAGTAACTCATTGTGCCTTGCTAATAACTGAGAGCCTTGAGACTGAAAAGGTGCTTGGTAGGGTCAGTTGGGATTGTTTATTCCAAGGCATTGAAACAGGGTGGGGACACCTTATTTGTCTGTCACTTATATTATTTCCAAGATTTTGTTTTTTCCTTCAATTATTCTGCCTTCTAAGTAATGGGACTGAAACATCACAGTGCACATACATATTCTATTGTTTTTGTTTGAGTGTTTTCCCTTTCTTCATGATAGTGGGATGACATAATTAGGATATTTAAGTAAGGGGTTTAGGGGTAAAATTTCCCTCATAGGGAGAAGAAAGGGGGCTTGCTCCTGCAAAAAAAAAAAAAAAAAATATATATATATATATATATATATATATATATATATATATATATATATGTGTGTGTGTGTGTGTGTGTGTGTGTGTGTGTGTGTGTGTGTGTGTGTGTGTGTTGAAACTTAATTTGGGAGAGGTTATCTTGATTTTTTTTAAGACTGAGCATTTGGCTTCCAGGGGATTTTTCCCTTGAACATACGTACTGGAACCATTGCATGTTGTATTGCATACAGTGGTCACTTGTTTGAGGGTTACATTTAAGGCAGTATAAGAGTTTTGGGAACATTACAGGATATTCCTCAGTGTAATTTACCTGGGGATGCAGGTTATGCACTGGAACTCTACTTTTTATTGGAGCTTTTATATCATGTGATTGTTTGAATTTTATATTTAATTGTTTTTTGAATGGGTGCATTCATTTCTGATGAAGTTCAGTTGCATTAAATTTGAACGAAAGTGCTAGTTTGGTGTCTGAGTTTCTTTTTCTCCACAGCCTACAGTTGGATTTATTACAACATTTGATTTAACTTTTGTTACTAGGCAAGAGCTCTCACTCTCTTGTACCCTTTTCACTTTATCGATGATAGATTTGAAAGGGAAATTAAATTATCATTCTTTGCATATTACTTGTTAATATAACTGTTGGAACCTGAACAAGATATTCCAAGGACATTTGGCAGGTTAGGTAATTTTAGCAAAATAGTGGGTTATAAGACTAAATAAGATAAAATAAGAATATTTTGTGTAACTTTTCAACCATTCTCTTGCCTACATGTGGTCATAATCAATGTTATTTCTAATATTCTTATGTCATGAGTAAATGACCAAAGACATTGTACAACACAGAGAAAAACACAGCTGTATACAGAATAGTAAGTAAACCATTACTTTCTTTTTTTGTTACGATTAAATGTATTGTAAACCTGCTAATTATGCTTATTAGCATGTTTATTAGCACAGTTACTATAACTACAGCTGAATTGTTTGCTAATCAACAGATCCAAGATGGAGGAGCTATTCAACAAGCTATAAAGCAACCATGTAGACTCAGCGCTGTTTTTCCCTGCAAATTCCAACACCTATTGGAATACAGCCACAGAAACTAGGCTACACGGAGCTACACAGAAAGAATGCTAGCGGCTGCTGTTGTCCTTATTCATGTTTATGTGCAGCAGGCCCATGTATATGTTTTTGCTACTGCTAATGGACCACAGCCAAAAAAGAGAAGGGTTTTTAAAACCCATTTAACTTTTCACAATCTGCGTGAGGTGGAACTTATAGACCACTACAGGGTGGATAGAGACACACTACAGAAACTCTCCAACCTCTGCCATCCTCAAGTGAGAGCAAGGGCAAACCAAAGAAACCAATACCAGTGGAGACTAAGGTATGTGTAGCACTTAGAATTTTAGCTACAGGAACCTTCCAGGGACCACCAGGAGACATATTAGGGGTGTCACAGGCATCAGCATCCAGAATCCTCCATCAATTCCTGAATGTTATGCTACAACATGCCAGTGAGTACATATATTTTTCCCACACACTTGAGTACAGAGTCAGAACTATGTAGGAGTTCTGTCCTGTAACACACAACCCTGAAGTCCTGGGTGCCAAAGACTGTACACATGCAGAAATCAATGCACCACCCAGGGAACAGAGAAAGGTGTACATAAGTAGAAAGGCTACCACTCCATTAACAGCCAGGTCATGTGTAACGCTAAGGAAACCATCCAGAAAGTGTGTGCTGGCAATGCAAGAACTTACCATGACTCACATATCTGGCACAACTGTCAAATATATGAGATGTTTACTAGGTGGGATATCCCTCAGTGTAGTTTACCTGGGGATGCAGGTTATGCACTGGAACCATGGATGATGACACCCATCAGAAATGCACACAGATCAAATGAAGAACACTACAATGAGGTACATGCTCAAACAAGAAATATCATAGAGCATATGTTTGGGCTGCTGAAATCACAGTTCTGGTGCCTAGCCCTTTAGTACAATTCCTGTACATGTGCTGAAATATTCACTGTTTGTGTCATGCTTCACAACATTATCCTGAAAAAACAGCTTTTGCAGGAACAGGAAGGGGAAGGGCCACACATCCCACCACACTGGCAAGGTCACTACAGCCACATGCAGGTGAGGAGTCCGAGCGGGAATCAGCAGCTGCTGTGGGTGTAGACAGATGTAGAGATGCACAATATGGCTTCGCACTAGCCAAGAGGCAACAGACAGCACACATGCTCTCCACCTAAGGAGCTAAAACCTTCATCCTATGCACATACATACAGTAACATTGATGCCAGGCAACACTCAACTTTACTTACCCATGTTATGGCTGTGTACAGCTGTCATCTGACAGAGTCAGCCATGAACTAAAACTCTTGCAACTGCTGGATTTCCAAGGTAAGTGCTGAACCTGGAATATAAAAATAAATGTCTAAGAATGAAAATGAATGGCATATTCTTGTATACTGTTACTTGATAATGGAAGTAAGTATAAGGTGGGTGATTTCTATAGCAATTACATCAAAATGTGACAGCATGACTTATGTGAATACATGTATCCTCTGTCAACTAATAGGCCCTACATCTAAAATTTACAGATTTTCACCAAATGTCCACAGTTTGTCCTTGTATATTTGTAATGGCAAATAATTAAAGATTGAAGTTAGAAAATAATGACACACATTTGAGTTTCAGACTTCATATCCCTCAGAACAAACAAAAAAATAGTAATGCAAAACTTGTTATTCCATCAGCTGTCTAAGTTTGTAAGACCACAATGTTTAAAACTCTCCCTATTGTTGAACCTTTGTCACACTTTTATTAATGGCTTGGTCCAGCTTTGCTGGTGTAGAAGTTTGGGAGGGATGTACAGATTACTAAAACCTGTAAGAAAGCAGTACAATTTGCAAAACAGCATCACAAAACCAGATATACTAAGCACTAAGTCAGCTATGCATCCTGAGCATCAGACAAAAAACTTATGTAGCCCTGAATCCAAAAGTTAGAAAGCAAGGATATGGCACAGTTATCATTTGCAAAGAGTATTGTGTGTGTGTGTGTGTGTGTGTGTGTGTGTGTGTGTGTGTGTGTGTGTGTGTGTGTGTGTGTGTGTGTGTGTGTGTGTGTGTGTGTGTGTATGTGTGTGTGTGTGTGGTGGGGGCAGAAGGCCTAGGCTGACACAAAAGATAGTGAGTGCATGTCAGTAAGAAAGAGAAACAGGCAGACATTTGGATAAAGTATCAAATGACCACTGAGACAGAATGAGCTTTAAGCCTCATGACTGACTCATGAAACAGTTATGTGTGTGTCTGTATGGGCACTCCAGGTGAAATTGATGGGTGAGTGTCTGCAAGAACACAGACATGCTCTGTACTAGCTCTGTGTCCTGATATGTCAGACAGGTGTGAGCTGTGCATGGTGGAGGTGACAGTTCATCGTTGCTGTCCCCAACTCCAAGAACTTGCTCTGCCAGGAGTTGCACTGGCATGTCCACATCCACGGTCAGATGCACTACTGTTACCTGAATATGACTATGACCCCATGGTTTGCCATGTTTAACATAATTATTTTCCATTTTGATTTGTAGTATTATGCTTGTGCTAAGTAAATGAGCCTTAACAGTGTACATATAAAGTATGGAGCAGTGGAAGTACTACCACTTTGGGACCGTAATTGGGCATGGCCATGTCTGCTAAAATCAGATGATGTGGCTGACCTATGCTCACGTGAATGCCATTACTCCCAGCAGATGTTCCATCACAGATAATGTCTATTCCAACATGTCATTCATCCAATCTATTGAATCAGCAACATGGTGGATGCAGTCACACATGCCAGCTTGTACCACATCTACAACCCTAAGCATTTCCTCAGAGGCTGTACTGGAATGTGCCTTCACCTCCATGATGGTCCTAAACATACATCAAGTAGAATGGAAAGACACACCAAGATCAGGTGAAGGATGGACAGATGACCTCCTTTGAGCACCCCTAACAATCCTCTTGCACTCAGGCACTGAATCTGTAGTAACCACACTACCATGATCAAGTGTCTCACACTCCACCTGTCCAATATCTGAGTATTCACTGGGATGGGTTTGCATAGGCCTACTGGTTGTATCTGATTGAATTACAGGGGATGGCTGAATATCAGCCTCAGTGTCAGATTCAACTTCTGCACCACCTGACTGTGTCTGCGTTTGGCCACCATCATCATCAGCATCTGCCAATGCTCTGACATCAGGTGGTAAGAGACCTACATTTCCACTGTTAGGACCACCTGTGATAATCAGCAACAAACACAGGAAAGAAATTAATAGCTACACTACTATAGTCCAGTATATGCTAACAAACTAACATTGGTGCCACTACTACAGAAAGTACAGCAATACAAGCACACAGTCCTGATACCCCCCTCACACATACTGATAAATGCATATTTCTGTCAAATGTTCATCAGTACTGAAATAAAAATGTTTGGCTTACCATGTGCAGATGACTTCACACTTGGTAGGGAGGATGGTCTTGGAAGAAGTTAAGCATAATGTAAGAACACCATCATCAGAATAACAATAACACAGTGGGAAAAATGTTGGCCTTTATATGTCCATTAACAATACATTTAACTGAAATTTGGATGACATATCCACCCCAAGCCCATGTGTAATAAAGCAGAATGTATTGTTATCTGTATAAATCTATAAATAGTTACCCCACAAAAAATTATTAACTTAACTATTGCTTTCAATATTTTACTATATGAGAAATATTTAAAAACTGACATAGGTAAGACTACCTGGAAGCTCCTCCTGGAACATTCTTGTCCTCCTTGAAACAGCAGCACCAACATCA
The DNA here is from genome assembly GCF_019279795.1 of Protopterus annectens. Taxonomy (NCBI): domain Eukaryota; kingdom Metazoa; phylum Chordata; order Ceratodontiformes; family Protopteridae; genus Protopterus; species Protopterus annectens. Next base: position 857,277,419 of record NC_056730.1, read on the forward strand.
GTTACATGCTACTGTGCACTTTCCACTGAGCTCTCTGTATTCCTGACAGTGGACACATTTGGTGTCAGTGGTGTCTCTGTAGCAGCCCCCATCCCCCAGTAGCCAGATGTCCATGGGCCACTGCAGCTGCTCTCCTCCAGGAGGATAAAATAATGTCAGTGGCCCTATGACCCTCCTGATCACATGCCCTGTTCCACCCCCCAGCAGCATTGACACTGTTCACTATCTGGTTCCAAATTTGCATTCTTCCAGACATATCCCAGCGTCCTCTATCAAGCAGAAAGGCACCATATTGCAGAAATGCTTGAACAATCACATCATTCTTTGTGTCACTGAAAGGGGGGTTGCAGGGATTTGGATGCTTGCGTGCCATAGTTCTAGGTTACATAAAACAGAAAAGAAGGACACTCTACATAAATATTACATAAATAAAAGTACTGCTTAGATAAAATACATATTATTCGTTTTTCAATATTACCCACTGGAGAAACAAAAAAACTTCAATTGTTCAAATAAAAAAGGGTGGTTTTAACATATTACAGTCACACACAAACCAAGGTTTCAAAACAAGAACTAACAGTAGCAAAGCAAACCTCTGAAAAAACTTTTTGGTTGTGCCAACACAAAAATGGAACTTGGCTCCCTACCCACAAAATAAGAGACAAATTAACTTTTTGCACCAAATAAGGAATAAAACATCAGTGGATTGTGATAAGTGCTTGCAAACTGTCCCAAAAACACGTGTACACATTTAAAACAGAACAGTCATTTTTATGCAATTGCCAGTCATTCTCTCTGTGCAATCATCTTCTTTCTGTTATCCATATACACAGCTCTCCTCACCTTCAGATTTCTTAACTACATGGTTACCTTTTTATAATGTAGGTTCAAGCCTGTGACCAGGATGAAGATGCAGCTGAGATGTGAACCCATTAAAATTGCTAAATCTCAAATGCTTGGCTCCGTGTAGCAGATGTAAATATAGTGCAGGCACTCCCTCTGTGTTTGTTGCTAATGGATTGCAACTGTGAATGATTACTGCTAGGGAGAAGGAAAACACAACAGCAGTTCAGACGCCCTTTCCTCCAGTGGGTGTGTCAGCCAGGTTACATGTACAAAGTGTAGAAGTAATTGTATCAAGGTTTAAATGTAAGTAAGCACCACACATTTCTCAGTTTCTGTTCAGTAATATCCAAACTCCTCTACATTTGTTGAAAACTGTATATTATTGTCATTTAATATTCTCATACACTTTAAAGACAATGATACAAAATGCCTTACAGACAGTATGTCTCAGATTTCTACTCAGATAAGAGAAGAATGCACACCATACAAAGATAAGTCACAGCTGCATTTCTGCAAACAATACATATGAATGGTTGTGTGATCACTCACTGCACTACATCTGAAATGTACACATGTACAAACAACTCAGACATGTACAAGTGCCATATGTCTTGTTAATAGTGTGGATGATTTTGGACTTGCTTTTATGCACAATGATTTTCATTCCTGCTGCAAGGCTGTTTCTGGGGCAAAGAGAGATAAGACACCCTCACAATGTTTCATAGGTTCATTGGTTTGAGTGTTCAAATCCACACTTGTGTAAACATTTTTAATGTGTACTAACATTTATTTTGTAATGTTGTTTATTTTATATATGTATATTTTTGTTTGTTTTTCTTAATACCCATATTTAAAGTGTACAGCTTATCACAAACACAGGAAATGGATAAATAGAATAAATGTCATGTACTTCTATGATAATCAATACATGAACTACACCTGTGAGTCACATATGTGTGTAGCACATCTGCTAAACATGATTATCCACACAGTATATAAATCTATAGCTCATCATTCAAGTCCCACATTTGCATTTAAGGATGAAACTAAGAAACACTACTCACAAGGATAAAACAAGTTTAGCTTTGCTTCCCACATCTGTGTTGCTTACCTTCATGCAAACCTGGCCTAATGGCCCACACATAAAGCAGACAGAACACCTGCAGACAATATGCAGACATTCTCGATTTCAAAAAGGATACATTGTTGTATCTTTTGTTTTCCATCACACCAACCCACTAAGTGGTGTTGTGGGGCAGTTAGAAACCTTCTCCAGCAACTATAGGTGGAGAACACCTGCAGAGAGGAAGCAGACAGCAGACAATTTCAAAATGGATACATTCTATCAAGTATGTTGGGCATCATGTAAACACTCTAAGAGGCGTTGCACAATGGTTAACACACAGAAGTTAATAATGAATTTGAAAATATCCAACTATTTTTTAACTATTCCTGTGGCAGTAGGTGTAAGTGTAGGACTGCAATACAGATTATCCTAGGTTCTAATACAGCAAATTCCAAATATTTTTACTGTTGGTCCATTTCATTTATATTAAAATCCACATGAAAAAAGATTACACCCTCCCAATTGTATTAAGGGTTGTAAACTCAATTTTATTAAACACATAAAAAATGTAAACATAATTATAAATAATAATTATGGATAGCAGTGCAGCTTATATTAATTATTTTTGTGACTGAGAGTATACTGACTATTATGTTTCTTTAATTATAATTGTGTTCTTTGTCCTTTGGTGCCCTTCAGACTTCAATAATACTCATGCAGTCATGAATGTATAAACCGAGGACTATGTCAGGTCCCACACATACATGGTTAACTCCTCAGTCTCCCTTGTGTATTTATATATAATTCATCAGTATATCTGAGAAACACTTCTTCTGTGGCAAGGAAAACCACCATTGTGGAAGAAAATGTTTTGTCTCTTATGCATAGGTTTGAATCCCACATTGTAAAAATTAATTTTATCAGTATGTAAAGTCACACAAAAAATGTGTCAGGTCATAAAATATATGCCCCAGTACATGTCTGCAAAGCTAAATCACCTAACAGCTTCAGCAGCAAACAACCATCAAACTAATGACAAATGTCATATTAACCTTCCAATTTCAAAAACTGCTTTCTCTCTGTTTGGCAATGTTGTTCTCTCCTTAACATCGTGCAAATGTGGTTGGCATCATTGTTCAGGTTTGTGCACTACCAGTAAACACGATGACACACCTTGGCAGGAAATCACTTTGAACTAATGCTGTTTTCCTGGGTTGGACATGCCTGGTAATAGAAGAAAAGGTGCCCCATTTAAGGCACAAAGGTGGGATGTTGAGGAGTCCAGAATCTTCACTGGACACCTTGTAAGGCACCACAGATGAAGGCTACTGCAGGGGGACTACACCAGCTCTCTGTTCAAGTCTGAGGCATGGAATAGTCTGTACAAGGCTGTCTCCAGTGTGACTGGCATTCCACACACTGAAGAACAGTGTAGATATAATTTTAATGACCTGAAAAGACATAAGTGGGATACACTCATCCAGTGACTGGATGAGATCAGGACTGCTGACATCCCACAGCTGTGTAAGTATACTGATAAACAGAATGTATATAGATAGAAAGCCACGTATATACAAGACTGGTATGCATAATGCTCTTCTCTTGTTCTCTTCTCTTTATTCCACAGACAACCAAGAGATTATGTTGAATAGAGATGCCCATGCTGAGCTTCTAAAGAGACTGAGGGAAGCAAGCGTATGTATGCAGCACAACATAACTATTATTTGAGCTGAAGTATTGCTCTTCTATACAATTGTAGCAAAGTAAACATGTATATCTTAACTGTAATAGCAAGCATGAATGTTTCAGTCTGTAGCACAAGCCAACTTTAGGAGTCAAGTCTAATACTGCAGTCAGACATGGTGGGTTCAGATACTGCAAGTAACAAATATATAGTAAAATTCTTTAAAAATATTGCATAATTTAATTTTAGCAAAAGTGGCATACAAGCCCTGCTGTTAACTTAATCTGTATTATTCTACCATGCATATGTGCAATATATGCATATTGCAAGGATTACTTTGAACAATCCTTACTTAGAGTTTGTAAAAAGTATACTTAAATGTAAAAATAGAGATAAAATACTTTATTATTGTGATGATGTGTTGCATATCACATATGATAGTACTAATTATATATCTTTTTTTCCTCTTACCCCAACTTTTTTCTCTTTTTATATTTTTATATGTGTCAAAAATTTTCTATGTCATCCATCTCTGACAAATCACAAAATGCTTCACAGCACAGGGAAGTAGACTCCACCAGCTCCTGCACTGATGCACAGCACATCTGAGACCCAACCTGGCAGTACTGCCTCTGCTGCCCCTGCATACCTTGGCCCTCCACATCAGGTAGCACTACCTCATCACCTGGTGCTGTGGTACCCACCGGGAGTACTGGTAGAGGTGGATATTTTATCACCATTGGTGCACTCCTACACTGAATGGAGAAGATTATCTCTTTTATGGTCTGGAGTAGAAGATGTCAAGCACTCCAACAGCCAGCAGAGTAAGGGAACAGTGATGACAGTCCTGTGGGTGAGGATTTGATTCTCACTGTCCCCAAGTTTGATGGACATGGGTATCTGTTGTCCCTTCTTAACTTCAATCATGGCATCCCCAACCTGTTGTTTTCCTCACCATCCTTGTCACTTGTCTTATTTGTCCTGTTTGTTTGCATCTGCTTCATCACCATCTTAGATTCTTTCCCTTTTTACATTTCTCCTCTCTGACTTTGTTTAACAACAAATAATCCGTTGTTCCATATGACTTTTTTTCCTTGCCTTTTTGTTCCATTGCCATAATTGAGTATTCTTCTAAATGACTATAAACTCTGTCAGCATCAATTCTGGTGTATAGTTTATATGTCGTCAGAAGGCAAGTTATTGGTCTATAATTTTTAGGGTAGCTTGCAGGTTCACTCTTAAGTAGGAACATTGTTTTTCCTGTTGTTAAAACAGGTAGCATTGTCACCTCACTGCAAGAGGTTCTCCCGTTCAATTGCATGTGTCACAGGACGTCTAACTTTATTAGTGCGAAACAGCACATTTGAAAGGATGACAGAGCAGATGCTTGGGCTAAAACAGAAGGAAATTGATGGGAAACCTCTCTCACTGTAAATCTTTCTCCTGAGTGGACGTGTACACATCAAATCTGTAGGTAAAGCCATGTCACCTAGTACTACTACACAGTCATAATACTCAGGTACTACTGGACTTGAACACAATACTCTGTTACTGTTGGTTTTAAACACAGTCTAGAGTACTGCATATCATCTGCAAGTGCCACAGAAAGAGTCTGACTTTAAATATAAGAAACAGCACATTTGAAAGGATGACCTCATCAGTGTTTTTCAGAGCAGATGTTTGGGCTAAAAGGAGAAGAAATTGATGGGAGAAATGTTTATCCTGTATAGAAGTGTATGCATCAGATCTGTAGGTGAAGCAATTCCTGCCTAGTACTACAGACACACATACACACACAATCATACTACTCAGTCACTGGTGGATTCGAACACTTACCTAAGTACACAATCTAGAGTACAGTGTATCAACTACAAGCACCACAGGAGGAGAATGACTTTAAGTGTGAGATAGAGCACATTTGAAAGCATGACTTTGTGAGTGTGTTGCTGATGAGATTGGGTGCATCATACGTTTTGTATGGATGGAAAGAAAATCTATCTTGAGAAGCATACAAAATACTACTGTTTTGATCACAAGTAATTATATACTGCTCAGATAAAATAGAAATTATTTCATTCTCAAACATTATGCTACTGTGAGTGAGATGTAGCTGTTTCACATTATGATGTATTGACCAAGTCAATTATGGATAATAATCAAAGTTGTCAAACAGTGGAGTCACAGCTACACACTCCTGATTGTTCAGTTCTGGATCATTGTGTGCAGATTTTCATTAGCTAGTGTTCCATTTTGAATATTTTGTAATGTGTGTACAATGTGCAATGTAAATACAAAACATACATGACAAATTTGAAAGGACACTGCTTAATACCACTCAGCAGCTATGTGTGCAAAGTTCCCACACCATTGTAAATTAGTTGCAAGTATAGTGTGTTGAAGTGCAAAATAATTTCGATTATGTAGTGTTTAGACAGAATCATAGTAAACTCATCATATCCTAAGAATAACAAACCAATGTCATACACTAGTAATATGAGCTATTGGCATATTTTTGTCAAAACCTCTTCTGAAGTGCTCTGCTAACAAGTTCATTTGTATGACTGATGACAAAGTATTACCACATGCATAATTATCTTTGAAGGTTTGAACTTAGAACAGGAGCTGATATTGTTCTATAGTGCTCCATGCCAAGCTTAGCACTAATTAGGATAACCAACATGTAGGCAGTTCTAATTCTGATCCATTTCTGAACAGAAGTGTGTTATGTTAACATTTTTGTGTCGTCATTTAAACTTGTCATGATCATTGCAGGAAAGTATTCATCATGTGGATAATAAGGGGAATACTTAAACTGTCCTCATATTTATTGACTGTCTGGATGTTTAAGAGATGTTCTAATTTTCCTAATGCAATAATATGGTCACTATATGATAATATATATATATATATATATATATATATATATATATATATATATATATATATCTATCAGACATCCTTTAGAAAATGCATGGTGGTGCTAAAGATATCATCCTACCATCTGCTATGTATATAGGACCGATATATGTAAATTGTGCCTAGTGTTGTATAAATGACACTGTGTCAATTCCTGTTTTGACCAGAAGAATGTATGAGCAGGGTTGGCATGACTGTAAATTGTATAAAGGAACAAGAAGGTGACTGCTAATGGAATAACATATGTAACCACATTTTAACAAGGTAAAATGTTATGACAAATGATAATGCTAGACCTGATGCTGGATTCAAACACCTGCCCATCTGCATCAACAGTTTGTAGACATGATAATTAGCTGATCATACCACAAATCATGGCAAATGTCAAATGCTAAAACACACACATTTGGAGGGATAATGAAAACAATATGAAACTATGGAGTATGTTTGCAGTGTACTACATAACAGAAATGAGAAATGAAACATAGAACTCACCAAAATGTGAATTTTGCAAATAATTTATTGCACAAAACTCATAAAACTAAGCTGTTTCATCCCAAACGGCAACACCAGGGACTTCATCAGATAACTCTGGTGAAGTCCTTGATGTCATTGTTTGGGACAAAAAGACTTAGTTTTATGCAATAAATTATTGTTTATGAGGTTTGGGCTTTGGTGTGCTTTTTGTTCTACTGTTGAGATATTGGGTGTTTCTCTTCAGGTTACAAGAACTGAAACATCTCATATGGTGTACATTCAACCCTACTGCTTGTTCAACATATTATAATAAATGTCTCCTCATAGTGCTATCAGTCTGTCTTTCTACTGCCAGTGAGGATAAGCACAGTAGCATGAGAGGTAGCTGACTAATGTGGCTAAAGGCAAAAACTAACAAGTTTTTTCCATAAGATGTGAACTGGCAATTACCCTCAGTTAGCATTGCTGCTCAGTGCCAGCCTTTTTACAAAAGCTGAGGATAAAGTTTCTTGAGACAGAAGGGGGGAGAGGGAGATAATGAGGGAGGGAGAAAGACATAAAACATTTTTGCTTATGGACAATTTCTGGCCATCCTTGTGGTGTGTTGATCTGATGTATGTCATCATATTAATTCTTTCATGATGTGTACAATAAAGTGTTCACAAATAAGGAGCAAGCAGGGCTAGGATGGATAATGGTGGGTTAATAACATATATAGCCAACAGTTCCACAAGTAATAGCAATATGAAAAACATTAACTAATATGAGACATAATTCTGGATTCAAACACTTAACACTATGAAAAAAGCAGTCTACATACCTGTGCATTATGTGAGCACACCACACAGGAAATCATACTAAGTACAATAAAAAATCACACATTTAAAGGGGCAGTGACATAAGACTGAAGCAAGTGAAAATGCAGGCATCAGGCTTCATTACAGTAATGAAATTTGTAACATCCCTTAAAGTTTATATTATAGGTTCATAGGTGTTTACTAGGCTAACGACCACAAGGGCCTTTTTAAGTCTAGCCATGCATCCCAAATTTCTGACAAGTTCTGATATCATTGATAAATGTAAGCATGGAGCTGGAAGATGAACCATTTACCAGTTACCTTGGTCCATTAGAGACATAGACACATGTGAACCTTTGAATGTATGAACCTATGAACCTATAAGCGTATAGTACATCCTACAGCCTATTCAATACATAAGAGCAACTGTCTCCTTGCAGTGCTATCACTCTTTATTTTTAAAGTGCAGTGGTGATGGTCAAATTTGTATGATGGAAACCATATTGGTGCAGTCAAAAGTAAAATCTTGCTGAGTCAAAAGTAAAATCTTCAGTGTTTGCCATATTATGTGAAACTTCATTTATCGGCCTTTACCACTGGTGCACTATGACAAATATTGCAAAAATGCTAAGGACAAAAATTGAATGGTAGTTTTATGGCCCATCTCTGTCCATGTATGTTGTGTGTGATTCTATTGTTTGACCAGATTTTACATGTGTCAATGGGGATAGTACAGTTGTAATAGGTGGTCAAGCAAAGGGTACGACACAGGGGGAAGAAGAGAGGGATATGCAGAATGGCCTTGGGAAAGTACCATAGCTATCTGCTGTTTTGCTAGGTAACAGTGTACTTGAACAAATAATTTGATGAATTTGAATGACTTTGTATAGTCACCAAAAACTGAATAATTGGACCAAATTAAGTGTGTCAAATGCACATATTGGTGAAGTGGAGAGCTATGTATAGGACATAGGTTTTGTGGGACAGGTGCCTATTTTACTTTTTTATTGTAGTGCAGGAGACATGTTGGGAAAGGGGGTTAAGTATAAGAGATTTATTTAGGTTGGGTAGGGTAGGTACCAGGCTCAGATATACAAGACATACAAGACAGATAGAGATAATGATGGACACAAAAGGTTGGGGACATCATAATTGGGGATATATAGGGGACATTGGAGGTACATTCACATCCAACATGAGTGGTTAGAATCTAGTCCTCACCCTCAGAACTGTCATTAGTGTCTGTTGTCATAAAAATCTGGGGCTATATTGGACAGGACATTGACTTGGCTATTCAGTGCAGAACTTTCTCAATTCTTTTGATTCCTGCACTGTGACACTTTTCCATAATGTCTTTAACCAGCCCTGTCAGCTCCTGATGGGTTACAAAATTGCCACTTCCACTAGTATATTTATGGTGGTACCACTGCACAAGCCCCCAGGGCAGAGCTACCTGACATATTTGGAGCAGGTAATGCAGGAGTTGTGGAGGCAATACTGAGAGGTTAGTGCCAGGTGTACTGAGTGTCTCTACTGTCTGTGGTGGTGCCACTGCAGCCACTTCTGGAGGTATGGAAGTCCGATCCTCAGTGGTCAGTCTAGTTCACCATGTTGATGGTCTTTTGTGTTGCAATAGGAATTACATTGGAAAAAAGAGAGAGATAAGGTTGGGAAGACAAAACATATAAAGTACCATTAATTCAATGTCATTTTAATACCTCAAGATACGGCTAAATATAGACACCTATATGGTAACCTTTGGCACATCCAGATATGAATGTGAAGTCACAAAAATATCATGAAACGCATCAATTTCATTGTGCTTATAGACATTAGACAAAGAGATTGGTGACTTTGGCATATATGGTACATGATATATGCATAACAATTAAAAAATCCATTTACAAAGATGGAAAGTGTAATGCTTGTTAATGACTGCAGAAAATAGATGTTATACATTATTCTATAATAAAAGCTAATTTCTGCTGCTTGGAATTGAACTCACACACTGCTCAGTTGATTTATACAGTGTCTACTGTAGTGCTAAAGAGATATTGGAGCAGGCGTATATGCTTGATATATAGGTAAGGAATTCCTACTCAGTTGTGTGTGTTGTAAGCTCATATGGACTAAAGCCCCACAATTTAGTAAACATAACTACATTTCTGATGCATTATGACTGTGCCTGCATTCATACCTGTACCTCACTGAGGCATGCCAATAATTTCTGATAAACTCCCTATCCCTTGTTGTTTCTTCAGGAGCTGTACTGAACAGAAAACAAAAAAAATAATGAAATAATGCATATCATAACAAGCTATTGTATTGGCTGGTGATAAGTCACTATACTTAGGGGTTACAAATTCTGCCTCCCATTAGTTCAGGAGGTCCCACTAGCACATATTCATCTCATGATAAAGGTGATGACATTGTTCATCAGTGCGTGGAATGCCAATTGCACTGGGAACAGCCTTGGCCCAATTATTCCTACCTCAGCATTGTACTAAGACTGAGTATAGTACTTCTGCAGAAGCCTATGACCATACCACTTGATGAAGAGTGCAATAAAGATCCTAGACTCCTTCTGATGCCACTTTGGGCTGTAAACAGCATTTTCTTCGCCATCACTTGCAATATCTTTTGAGGGATATCTGAAAATATGGCAATGAATTGGTGCCCAATTCAGAATGTGCTTGTACCAACCTGTGCACAACAATGGACAACCTTGCAAATAACATTTGCACAGTAGAAAGCACACAAATGGCCTGGCAGAGAAATTTGCTATTACTGCTTCAAACTACAGTGCAGGTGTGAAATATGACACTTGGCCATGTGTGATGTTCAATTTATTTGCACATTCTTTTGTGAAATCATCAACTTATTGTTGATGACATGTGGATTATATTTGAAATGATGTAGTGTCACCTCTGCCACTGCTCTTTGGTATGGTGGATGGTAATCATGCATATACTCTTGTGACACACTGATATGACATGACATTTTCTATTATGTCAGTAATAATCTGTGCTGGCATTTCTCTCAACTATCCAGATTTTTGGCTCATTTTTTTATCTGCTCTACAAAAAAATGTTTTTTTCCGTTCAAATCATTGAGGGTCCATATCACTAAATAATGACATATATATTTAAATTTCAGATTTTATATTTTTCAGAAAAAGCAACTTTCCATGTTTATAAGAACAATAATTAGAATATGTCCATGATTTTGTGCCATTGTCCCCTAGTTATTTTTGACTTTGTGCAGATCTCTTATGCAGAAAGGTTGAGAAGTATGAGTGTTGATAATAGATGCATTTACATACATTGGGACATAATGGGTTGGTGGGACATACATTTCGCAAACTATGAGTAACACTAGTGAAGTGAACCCATGACTAAAAGAAGGCCAAACTGCTATTTCCTGTTTATTATTTGTTAATGTCACAGGAAAACTAACAGTTTTAGCTTGTAAGTTGAGGTGTGACAATTTCAACCTGAGTGGAAATCTAATTATGATTATGTGTTTGACTTTGAGTTGTTATCTTATTGGACTTATATTTACAAGTAATTATTTATTCCTGTAAAACAATTTCTTTTACATTACTTTGAATGATCACAAGAAAGCAAGGGATCACACATAATTTACAAGACATACTGTCCTACACATCTAATAATAATACTTGTGATAAGCCATATTTTAGTCCAAAAATATTTAAAGGAGTACCATACCCACAGACTCAAAAACATGTTTATTTCATCATGGTTTGGTGTTTCCTACATTTTAACACCACTCTAGGACTATTTACAGGTTTTTAAATATTTTTATACATAAGTTCTGAGTCTGACCACATGGAGTCTGTCATCTTGAAGTAATTCTTATGGTTTTGTCACCTCTATGTATACTATAATGCAGTGCTTGTCTGTAAAAAATTGCATCATGCAGGCTTCTTTCTTCCTAAAGCTCATGTCACTGTATTGATTTTACATGCATAAACTGCTGTCTTTCATTCATTTTTAAGTAACACTTCATGCCATTCAATGACTACTTAAAACACAAACAGTGCAAATGTCACAGAACAGACTTTCAAAGTGCTTTTTACTGCTGCTTCCTTTTGGAATGGCTAAACTGCAGTCTTTTGTGAAGCTTTAATTGAACTACTTTGACTCATCTTCCATCCCCCTTCACACCTATCTTTCCTAGCTGTCAACGTGCTAAGAGTAATTTGAGCTGTTTCCTGCTGTGATTGACAGCTTACAGCAGGAGACTTGACTCATGTACTGTCTCCTTGTTCTAGCCTTTACGTTTTGTACGGGTAGGGAAAAGACCAGGGAGTTGCGACATCACAGCATGGGTGGGTTTTTAGGACAATAGTGGTGATGTCAGTGTGGGGAGGAGAAATGGCCAGAAAATTACCTGTATTCAGTGGCCTTGATGACATCACTGAATTGGAGACAGCAGCAAACTTTTTCAGGGCAAGACAAAAGTTTTTTGAAAGTGAAACCACCACAGTACAGTAAGGTATTGTTCTAGTGGAGAGAAGCAGTCAATTTTAAATATTTTAAATGCTGTATTATTGTTTATTTATAGCAGGAACAGTAAATAGAGAGACAAAAGACAGAGAAGTTGAGCATTTAATAACAGAATCCCATTGTTTTCCTTTACTTTTATGCATAAGCAAATGTACTTTTAATTAATTATGATCATTATTATGCTTAATATACTTCAGACAGAGTATAACCAACTTATTTAGCATTCAATACTCACAACTGTATTGCAACTTTCATTTTGACTTTTGACAGTTGAACTTCATGTTCAATTAATAACAAAATGTCTATGTAATAGTTATTCTGACACCTTTGATAAAATAATCTATAATCTGGATTCAAACCCTGCATTACTTCTGATATTACCTAGAAATTACTGTATTAACACATTAAGCCACTTAAAAAGGTACATAAACGATGAATGTTTTTACATTCAGTACTGTCCAGATTGTTGACCGAAGCACACTGGCACCAATCTCATTTGTGTTATTGATGGCTAAGTATTCTGAGTTTTTGCCTTGTACTTTGTGTCAATGTATTTTAAATTAATTATGGTCATTCTTATGTTTAACACACATCACACAAAGAATAATAAACTTATTTAGCATTCATTTCTCACAGTTGTATTGTAACTTTCATTTTGACACTTGACAGTTGAGCTTCATGTTTAGTTATTAATAAAAAGTGTATGACAATAGTTATTCTGATACCTTTGGTAAAATAATCTATAATCTGGATTCCAACCCTCCATTACTTCTGCTATTACCAAGAATTTACTGCATTAGCTCATTAAGACACAGAAAAAAAAGGTACACAGAGGATGTATTTTCTTCCATTCAGTACTGACTGTAGCACATGGGCGCCAGTCTCATTTGTGCATGCCAAATATAATTTTGAGTTTTTTCCTTGAGAAGTTAGCTGCTTTACACTGCTAGTGACTGCTGACAGTCAACAGCATGCATTGCCAAGCATAATGCAAAGGCACAAGATTAAAAAAAATGCAACCCAAAAAAAATAAATAGATAGATAAATAAGCAGCATGCTGATTTACTCAGTTTGTGGCCTTCTAAATGGACAAGCATTGAACCCAGCACCTATGGCATTACACTGAAGCAGTCACTCTTTTAACCGTGTTTGCCACAAGATAATTTGCATTTCTGTTAAACATCATCATGTCTTCATGCAATGACACTTCTTGAGGAAGGGGCTACACAGGAGATTACATAAGGCCATTATGTACGCAAGCATATACAAGTAAGATTTATACTATTTTAAGGAAATGTGTTACTTTCATGATTACTTGTTATGACATATTTGCAATGCTTTTGATTAAGTATCCATATTTCAAAATTCATTCTGTTGCTGATTTTAATTTCTCATATTTTAGCCCATGCCATATTTGTTACATCATGCATATAAACTGTGCTATTACTATAGTCAATAGTTCAGATTCCAAGACACAAACATTATAACTATGAATGTTAACTTGCAAATATCAAAAGCTGGAGTCAAACCGTGCATCTAGTGCTGTTACTCATATCTTATTGCTGCAACACATTGAGACACAACATAATGGGTGTCTTTTTGGCATTCAGTACTATCCAGGGTGATGACGGAAGTGTAACAGTGCTAGTCCCATTTGCACTACTTATGGCATTCCAAATCAATTTTTTGTGTTTTGCCTTGGAAAGAGAACATGCAATGCCAAGTGTTGGACAAAAGAAGAAGCCAAAAAATTTAAACATTTCTCTCTGTGATAATTTCTCAACTCTAAGATCATATACCATTAAAATGTGGACATTCAGAATCTCTGTTTTCACACATACATCAGCCTATCTTGAATTTAACCACAGAACCATGGCATTATAATAACATGTTGACAAGGTTGTCAGTGTTTGCCACATCAAAATAGACATAAGGTAGAGAAATATACATCTTTGTAATTCTAAAATGTTACAGTAATATACTCATGTTCTCACACTTGTACTTAATCCTTTCACTGTTTAAATCTGGCTGAAATGGATATTTGTGCAAGTTATGCAACTGAAGCATGTCACAGTACAATACACGTGTGCAATACAAGAGTGTGTTCTTCACTTTCATTTGTGACCATTAGTCAGTTTTGATGAATCTGTAACATATTTGCTTTATAATTTGCATTTATTTACAACTTTTCTGTTTGTATATTTAAGTTTTATACACATGATATGTCTTAAAGACACTTTTTTACTCAGAGGCACAATTACCTCTTAAGAATATTTTCATAATGGTGGTTTAAATGTTGCCTCCTAAGTTAGTAAATGTAATGATGAATGTTTCTGCAAGCCTATTCTCCTTGACATACCCTCCATAAGTATACATCAATGTAGCAGGAGTATTAAACACTTAATTAGTTGTGCAGTTACATTTATAAGTCACACTTGCAAGTATTAGTAAGCCATAGTTCTGAATACTTGCTCTCCTGTACTGCTAGGGCATGTGCATGGCATTTTGCAGGTCTTCACATCATGTTTACCTGTCCAGCACTTTGAGCAGATTGAGTGATTCAGGAATGACAATGAGCTGACACCTGATTTATATATTCAACATGTCCAGAGGAGCTAATCTTCATTACATAAGAAGAACCTGGGGCTCAGGAAATTATATCATAGTAAGAAAGACTACTAGAGTCAACCAACTTAAGATACTGCTGTTTGAATGAGTTAAAGTTATTTTTGTTGAACTTCATTAAAAATCCTATTAAGTGTGTTATGTTCTTTACAAGTAATACTAACAGTTATGATTTTTATCGTTGTTTTCATAGAAATTGAAAGTGATGCATGCATATAGCCCATTTGTGTTGGTGTAGAAGGGACAACAGTTGCTATTTCAATGGTCCTCATACTGTTACATGGGTTTATGGAAACATTTTTCTGAAGATGTGAACACATTTCAATCTTAATAGAAGTAGCAATGTAAAAGTGACATTTCAGAAGATTTTCTATGGCAAGGTTGTTGTATATGCTTGACATAAACAACTGTTATCCAATTACAAGGGGTTGTGCTCTTGATCATACCTTTCGGCCTCTTAGTCCAAGAAAACTGGACAAAGCCATAAATAATGATGGGCTAAACTCCCAAAAATAGGGACGATTTTAAATACTGATCACATAAATTTAGAAAGTGGATAGAATAATTGGCTTTGCATTAGCGCACACTTTCTCAAGGGTATGAAGTCTGGAGTCTATATCACTTTAACAAATTGATATTCAATGAATAGCAGTTCATCAAACTTCTATTTATCAAATGGCATTTTAGCAAACAACAAATTCTTTCCCAGGGTAAAGAAGCACTTCACCAAAGGCACACCTGAACAGAAACCATACAAAATCAAACCCACCCAAGTGTGGGGCTTAGCCTCCTATACCCCCAAAGTGGGGGGCTGTGCACCCAACCCACCAAACTATATAAACCAACTACAAGATCACACTACTGTGGGGAAAAAAGCAAAGTCATTGTGTTGGTCAAATGCTTCCTTACCCTGGGAAAGACATTGTTGTTCGTTGAAATGCCGTTTGATAAATAAGGGTTAAATGAATTGCTATTCACTGAATAGCAAGTCAATAAAATGATATAGACCTGAAGTATGCAGCTCAAAATATCTGCCATTATTTTCTGACTTCTATTCTAAAGGTTTTCTAGAAAACCAGAAATTATGAGTAGCAGACCAAAAATAAGAGGCAAACATTTGGACATTCTGCAAAAAATGTTTCAGTTTAGATGTATGGTTTTGACATTTATGTTTGCTGAGGTTGAGGGCATGGTTCTTTGTAGGGGGTCTTTGATTTTCATTATATAACTGAGTGTTATCTACAATATATAGTGTTCTTTTTATAAGGAGGCTTTAACAGTCGTTATTATAAAATGATCATTGACTTGTATTACATAAGAAAGTTTTTTCTGTCCATGTTTTCTTAGGATTGCTAACAGATGTTTGAATACAGAATGTTTTTTTTTATTTTAAAAAAGTCATTTGATACACTTGTTTCATTGGTAATGCTGTTTTATATTCTGCATTAACACGTTTATTTCTCCTTATTCATTTTTTATTGCTGGGAGGTTACAGTTATGTGTTAAATGTGCGTATTTATATAGATCATCTATATGCAAGTTTTTAACAATAACTGCATAAATGGATATTTGTTTTCCATCCAATGTAGATTATCTTGTAAACATACAGCCCTTGCTAATTTGTCTTATGCCTGCTTTTTTTCTTTACTCCCATACAGGGATATGATACCTAAAACATTCAGATCACATAAAACTGCATTCTCAGATGCTGAAGATATAGTTCAGGCCCACTGTCATCTTGACTTATACCACTTACTGAAAATTATAGTTGACAAACCCTTCCATTACTGTAGTATCTGGTGGTAGGTGGTTGATGGTATGAATGCTGTGGGTAACCATGGCCTTGATTACAATGCTATCAGATATCAGGCCAGTGACATGATCACCAAGGAAAAAAAAGAGAGTCATTGCTATTGCATAGAATGAAGAGCTACTGTGGAGGGTCCTGCTAGCAAACCACCTTTTACTGAGACAAAGGAGTTCCTGTTGACTGTAAGGGATCCAGGCAGGTCAGAGGAGTTACCAACTATTGTAATGGATGTGGGTGTAGAGATGGAAGACAACAAAATGGTGTTGACTGCTGATGTTTCTAGTATGCCGTTATATATCTATATCTATATATCTATATATCTAGATATATATATATATATATATATATATATATATATATATATATATATATATATATATAGATATATATATATATATAGATATATGGCTGCAGGAGACCTGATAAAATGGACACAATGCCCACACCCAAGAGATCAGTATCCAAATGTTGAATGCACAAATATCAACGTGTTCTGCTCATACTCCTGGCATTACCCCAGAATGGAATAAACCAATGGCAAGTGTTTTTGCAGGGGTGCAAGCCCACTTGCACCCCTCACACACCCCTGCTAATTATATATACTAATTCTGAGATTGCACAATCCCCAGGAAAAGAGAGAATTCTCCTTCTCAGGACTGTTGATCTTGCACACTTGTTGACCATCTGTCTGCATCAAATAAATGGTGTTGACTGAACAGGTGTCAGCAGTGTGTCCATTTGATTGGGTGACCTACACCTATATATCTATGTGTGTGTGTGTGTGTGTGTGTGTGTGTGTGTGTGTGTGTGTGTGTGTGTGTGTGTGTGTCTATATATATATATATATATATATATATATATATATATATACATATACATACATGTATATAGAGGGTGTGAGAGAAATATTTTATAAAATTGTTTTTTAGTGTCATATTATGTTTAATTTTTATCAGAACTCTATCCATCTCCATTTTGCTTGTGTAGGTTTCTGGCATTGAGGTGCCACATCTAACTGCAAATGGTATGGGCATAGTTTTTTTTGTTGTATTCATTTGTATATTGATCTTTAAATGTACTTTACTGAAAATTTTACTTGCACCTGCATCTAGTATTGCTTTACTCAGTGTTACATACCATTTGACTGATCATTTTTTTCTTCTATTTCACGTTTTCTTGTGTTTTATTGCTATAATCACAGGTGAAAATGGCACCAGTATTGTGGTGCTCCAACCACCTGATGCCAGAGTATTGATGGTCTCTACTAATGATGGCAGTGATGAAGAGGCAAAGTCTGTAGTTACAGGGCCAGTCTAACACTGAGGGTGTGGGTCCCACATCCCCTCTTTGGAGTTTGGACACAGTATGCCTATGCATACCCATGATGTTGAGCCCTCTGAGACAGGATGGGTTAAGGGTGTCATGATTGATCAGGAAAGTGTGATCACTCCAATTACAGAGCTGGAGTGGTCTCCCCTTAGCCATTGTGAGGGTGAAGTAACACACAGGTGCTCAGAAGGAGGAATGCTTTTTGTCTTCCCTCTGATGTTGGTGAGTCAGTAGGTGACATCCATCATATATGTAGGGCCATCATGGAGGTACAGATAAGTTCCACTAGGGCCTCAGAAAAGATAGTCAGAGTACTGCATGTTGTGTATTCTGATTTGCAAGACTGCAGAACCATGTGGGTGAGTCCATGGATTAGATGAATGACACACTGGATCATGCAGTGTTTATAATGGGACTTCTGCTAGGGGGAGCAGCATCTATTGTGTCTGAATATCCATTACATTATCAGAGGTTAGCTAATATGGCCCTGCCAGATCCAACTCCTGTAGTGGTGCTGCTTCCACTGTTCCATCAGTGATTGAGGTGTCCATACCCAGAAGTGGTAGACAATGAGGTTATGGTTGTGGATGAAGTCATAATGAGAGCTCATCCAGCAGATATTGCTCAAGTTCAGGCAACATCTAGATTTCTACTGAGGGTCATAGAACTAGTAGTCCATCTCCTGGAAGATGTAGTCTGATGAAGTTGCTGTATAGGCGGCAATGAAAAGCGCTTAACTTTTATTGTATGGGAATAAATCTAGTTCGGTTACGGGCTTTGTGGATTGATTGTCTTTTTGGTTTTAACAGTTCGTTTATTGAAACAAAGACTGTATACATGTGCTGTGAAAAGTCAGTTTTATATATCTGTTCATACCTTACTTGTTTTTATATACTCATATTGCGTGTATCATTCATGAGTTACTGCTGACATTCCTGTGCTGTGGAGTGATGTTTATTCTCAGTGAAGTACAATACTTGGATCTACTTTGAAATTCCAATGCCCATAACTGACGGTCATATACCCAAGACAAAAATAGAAAAACTTGAAAAACCCTAATGTCAACTTTTTCCCAGGGTAAGTAAACACTTGCCGAACATGCTCTTTTCTCCACTGTAATGTGATCCTGGAGTTAGTATATATAGTTAGGGGGTGTGGGGGTGCAGCTCCCCACATTGGGGGTGTGGGGGACATAGCCCCCCCCCTGCCTAGGTGGGCTTTACTTACTTTGGTGTGAGTTTCGTTTACGTATGGGCAAATGTTTACTTATCCTGGGTAAAAGTCGACATTCAGGTGTTTCAAGTTTCACTATTTTCATCTAAGGAACATGACCATCAGTCATATGGGCATCGGAATTTTAAAGTAAATCCCAGTACTCACATATGAGGGTAATCATTTTTCTCTTCTTTACAGGTTCATCACTTACCTTGGCTAATCTTGATGATACAAGGTTGTCTCTTTTGAGGTTGAGTCTGTCTGATGCTCACTGAACACAACCAGTACATGGGTAAGTAAAGGTTGATAATTTTATATCTATCACTGTTACTGTTGGTATGTGCTAAGCTTCATAAGTTTTTACTTAGGTTGTGAGCATGTGCATTATTCTCTGTGTCTTAGTCAGTGTCATAGCATATTGAGCATGCCTATGTCTGCCAGGATCATCCACAGCTGCTGGTTCTTCCTCTGATTCATTATCTGCATCTGCTGGCTCTGCTGGCCCTGCCTGTGGTGCTGGGCACTGTGTTCCTTGGCCTTGTTGTCCCATTTGTAACTGTTTCCTAACAATAATATTATGTATCATTGCACAGACTGTCAATATTTTGGCCAAGGTGGCTGGGTCATATTGTAGGGCACATTAGAATGTATCCAGATATTGGAAACATGACCTGAGGAAGCCAAAATATATTCTATAATATTTGGAGTTTGAACATGTGTATCACTGTAACATTGTTCTGTGGGGTTGTGTGGGTTTCTCATGGGTGTCATGAGCCAAGATTCCAGTGCATATCCACCAAACCTTAGATACAGGTCACAGGTATGCCATATGTGGGAATCATGGAAACTTTCAGGGTTACCTGCACACACATTATAGATTATCCTTTGGGTATTACAGACAACCTGACTGTTGATAGAGAGACAGCTTTTTTTGTTGATGTACCTTCTTCCTTTGTCAGTTGGTGGGACCTTTATTTCTATGTGTGTGAAGTCTATGGCCCTCAGAAACTCAACTAAATGTGGTATGTTACACAAATGTTGCATGGTGTTAGCTGACTCATCCGCAATACATGGAAACCAGATGTACTCCATTACATGTTGCAGCATTGCAATGCTAATATATTATAACATTCTAAAGGCTAAAACCTGTGACACCCTAAAATGTCACATGTGGGTCTCAGAGGCATGCCTGTCACTAGCATAAGTAATGTTATGAATACAGTGGTTTCCATTGGAATGGGTTCTCCATGATTCCTCAAGTGAAGGTGGCAGATATTGTCTATTTGCTTTAAGGTATCCCTGTCTACCCTGTAGCATTCCATTACTTTAGTATCACGAAGTCCATGTTAGGTCAAACATACTCTAAACGCTCTTTCAAACATATTCTAAACACTTCTCCTTCCAAGCCAAGGTCTAGCAAAAGCAACAGTCTGTTGCACATACAGTTTACTGATAGCAGCAGCAACCCCTAACATTTCTTTCTATGTGTCTTCACACATGCATAGACACATGTAAATATTTCAAGCACCGGCATTAATGCGTTTCTATCCTGCCAATATACCAAAACAGTTGTTCCCATAAGTGCCCGGACTGTTCTTAAAAGTATCTAAACTAATGCTTGCTTTAATGCAAGTTGGTTTTCTATTACATATATCAGCTGATTTCTCAGAAACCCAATTAGAAGACTTCTCATTCCTATAGAATATTTTACATAAGTTGTCTGATGATTCTGTACTCCTTTTTGATAACCTCAAGCATTCTCAGAGGTTGCATTCCAAAGAGTATTGGAACTGTGGGCAAAAGGGAGAGTTTGTCTAGGTGATTGTTTCCTGAAGCACTCTGCCATGTTCATTTGCTACATTAGCATGCAATTCACCTACTTATTCCTTCATATTCTGCTGCTTACTCTTATTTTGCAGCTGTCTACAATTTGCAGGACTGTTTAATGAATACACAATTGCATGCTCAGCGTTGCTTGGCTTGCACACAATCTGAATCCAAAGTGTGGGCATTCATGAATCCTGGCCATATTTAATTTTGCTAACAGATGTTTTTAACATAACCAGTAAACAGTATTTGTTCTCATCTGCTTTTTCTCTTTCTGTCCAGCATCTATAAATTAGCTTCCATGTATACAGAATGTAATTTTCACTTGCGGAAAACTTCCTTTTAGAAAATACTTTCAAGTGCTTTAAGCTACACTACAGTAATTATTTTCTCCATTCCTTTTAGTGAACATTTAAATAGCCAAATGATTTGCATTTTTTCCATTCAACTTCTCTTCCTTCAATATCCTTTTATGTTATTTTAAGCCAGTCCACTATAACCTCAGCATTTAACAAGTAGTTTTTACTGACAAGTTCCAGTTCTTTCCCTAAGTTTCAGGAGAGGAGGCAATCAAAATATTTTCCTTAACTTACTAAATAGTGGCTTAAGAGACAGTTGTTTCTCAGCTAGAGTATGCTACTGTAAATGACTACATGAAACATTCTAACTTTAATTGTTTTAATCTGTAAAATGATTATCACCCTCCAGGGCATCATCCAAATCATATAGGGTTTTATTAACCTTATTAATTTTAGTTTTTAAATACTCCAGAAAAACTATTTCCAGTTCCTTTTCACTGAAACAAATATACCTACATTAGATATCATTTAACTTTGATTTTTTTCAGTTCATATAACATTAACAATTCTTGTGGTTATAAAAATATTATTTTGGATTCTCCAGTATTAAGAGTGAGCTCATGAAATTAAAAGCATTCTTTCCATCAACAAATCTTGATATACATTATTAAGAAATCAACAAACCCAATCACCATGTAAGAAATTCTTAATATCATAGGGACTTCTTCTCCAGATTCCTCCAATCCATTAAATATATATTTGTAAATCAAAATGAGCCTGGGTGCCAAGATGTACCCTTATCTTAATGTTTTATTTACAGTAAATGTATTTGTTTGATGGGCTTGTAAGGGTATTTTCATTTTGGTCCACAGAGCTGCAGTAAAAATGATCTCTTACAATAAACCATTATTTTTCTTTATGAGGTAGAGTTTACTTAAGATACTGAGTATAGGTTTTATATTAGCAGCTAGAGTAACTTCTTTCAATTATATTTTGAAATAGATTAAAATTTTTATCTTGACTACTTATTCCTTCAAATCATCTAGGATAAAGGAGAAGAATATTTTGAGAAATTGTGAAAAAAAAACACATTTTTTTGTAAATAGGAACAATAATCCCCTTTCCATTGATTCAGAAATTTTCTAAAGTGCAAATAAATCATACATTTATGTAAGTTATAAAATCTGTTTTATGGTAATTCATTGAGATATCACCATGTACATGCCAGTCACCTTTGGCATTACTTTGATATATACATTTTCTCTATTATCGATGGTAGAAATGTTATTCAACATATTTCCCATTCTTGTTCTACAGCATTACCTTATTATTTGTAATTACTTGTGTATGTTTCTGAGTTGCCCAAAATACTTACTCTGGGATTCAATAAACTATGAGTAGGCTTCTTACAAAGCCTACATGGAGTTTACATTTTTGTGCTGTCAACAGCAGCGGTGATTACATATTCATGCCATGTACCACAACCACATTTATACATAAACAATTTCAGTTTTGTGGCTGGCAACAGTGTTGCCCCCATGAATGTATGTAAAGCAACATGAATAGCAAACTAGGTTAGTGGGATTGTGAAGAATGCCACAATGATTATCAGGGTTTATCATGTATTAATGTATGTGATCTAAACATAGAACAGGACAGTGTATACAATGCAGATTATTGTGAAATCCCATTCCAGGCATTCTATACAAAAGTTGTGTAAATGATCTGTAAGGATGCATGGACTGCCATTTAAAATAAACAGGAGAAGTGTTTGTCTTGAATAGGGACACACAGATGAATTGTAGGAATGAACACAGGGAAAGAGGACAGGTGAAGCAGCTGATGAGGGCATCTAAATAGAAGACAGTTGTAACAAGAGTGCTAATGATACATCAGCATGGTACAGTATGGACTGCACAGTGAAAATTTATATTATGTGACTGTTAGACAAGGTGACATAAGAATGAAGATGTCTTTTTGAGGTAAGCAGCCTGACATGAACAATATAGAGGATGTCTATTAGGGATGTTATATACAATACTAGATACCTGCAGCAGCTGGAGAGACCACAGAGGTTTCTCACTAAGAAAATACAGGGCCTACAAGCAATGCCATGATGCATGTGGATAGACTGAAAGCCCTGTCACTGTAATGTGTATCATATAGGGATGAGGTGAGTTGTGCATGGTGTACAGGACAGTCTCTGATGCTGTCCTGATAGGAATACTTCACATCTGCAAAGCAACTCTAGCTGATGACATCAGTCGAGTCTGGTGAGAGGAAAATTGTAATAGCAGTGTCCCATGTGCCGGTGTAAAATACTTTTTGTAATATCAAGCAAGTGCACAAACACACACACATACACACACACACACACACATACACCAGTTGACTGCAATGAGAACAGAATCCCTACCTACCAACATGCACTGACCAGGGAACTCTGTATTTAAAGCAAGTGCCACAGCTTAAGTATGACTTGGAGATTGTCAGACAACAGCCTAAAGTGGATGATGTCAGCAGAGTCTGGTGAGGAGAAAATACTAATAGCAGTGTCCCACATGCTGGTGTAAAATACTCTCTGTAATGTCAAGCAAGTGCACATGCAAACACACACCCACCCACACACACACACACACACACACACACACACACACACACACACACACACACACACACACACACACACACACACTGCAGTTAACTATAGTGAGAACAGAACCCCTATCTATCCAAGTACACCATCTAGACAACTCTGTATTTAAGGCAATTGCTACACCTCAAATCTGACTTGGAGAATGTCAGACAACAGTTTATAGGTGATGACATCAGCAGTGTCTGGTGAGGAGAAAATGGTAACAGCAGTGTCCCACATGCTGTGTAAAATGCTGTCTGTAATGTCAAGCAAGTGCACAAACACACACACATCCCAGTTGACTGTAGTGAGAACAGAGCCCTTACCAATCAAATTACACAGGCTAGAGAACAGGCTATGGCACAAGTCTGACTTCTACAAGCCTGCAGAACACCTTATGGTGGATGACATCAGCAGTGGATGCTGGAGGGAAGATGTTGGGAGGCCTAATTGAAATGAATGTGTAGACATGTTTAACTGTCAAGATATTTCAAGTTCTGTATGTTACCAGATTGATGAGTGTGCAATGTGTAGTATACTTTAAGAGACAGCTTTACAAACTATATGCAAACAGGTGTCCATGTTACTACAAATATTTGAAAAAAATCGAAGGTATATTGTCATTCTAAAGATGCGCATGGTATATAACACAACATTTGTTATTAATTTATGTAGTGTAGTTGATATATTTGTGAACAAGTAGTGAGACACTAGGGTTGCAGTGCATAGGCAGAGGTAACAGATGGATGCATTGTAAATATGTGACAGTTTCTTAGATGGGGCCTTAATGTTTTCTGGTTCCACATGTAGTTTCATGTAATGAACACTAAATGGACAGTAACCAAAAGTAATACATATTATTGTCCACTGCCATGCAGCGGTTTTGTGAAATGGTTGACAAAGTGTTTGCGCATGTGAGATACACATTTCTACAGCTTTCCCTGTTGTGCATAGTTAAGCAGTGCACAAATACAAGGATCATTGCTAGAATTATGAGAGTTAGTATTGAGTGTATGAAACACACCTGCTGCTTAGCTGACTCTGTGGCAGCAGGTGCAAATGCATTGACACATTTCTTTTTGAGCACAGAAGATATAAGGTTCAAATCCAGGTGTATATAATACTTTTAAATAAGTAGTGATGATGCAAAGAAATCATACTTTGCACTACTTTCACTGTGTGCTACTGTGTCTTGACAGAGTAAGGGTGTCTTATCCTTCATACATATAATTCATATCAGCTCCACAATTTATTATTATGTATAATGTATTGTACGTGATATGTAATATAATGTGAAATGGAACAACAGTAAAAATGCCTGGAATTTCCTGTATTAGAACCTAGGACCATATGTACTGGAGGTCTAAACTTACACCTATTGCCACAGGAACTTTGAAATGGCACTTGTATATTTTCCTGTTCATTACTATAAACTGGACTATCACAACAGTATAAACATGCTGCACTTCCTGTATTAGAGGCCATGACCATCTGTATTACAGTCCTACACTTACACCTGCTGCCACATAAATGGTTATATAACAGTTGTATGATTCCCTATTCGTTCTTATGTTCTGCGTGTTAACTGCCACATAATGCCTCTTAGTGTGTTTATGTGGTGCCCAACAGGAGTAATAGAATTTATCCATTTTAAATTGTTGACTGTCTGTGTCCTGTCTGCAGGGGTTCTGTCTGCTTCCTGTGTGGGCCACAAGTCCAGGTTTGCACACTGCTAAGCATCTCACAAACAAGATGAACACAGATATACCTGATATTCATGCATCATGCAAACACTACCATTTATAAAAGAAAAAAAGGGAAATCAGGTGAAATGAAGAAAATATATCTTTTAAATAAACAATACTGCAAAATTTATATTGGTACAATTGAAATATTTTTACACAGGTCTGGATTTGAACTCTCACTCTAATGGACCTTCAAAACATAGCAAGGGTGTCTTATTTCTCTTTGCCAAACAAGCAGCTTTGCAGTAGAGAACTAAAGTCATTGTGCATGCAACCAGCTGCAACATCATCCACAGTACTAACAAAACATATGACAGATTTAATACATGTATTAGTTTCAGAATTAGTGCACCGAGTGATCACTCAGCCATTTCAAACTATTGCTTGTATAAACATAGCTCTGTCTTATCTCTTTGTGTTTGTTGCTCATTCTTGTCTTATCTGACCAGTATTCTGAGATATGCAGTCTGTATCATTGTGATGTTTACATGTAGTATCCTTCTTTCGTGTTTTATGTCATCTAGAACTATGGAACCCAGGCATCACAATCCCTGCAACCCTACATTAAGTGGCCCTTAGAATAAAGTAATTGTGGAAGCATTTAGGTACCTTTCTGCTTGATAGGGGACATGGGGATATGTCTGGCAGAATGCAAATTTGGCAGCAAATAGTGGCTAATGTGAATGCAGTGGGTGGCAAGAGTAGGACATATAATCAGGCATGCCATAGGGCCACTGACATGATTTCTGCATGGAGGACAGCAGCTGCAGTGGCCCATGAATTGTCTATGAAGGGGGCCTGCTACAGAGCCACCACTGACACAAAATGAAGACTTCTTGTCCACTGTCAGGGATCCAGACATCTCACTGGGAAGTGTACAACAGCATGTCATCGATGTTGGCACTGGTGTTTCACAGAGGACTTCCAGGTAGGCTTACCTGTCTCAGTTGTTAAATACTTCTTGTATAGATAAATATTGACAGCAATACTTAAAGTTCTGTTTAACATTAAAGATCTTTTGGAGGGATAGTTGTAGATTGATACAGTTAACAACACATTCTGGTTGATTATACATGGGCTTGGGGAGGATGTGTCATCCAAGTTCTTGTTAAAAGTGTCCTTAATGTACATACAAAGGGCAAATACTTTTAAGCCCCTGTGTTACTGTTCATTGTGATAATGATAGTCCCCCAGATTCACAAAACCTCCGTGTAAGACTAAATAAGTCTTACTTGGAAACTGCAGTTGAACGGTCTGACGTCAGCGTGCCATGCATATTCATGAGGGCATGCTGACTCCACTCCAAGTCTAAAACAGACCATGCAGAAAGGCAGGGGGCGTGTCTGACTGCTGAGCAGTCCTAATGTCCACGCTCCTACAAGTGTCTGAATTGTGAAATGTCAACACACATGAGCGAGTCCGCTCAAATGTCAACATACCCAACACTACACTCCCTCACATTGTAAACCCCCAGTAGAGTTATAAAATGTAAAATATAATTTTTTTTTCTAATTCCCAATATAGCTGCCCGTATATACGTGGGTGTGCCCATAACTTAGCTAGAGTTAGCAACGTCGACATTGAAGAGCATAATAACAAATGTTTATGCAAATCAATCCAAAAAGCAATAGCATAGTGGTAGAGCCTACGCACAAAGAGGAAGCATTCACAGTTCGAGTCCCACCACTCCCCTCTCAATTTTATGTTTTAAATTAGCATATGAAATAATTCCTGACATATATATGAATAAATATTACTAAAAAGCATTGAAATGGCCTATGTTTCAGTGAACAAAATGTATATATAGAAATGTAAGAAGGATCTTGACATATAAATGTCCGTAGCTAAGCAGCACTCTACCCAGCACAATCTAGTTGCCCACAGCTAAGCAGCGCTTTACCCAGCGCAATAAGTTTGCGCGGGGCTGCGCACCACGCTAACCAGTGCACTTTAGGGCAACGTGGAGCAATGTCGGGCAACATCGGGTAATGTGGAGCAATGTGGAGCAACATTGAGCAAAGTTGCCTAAACACAGCCACACCCCCTAGCCTGTCTGGACAGTAGTAAAATAAAATGCAATGACAAGTTTTGAACCCAGGACACTGTGCACCATAATCAAAGTACTGAACCACTAAGCCATGACAGGTTAGAATAAACATCCACTGTTAACATAGATATACTAATAAATGGTAGATTAACCATTGCTAAGCAGGTCTGCAGTCAGCCGAGAATTTTCAAAAACGGCCAATCACAAAAAAGTGCGGGAAATGCGGCATATTTAAGCTCCATAGGTGGGAATACTCACCATAACTGATTGTTGCTCCCATCTGCAGTTAGAATGTTTGGTGCTGGAGAGGGTACTCGCTTTCAAGCACAGCGCTGGGGCATCGAGGAGTCAAAATACATGGTTTGGCTCCTAGTCCATTGTCATGAGTCTCGACTTCTGCAGGGCCAGTTCCAAGGGATGGAGTATAAGGCAGAGGCTTGGAACCGGTTGGCTCATGAACTCACCAGTGCCACAGGCGTCCCTCGGACTGGTGAGCAGGTCCGTCACCACCATGCAGACCTGAAGAGATGGAAGCAGGACCTATTGAACCAATGGATCCAGGAGGCCCATCATATGCAAGATGCCCCATTACTGAGTAGGTAGCCATGGAATGCAGTATGTAAGACATGCTAATATAGTCTAAATAATGGATAGGTATGTCTCAATATCCCTTCATTTACTTCACAGCTGCAGGTGTCCGTGCTGCAAATCAGCAAGCCTATGCAGATAGGCTGCTAAGGCTGCACCACCAGGCAGGTTAGTAATTATTCTGCATGTATTGTTATATAATATATGTGAGAGAGCATGAAAAAAGTGTTGTAGCCCAATAATACAGCTATAAAATGCCCTGAATAAATTATCTGCATGTACTGTTATATAACATAAGTCAGAGAGCCAGAGAGCCAGAAATAGAGTGTAGTAACCCATTAATAAAGGTAAAATAAGTCTGGAATACTATCTCTGCATGCACTGTCATATAAAATAAGTGAGCGAGCCTGAAAAAGAGTGCTGTAACCTATCAATAAAGGTATAATATGTCCTGAATAGGTCTTCCGTATGCACTGTAATATCAAATAAAGGAGAGAGCCTGTAGAAAAGAGTGTTTAATGTAATTAATAAAGGTATAATACTTGGAGTGTGTCTGTGTCACTTACTTTGAAATATTGTTGTACCCTTGCATTAAATAAATAGTACTGTTGTATTAAGTGCTGTCAACCCACAGTTGTGCAGTCCCATATAAAGTGGATGAAGGAAGTGCCAGTAGTTGTGAAGCATACAACAGTCCTCAACAGTCGGCAAATGGCTGTCATGCATAGGTAAATCTGGCACATGAGTAGCTTGTCAAGGTGTTCCTCAGAAATGTGAGTGTGCTACATGAAATGTAGGGTTCTGTAGAAATTTAACTGAAAATGTCACGTGAACACATAAATATAAAAATGAAATATAACTATGTAGCAGTAACATCTGCATCTTGGACAGTTAGCATGTCAGATATAGGTCAGGTATATAATGAACTAGCCAAACCCATTACACAATCTAATGCATGTTGCCTAGTGTAATAATACATGTAGGGAATATGCACCTGCAGTCAATAGGATTGTAGTGTACAGTAAAAGTACTAATAAGATGTTAATGGAGGTTTCTTTTTACACCCTACTCCATGTGCATAAACAATGCAATTCCACACCTCAATGGGTATGTCTAATCTCAAAACATTTGTTGGGACATATGTCCTATTGTTCTATAAAAGTCTGCATTTGCTTTGATGCATGTGCCCTGTTCAAACACCACAATCTTGGTGGCCTGTTGCCACCAATCATCCCTGCATGCTGTTGTAATGTCCACTGTCGTTCAATATATGCATGTGTTATGCTTGCTGTTCAACTGTTGTAACCCTGGTGTGTTGGGTTAATGGGAATATTACTGCATGCTGTTACAACTAATTTGGAATGCTGTTGTCTATGTTGTAATTAAACACACCTAATCACAGAACGTATGGGAAGGCCGGTCCCAGTGGACCCACCTGTCCCTCCTCAGCTGGCGATTGCACCTGGCACCAGCAGGTCTGGTGCCCAGCCTGGGCTACCCTCCTCTGTTGGTCCTGTGCCACCTTCAGGTGGAAGCTCTGCAGGGGATGGGGCTCATCCCCCCTGCAAGCTTGGGTGGAGAAGGGCCACCTGTCACCCTCCGAAGGGTCCAGGTTGTGGTGCGTAGGGAGATCCAGTGTTTAGTCGCTGATCCCCTACGCCAGCTTGAGGCGAGAGTGGCGCGACTCACGGGTGAGCCTGCCCCTCCTATGCAGCCCCCAGCACAGCCACCCTCGGGTCTGTGAAGTTTCAGTGGTGACTGCCCATGGGTGCAGATCTCAGTCCCACTGTTACCATCTGTGGGCTCATGGGCTTGTGATTTCCAAACATCCGTCCCCGTCAATTGTGTTCACTCACCCCATGTGTCATACTCCGCCCCTGTATGCATCTTGTTTGTCTTGTCTGTTTACCTCCCCAACCTACCTCCCCAAATATACCTACTTCCTCTACCTCATATTCCACTCTCACCTGAAAAAAAAAGGGCAATCTGTACCCACAAAAAAATTACGCCTCATACATAGCTGCCAATTTCACACACATGTCTGCTGGACATGTAAACTGATAATTAGAATTGGCAGTACAGCATAGTTTGTTGTCCTCACCCCTCTCTCAGTGGTGGAAGGTTTCAAATTTCACTCCAAATTTGTAACATGTGCACAGCTGTTGCTGGTAAAGAAATGGGCAGCTATGGACCTTCCCTACACCTGTCCTGCACATCCCAAACTGGTTTCCCTACTGTCTTTCCCTCTTTGTGCCCCCTTTTTCACCACTTTCCTATCTCCCCATTTTCTTTTCTTTCAAAGAAATTAGCACGGGGGTTAGTGGGAGTAAGCACTTTTAAGCAGTAGTTAGCGGGTTTGAGCGAGTGTGCGCATGTGTGCACTTAGCTAAGTATTGCTAAGTGCCACACAAACCCGCGCAAACCTGCTTAAAAGGGCCTTAATCACTCTATATGTCAGGGCCCTTGTTTTGTTCAGCAGCAAAATAAAGCACCACTGTCAGTCTCGAACCCCAGAACTTGGACACACTTGACTGCATGAAGTACCACTAAGCCACTGCAGATATACAATAACTTGGTGCTGAAATAAATATATCCTGCAAAACAATGAGTGAATGTAAATGAAAAATAGGAAGGCCATAACACAAAGCTTGTGCTGTGTATCTTTACTAGCAATTGTTGTGGAATTGCATTACATGGCTGTGATAAGAGAAGCAGCCATTCTAGCAGCAAATAATGTTATTGAGGCACTTTACAACCCCCACACAGTATCATAGCAGGGCAAACACTGGCATATCTGATTAGGGCAGAGGCCATACTTCCTGATTGTGAAACATATTTTAGCTGTGTCCCTCTGAATCCCTCAGAAAAGTACTGGTGTTAGTCAGAGAGGTGTTGTATTACACAATGAATAATCACAATAATAACAGTAGACACCGCTTGTACTTCATAAAAGGAGTACAAATCCATATGCACTGCTTCACTCAAGTCTACACTTACTGTCTCTATTAGTTGGAAGGTGTACCTCACTTTTAACTACCTATCCCTGACTCCAAGCAAATATGTATCTGAGTCTTTCATAGGTCTGGCAGAGGCACAAACACACAGGCATATCAGCTCATCTGCTGTTACACACTCTGCAAACAGCTTTGTGCGGACTTCCACAAGCATACCCTTATGTAGGAGTACAACACAGAAATACCAAAGGATCTAGCCATGTACTGGTAGCAACTGACTGTAACAATGCCATTGTACAAGTGCTGAAAACACCTGTGGGTTGCACAGACAAAGAATAACAGGCTAACATCTGTCTACCATCTGTATAGATTCACAGTTGGGATCTATGCAGACAGACCACCTGCCTTGATAAACCAACAGGTACACACCAATCCATTAAGTCCAGTAAGATAACACTCACACAATAAGACGTAATGCTCTCTGTATATCTGCATCCCCCCCCATATTTTAAATATATGTGTGTTTAGGGTCAACCAAGGATGTAGGTAGGCATACTCAGTAGTGGAATTGTCCAGCTTACCTGAGACTCCTGTGCTAATGTCAACAATAAAAAGTACACAAACCCTGCAGAAGTGAGTACATCAATATGCACAGTATAACAGTCCACAAACAGTTCATGTGTCAAAAGAATACTTCTCAATAACTATTTTTGTATGGCAGTCAATTACATAAGTAGAAAAGAAACTACATACTCACATATATCTTGTGTAAGCATTTGTAGAGGTGAGTTAAACTCTACACTGATAGCTCTGTACTGGAAGTAGCAACAGCCAGGTCTGAGTACATGTACATCACTATCTACACCTCTAGCTTCACATATAAGAAGTATACCAACCTTCTGACTTAAACAACAGTGTACACAGCAAACAAGCATGGGCCCCACTCTGGAAATCTGAAAGGGTTACGCCTACAAAACTTAACAATTTATAGCATTGGGTTGCTATGGCAGTGAGTACTGCTATTACCACACGGCAGGCTGTATGCATTTACCAAATGCTGGGCACCAATTGGTGCAGAGGTCATCACATGTACATGTGCAGATACCTATAAAAGCAGACTGTACTTGCTATCCCCACATGCAATCACTACATTGCACCTGATAAAGCTTCACAGAACTTGTGTATGAGTAAATAGTAGTTATTACTTAATAATGCAAAAGTTTAATGGAGTAAAAATACTCTAGTGAATCAGCCACCAAATATATTAATTAAGTAAAAAAAACTTAATTAATAAGAAAGGGAATTAAGTAGAAGCAATCTCTACTTAGGCAACACCAAAAAAAAAAAATTGTCAAAAAAAAACAGACGGACCTGAAAGTGACAAACAGGTATGTGACAGAAATGTGATTACCGGCAAGTAGTAGATGTTTATGAAGAGTACTGTAAATACTTTGAAACATGCATATGTGGCAGCAGTAGGTATGTATGCACTGATGCCATGCATGACTACTGCCATGGACAAATTAGTGTGTAGCTGTGTGCAGTGGGACATAACTGTGACATATGTAGCTCAGCATTTAATGTAAAACATCCAATCATGTCATCTATGTTCTGTACAGTGCTGTGTATAATGGCTGTCTGGGGGAGTAGTGCAAACAGCTAGATAAACATGGATGTGACAGAGTAACACATGCATGATAGTCATATAATGTGTAGCTTAGCATTGGCAGCTGCTGTACCAGGCTAGTATAGTAATGTAGCATTAGCAGCTATAAATACTCCCTGTAATATTACTGCCATGCACACATGTGACAACTGTTCATGTTGTAGCAAGGCCCAACAGGTCATCCATGAGATCTACAGATGTACAACAGTGTGTACCTTGTTTGTGTATGGCACACACATATGTAGAGATATTTATGTGTCAGATATATTAGCATCTTAACATGTGCATAGAGCAAGGTACATACTGCAACTGTTTGTGAAGGGTGGACATATATATGTTGGTGAAGGTTGTTATGTGCATATTTTCATGTAGGTTGTAGTGTGTGGCAAACAAGACAACATACAGTGCTTGTATATGACATGTGGTGTTTAAACGCTGTGGGTATGATTTGCTAAGTTTATAGTCTTCCAGACAGGGAGTCCTGCTAAAGATACATGGCCTGAGAATACCCTCAATGCATTCTGCACAAGACTGTGCAAAATTATTACATAACTGTATATCTTTCAACCCTTGCATAATTGATATTCCCACCATGAAAGGTGGACTGTATATGTGCCTACATGTAAATCTATATGTACACCAATGGATGTTTATATGTACGCTCAAGCTCAATGTTGTAAATGTAGTGCCATCCCTTTTGTTAAAAACCCTGTACCCATTAACTACCACATAGGAGGTAGTCTACTCAACACCAAAAGTGTGATAAGAGACCACGGAACACAGGTGGACAGTAGTGTCCCTTTTGATAATCACAGTGCCACACTAGTCATGTAAACTGTGTACGGTCCACATGTCATCACAAAAGGTGTGTCATACATGGAATGAGAGGTCAGTGTTTCCACTCTACTCATCAGTCATAAAACCCATCATAGAGTACAATGGGCCTTTTGGTATGTACCTCAGAAGACATCTACAGCAACTGTAGACGCCAGGCACAAACACCACAAAGAGTATTACCAGACTCAAACAGATGCCCTATGCAGACTGTCTTATAAAACCACAGCTACATTGTGTCGCATACCGCACACCCAGAGCCAACCTCTGCCTAACATACAAAGCTATGTCAAACCCACAGGTGTTGGACATGCTCCATGTCAACAGATGAAAATCCCTACAAGCTACACACTGTACTGATCTAAACCTTGTAACGTCAAAAAGCAGAACATGCTGGAGTGGTGCATTCTCATCTCAGACACATACCATACCCTGGAACTAACTACTTATCAATAGCAAAGAAAGGTTCTCATTAGCAGTCGTCATGAATAATCATGATGAATGGATGTGACACAGGAAATACAACCCGGGAATCACCTCTGTGCCTCTGCATGACAGGGGCACATGAACTTAAATTACATGTGTGTTGAAGGGCAGGGTACTGTATGGCTAGGCTTCTATAGGCCCTATGCCTAATAGCCTATGAGCTAACTATGACTTGATACACACACGCATGTACATGTTGCATTAATTGCTATGTGAGGTTGACTGAGTGTGATGGTGAATGTGTATTTGAATGTGTCAACGTTGTGTATATGTGTGATAGCCTAGTGGGTAAATGTTTATATCATGCTATGTAGTGTTCTAGCTCTGATCCCCGCAAAAGATATGTATGCTACTGCTAGGCAGCATAAGCAGTATGGTATACGAAATAAATATAAAACAAAATGGTTGTGGGTAAAAGCGAGGTGCCAAAAGTATCCAAAAGAAAAAAGAAAAATGCACCACGCTAACACACAGTAGACGTTTATTCACAAAAACAAAAAATGGTGAGCGCTTTCACAACTTACGTTGCTTCATCAGACAACAGTAAAGAACAACTCAGTGTTTAAATAAACTCATGTAAACTGCTCAATTAACTATTTAAAGCTAAACAGCAATATAATATTTATATCAATTAAAACTTTAAACTCTGACTTCTAAAGGAAATAAAACAAAAATCTCTATAAAGTCAGAAACACAATACAAAAATATATAAATATTTAAATATACATATAGAAACATCAATATAAACATCAATATAAAACCATCAATATAAAATCAAATAATGTAAGAATGGGCATGATATATGCAAAGAATGCATATACACGTATAGTGTAAAATAAGATAAATAAATAAAGGCTAAGACCATCTTAAATATTTATATACAAATAACATCTAAATGAATGCATAAGTGGTCTGGCCTTTAAAAAGGGGATCAGAGAAGTAGTGCCATTTAGGCCAGGAAACTTCTCAGCATTAAGCTTCAATATTTGTTTAATTGAACTGTGGAGGCTGCCCACTAAAGTGTGCTAGCCTGTGTAACTAATTTATCACTGTCTCTGCATTTTCTGTGTATTTCTGCAAAAAAAAACAAAAAAAACAAAAAAATAATCCTTGTTTTCCCGCCTTTTTCAACTAGTTTAGACCAGTATAAAGGCATTGCTGTATTCTGGGCTGTGGTGTAGTTCCTGTGTTGTCCATTACCTTACTTGGATAAAAGGAAGTTTCTTTGCTCACCAGTGGGAGTGGGGAGCCTTGAGCAGCCTACCTATCCTTGGGGGAAGTGACCTCAGCACAAGAAGCTGTTAGTAATTGGTTGTTTGGGACCATTCCTAGCTCTTTTGTAGTTCACTGCTTAAAATCCGCCTCTGGGCGTTTTTTCTGGCTATACTGCTCAGACAAGCTCCACGTGGGTTTACAGAGTGGTCCTAGCAGCAAGGAACTCGAAAAGCGACTACTTTCTGGATTTAAGTATCTTTGCTTTTTTTCACTGAAAATAGCTTCTGCTGCTTACTTTAAACTAGCCTGAACTGTTTTTTTTACTGATTACTGCATTTTTTTTTTAAAAATGTACTTAAAGTTACATTTAGTCGAATTTAGTCGAAAGTTTGCTTGTTTGTTTGTTTAATTGAACTGTGGAGGCTGCCCACTAAAGTGTGCTAGCCTGTGTAACTAATTTATCACTGTCTCTGCATTTTCTGTGTACTTCTGCAAAAAAAAAAACAAAAAATAATCCTTGTTTTCCGCTTTTTACTAGTTTAGACCAGTATACAGGCATTGCTGTATTCTGGGCTGTGGTGTAGTTCCTGTGTTGTCCATTACCTTACTTGGATAAAAGGAAGTTTCTTTGCTCACCAGTGGGAGTGGGGAGCCTTGAGCAGCCTACCTATCCTTGGGGGAAGTGACTTCAGCACAAGAAGCTGTTAGTAATTGGTTGTTTAGGACCATTCCTAGCTCTTTGTAGTTCACTACTTAAAATCCGCCTTTGCACGGCTTTGTGATGCGCATAGCAGCGCTGGTTAAACAAGGTTAAACTTTTCTGGCTCCGCCAAGTCTGCTCTTCAATTTTTCCCTTAGAACTGTTCTACTTGCAATCTAAACAGCCTATACTCTATCTGAAAAGCTCAGCACTTGCTCCTAAAGCATTTTGTATACAGGTAAAGCACTCTTAAACAAGCGAAAAGTACTTCATTCACCTAAATTCTGTTGAGTACCCATTTCCTATAGGTCCTTTCTGACTCAGTTACACAGCAATCTTTTCACTATTTCTAGCATGTCGAAGGGTCAGTTGCTAGTCCTCTCCTGTTCAGCTGGTGAATCTGGGAATCTTGAGGCAATGTTACAATTGCCTCATGTACACAAACAACCCTCCTCCTCCCAACAAATACAAATATATGAGAGATGCAACTATATAGCCAAGCTGGAGGCTGAGCTCTCTCAATTCAGTACTGGCAAGACCAGTCAGGAGGAGAAGGTAACCACGCACACCACAAACCCAGTCTCACATAGAACTATCACAACTGCAAACCAAACACATAAACACACAAAAACATACTCGGAGGCACTGATTAAAAATCTACCAAAACAACAGAGGCCTCCAAAGCAGACACCCAAGCAACCACCACCTCAAGACATAGCAAATGCAACACATAGTTCACAAAGTCAGTGTGCTAAACAGTCACAGCCTTTAAGGCCAAACAACATGCCAGACACACTTGTAATAGGTGACTCCATAGTCAGGCACACTGGCGTCCGCTCACCAGACTGAACAAGGAGAGGGTCACAGTAAGCTGCCTGTCGGGAGCTAGAATCCGCCCATAACACAAGCACTCAGGTCACTCCACAGCAAGTACAAATATGACTCAGTCATTGTACATGCAGGTGTAACGACCTGAGGCGCACTCCCTGGACTACATGAAAAGAGACATAGAGGAGCTCTCTGATTATGTAGCCCAGGCGGTATGACCCTGACCCTGAGCAGCATCTTACCCTCACCAAGAATGATGCCACAGTACAAAGACAAAATGATCAGTTTTAACAATTGGCTTAATTACTGGTGTCATTCTAAGGGGATCCAGTGTCTGTCTGCTTGGGATGACATGCTTGACAAGCCACGCTGCCAAGGGATGGTTTGCACCTGTCACCCTGGGCTTCGGATATTGGCCAAGGCTCTTGCCACCCCATAGTGCCTTTTTAGGCAAGGCTCAAATGACAAACCTACCTCCCTAGAAAACACAAGTGGAAAAAAACTAAGGGTAATGCTGCTCAATGCCAGAAGTCTAAACCTCAAGATGCACGCCCTCGAAGCCCTTCTCAGTATGGAGAACATCGATGTCTGTGCAGTGACTGAAACCTGGTTCAAGGCTCCTGAGAGCACCCCAGCACTATCAGGTTTTACCTCATATCATGCTTTCCGGCCCCAAAACTTGGACAGAACCACAAAAGGAGGGGGAGTATTAATTTTCATCAAAGATACCCACACCTCCAGGTTAGTGGCAACGCACGAAGCATCGGAGACTATCCAGGTGCAACTAACCATAGGCAAAACTGCCTTACAGTTTGTAGCATGCTACAGACCACCCTCTCAAACTCAGGAACCCCACACAGCCTTCCTGAAGACACTGGAGAGTATGAATGTCTCTCCAAATACCAACATTTTGGGAGACTTCAACTACCCAAACATAGACTGGGAACATTACTCAAGCCCCAACACTCTAGCCCAAAGGTTCTTAGAATTCATAAACTCAAATGCAATGGAACAACTAGTCACCATTCCCACAAGAGGAGACAATATACTAGACCTGATCATCACAAACATGGGGACAAAATGCTCCACACCAGAAGTACATCCCTCTTTGGTAAGATCAGATCATAAATTAATCTCACTGGAAATCCACATCCCGCCCC
This sequence comes from Protopterus annectens, assembly GCF_019279795.1. Classification (NCBI taxonomy): domain Eukaryota; kingdom Metazoa; phylum Chordata; order Ceratodontiformes; family Protopteridae; genus Protopterus; species Protopterus annectens. The sequence goes on from NC_056730.1 coordinate 857,315,697, forward strand.
ACCCCTACACAAAAGACCACAGTGAAGAACTTCTCAAAAGCAAACTTCACACTTCTTAAGACTGAAGTGGTATCTTTCAAGGCCCCTGTGCCAGTGGAAACCACAACCCACACTGCTGAATCCCTTGCAAATGCCTTCTATGGGCACTTTCAAGAATGCATGGATCATGCAATCCCAAATAACACCAACACCCATTCCCCAAAGGCAGGCGAGTCTGGTGGACCCCAGCCATAAACAAACTTTACAACAGAAGGAGGAAGCTACTACATGACAGAGCAAAATCCCTAAAAAGGAAGGCATCTCTGATCAGTACTAGCAAAAACTACGATCACTCATAAAATCATCCAAGGCCAACTTTGAGAGAAAAATGCAAATGACACAAAAGACAATCACAAGGCCTTCTTTAGCTATGTTAGAAACCTGGGTGGAAACTCCCAGATATGCTCAGAGTTAGTCCAAAATGACACAAAATACACTGAACCCACTGACATTGCCAACATTCTGGCAGACAGGTTCAGTGCAAATTTCTCCTCCCCTCCCCAAAAGAGAAATAACTATCCCGGCAGAGTGTAGCCTCCCTAACATCTCAGATGCCCAGGTGAGAGCCGCCTCTCTAAAGCTAAAAACACAGCATCAATGGGACGGATGGTGTCCCGGGCTGTGTGCTACATGAACTCAAGAGGAACTAAACCCACACATAAGGCTGCTGTTTAATCTTAGCCTTACCACAGGATCATTGCCCAAAGAGTGGCGTACGGCAACAGTGGTCTCACTTCACAAAGGCGGTGCTTCTACGGACCCTGGAAATTACCGCCCCATAAGCCTGACGAGCCTGGTCTGCAAAGCTATGGAGAGGATCATTATGGAACTCATAAACAAAGACATTGGGGACCTACAGACATTGGATCCTACCCAATTTGGCTTTGTCAAGGGCAGATCCTGCCTTCTGAACTTGGTCGACTTTTTTAAAACAGTCACTAAGGCCATTGATGAGGGTAAGGCAGTTCACACAGCCTACCTTGACCTTGCAAAAGCCTTTGACACAATACCCCACTTTCGGGCATCATAGACAAACTCACCAGCTTAAATGTAAACCCATATGTCACAAGATGGGTTGCAAACTGGCTCAAGGACAGAACCCACAGGGTCAGAGTTGCTGGAGCTATGTCAGACTCTAAGCCAGTCTGGCGGTGTCCCACAGGCTCAGTCCTGGGACCCTCTTGTTCGGCATTTATTTTTCCAGGTACAGGCAAACATAGGAGGATTGTGGCTGACAAAGTTCAGATGACTGCAAACTGCCATAATTGATGCACCAGCGGACACAAACATTCTTGAGGGAGGCCGCATAGAAACGGATAATTGGTGCCAGAGCCATGGCCTTAAGCTAAGCGCCAAAAATGTATAGTCATACCCTTTGGGAAAAACAAGGTACCGACAAATTACCACATAGGTGTAATCCATTAAATCGGAAGAGGTAATCAGGGACCTAGGGACCCAGGTTGACAGTAACCTGTCATTTGACACTCACATTGCCAAAGTGGTTAGGAAGACCTTCTATATTGCCCACCTTATCATGAAGGGTTTCACATCTAGATCAAGAGAGGTCATTGTGCCCTGTACTCTTCTCTTATCAGGCCAATGATTGAGTACAATGCCCCATTTGGGATGTATCTCACCCGACACCTGCAGCAGTTGGAAAGACCCCAAAAGTTCCTCACCAAGAGGATAAAGGGTCTTAAACATATGTCATATGCTGCCCGACTGAAAAAACTCCAGCTCTATTCAGTCGCATACCGCCTACTCAGAGGTGATCTGTGCCTGACATACAAGGCCATGTCCAATCCTGAATTAATGGACATGCTCCACCTCAGAAAATCCAAATCCATCAGAGCCACGAGAACAAGTGACTTAAACCTCAACACAGAAATAAATAGAACGTGCTGGAGGGACAGATTCATAACCCAGAGGCTCCCTACACTCTGGAACAGAATCCCAGTCCATGTTAGGCAGAGCCCCTCACTGACTCTATTCAAGAGAAATCTCGGCGGCGAGTGGATGGGAGATCGTAGGTTTACCCCGGGGGTCATCTCTTTGTCACTACTAGACAGAGGCATAGTAAACTAAACCCTAAAGGGGCATAGTATTCTCATCCTAAGGGGTGGTGTAAGCCACATACACTCTGGCTAGGCTTATAAATGCCCTAGGGCAGATAGCCTAGTACGAACCTATGAACCTATGAACCTATATCCATTTTTGTTCATGCCCCTCTGTAATATTTTCTATGTCACCACCTCTGGGATTCCTATAAATATGTTGCAAAACTAGGAACTTAAAAGAGTGAGAACGATCATTAGACATAACATGATGAGCTAACGCATTAGACTGTTTGCAGTTATTAATATCTCTTACATGCTCTAAAATTCGATCTTTCAACATTCTATTAGTTTTGCCTACATAAAAAGCAGGACATTGTTGACAAAAACAGAAATATACAACATCAGTAGTTCTGCAGTCTGAATACTGGTTGGAATATAATGAAAAATGTCTGGTAGGATGTACATATTTATTCTTGCTAAAAATATATTAACATGCACTGCAATTTCTACATGGAAAGGTTCCACTACGAGAGGAACAATTTACCATTTTACGTACTTCACCATGACAGAGGTATTGTTTAAGTGATCTATTGTTCTTAAACTATCAGCATTCGACAACTGATTTTTTAAGGTTTATACATCATAGTTCTGCTACAGATATCAGTTTTCTTGATGTTAAAGTTAGTAAATTTGATCTGAACCGTCTATATATATTTCAAACCAACTAGAAGGAATACATTGTTGCATAAATATAGTATGCACCCTAGACACATTCCTAGGAACATGCTGAGAGGCCAAGTTTTTAGGACACTTAGGTTACACAGTAGGGGTGAAGATGCAGTTATTGCATTAAATAATTTGAAGATTGATGTTATGGATAGGGGTTATTCTAGCTTAGACATTGATCGAACTATACTTGATGCTTGGAAACTGAGAGATACTAGATGTAAACCTTATTTTAACAGTAATAATGCTATTGTCAATGAAACATATAATGCCACAGCCAGAAATGATTTTAGAGTTGTATTTCAGTTTTCTAGTAATATTAACCAGTATGTAGACATTGTCAAGAGATACTGGTATTTGTTACAGGAAGTTCCTGGACTTACTGATAAGGTTGGGCAGGTCCCCAGTTTTAGTTTTAAGAACAATAGATTGCTTAAACAACACCTCCGTCACAGTGAAGTACGTAAAATGGTAAATTGTTCCTCTCGTACTGGAACCTTTCCATGTAGAAATTACAGTGCATGTCAATATATTTTTAGTAAGAATAAATATGTACATCCTACCACACATTTTTCATTATATTCCAATCAGTATTCAGACTGCAGAACTACTGATGTTGTATATTTCTGTTTTTGTCAACAATGTCCTGCTTTTTATGTAGGCAAAACTAATAGAATGTTGAAAGATAAAATTTTAGAGCATGTGAGATATTAATAACTGCAAACAGTCTAATGTGTTAGCTCATCATGTTATGTCTAATGATCGTTCTCACTCTTTTAAGTTCCTAGTTTTGCAACATATTTATAGGAATCCCAGAGGTGGTGACATAGAAAATATTACAGAGGGGCATGAACAAAAATGGATATTGAAGCTTAATGCTGAGAAGTTTCCTGGCCTAAATGGCACTACTTCTCTGATCCCCTTTTTAAAGGCCAGACCATTTATGCATTAATTTAGATGTTATTTGTATATAAATATTTAAGATGGTCTTAGCCTTTATTTATTTATCTTATTTTACACTATACATGTATATGCATTCTTTGCATATATCATGCCCATCTTACATTATTTGGTTTTATATTGATGGTTTTATATCGATGTTTATATTGATGTTTCTATATGTATATTTAAATATTTGTATATTTTTGTATTGTGTTTCTGACTTTATAGAGATTTTTGTTTTATTTCCTTTAGAAGTCAGAGTTTAAAGTTTTAATTGATATAAATATTATATTGCTGTTTAGCTTTAAATAGTTAACTGAGCGGTTTACATGAGTTTATTTAAACACTGAGTTGTTCTTTACTGTTGTCTGATGAAGCAACGTAAGTTGTGAAAGCGCTCACCATTTTCTGTTTTTGTGAATAAACGTCTACTGTGTGTTAGCTCGGTGGATTTTTCTTTTTTCTTTCAGTATGGTATACGGTGTGACATAGTCCCATGTTGTTGACTGGAGTGTGTCATTGTAGGCTAAAGCAGTACATGTATGCTCATTGATTGTTGACACTAGTGAATACAAATCCCGTATGAACTGTAGTACTACCTGAAGCTGTAGGCCTAAACAGCACAGTATGGTGTATATCCACATTGCTTTGAAACACTGTTTTGTTTGTTACCTGTAGTCCCCACACATTACATACCTCAGGCATAAGGTTTTGTAAGTGCTGGCAGACAGTACTGTATGGTACACAGGTAAAGCTCATCTGGGTTGCCATACCTTTGTGTCTTGTAGGTATGTCTGATGTGTGTGGGTATGCCTGTAACATGGCCTGGGTCGTATGTGTGTTACAGGATATAAGTGCATGTCTAGCAACATGTATAGTGTAGTACAGCAGTATGCCACCTATATTGATGAATGTGCACATATGTTACTTAGGGGTTTGCTATCAACAAGTAGTGTGGTGTACTGGTAGTACTGTAACTGTACTTTACAATCATTTCAATGGATGACAAATTTCTGTATGCATTAGCTTCATATATACCTCCTGTGGCTAGGTGGTGCATTGTGTCACATACAGTGTGCCATGTGCTGTTGTATAGTCTTACATACTGGTTTCACTTTGTTGCTGTGCAGGCACTGTCAGGCAGTTGTGGGCTGAGCACTGATGTGTGGTATTAAAAGTGTGTATCTACTGACAGCCAATAGGTTGCTATATATGGCATTTCATTGATATCTGTACTTTAGAATGTTGTGTGCCACAAGACTTGCTCACAATAATTGTCTTATTTTCTTCCAGGGAGATGTCTCATCATCACAACCCTGCCTATTCCCCTGAAGAGTAGGAATTAATCATATCCACACTATTACAACATCACACTCTGCTGTTCTCCAGAACCAACCAGGACCAGCATGAGCGCACTGCACTGTGGCAGGATGTTGTCCGTCGGGTTAATGACGTAGGCATGCATAACTGGACTTATGAGCAAGTATGCCATCACTGCAGTGATTTAATCAGACATGTCCGGCAGCATGCCTCTGATGTCCGCAGACAACAGCTTGCCACAGGTGGTGGTGCAGCATCACACCTGCCCCTCAGCAGAGTGGAAGAGCTGCTCCTCAGCGTGGTGGCTCCTGGCCAACCACTACAACAAACATGTGTCATCATGGAGGCCGGAGTCACCCAGTAAGTTGACTCAGAGCGTGCAGGTAACATGCCATATCTGTAGACTACTGTCAGCTCAGTTGTTAGAACATGCATATGTCAGATGTGTACTGTGTATTTGGAAGATAATCTGTATGCCTGTGACTGTAAACTATTGTACTACTGTAAAATTGCAAATTCACAGCAGCAATGCCACAGTTGTTGACACTGACAAACTGTCTCATATCCTTGTTGGTCCCTCTGGTGTGACAACAAGACAGCAGACCCATGCTGGTGAGTGTTCTACATTTCATATGGCATATAACATGTGCATGTCATAGGTGGGTTTTAGGCCATTTACACATGTACAACACCTACACATAATGCATGCTCTGCAAGTTTTATGTGGGACTATGCACATCCCAGTAGCATGAGTGGCTGCCACAAACACATGCTATACACAGAGCATCCCAAACAATTGTGGTACACTGTAGTGGACATTGTATAGGCAGAGTCAATACACATGCACACAACATACACCACCTTGTCATACGCAGTACATATCAATATGATACACATGGCGTATGTAGACATCTGCTGTAAGGTCAGACTCCAGTATACCAAATGTCATCCACACAGCACACATACTATACCTGAGGGGTAGAGGCCTATCATGGGGCATTGCAAAAGTCTTCAACAAGCAAGACATTCATGTTAGGCAGTGCTCCCTATTGAACACCTTACATACCCATGTAACAACTGCCTGTGAAATGGTTAATGTAGCCACAGTGCTGCAGTTCAGGTACAGCAAGATAGTTTCTGGTGTGGCACACATTAGTGGCCTTGAGTGACCACATGATGCTGCCTGATGATGGCTCATGGTACTACACTACATCCAGTTACAGTAACTACAGTACAACACATAGCATTCGTTGCTATACACCTGCCAGTTGTGTGCATCCAGCCATGATATGTATACCTGTGAGTGATGGTGCACAGGACATTGAAAAGCATTTAATACTTGCACAGCAATGTTGTGTCCATGTACACATTGTGTTCCAGGGTGAGGCCAATCATTGATCAACACACATGCATCAAACACATGTATACTGTTATTAAAAAGGACTCTCTACACTCGCACTGCATGCTGTTGAGCAACACACATCTTGCATGCTGACACGTGCGATAGGACTCTTTGGCTTGTGATACTGTACTCCACCATCAACCACTAATGGGTATGTTCTGGATTGGTTGGTGTGTGTGTGTGTGTGTGTGTGTGTGTGTGTGTGTGTGTGTGTCTACTTTAGTGAGTAGTGTATTTGTGTTCATTTGTGCATTTGTGCATGTGTTCATGTGTGCGTGTGCATGTGTTCATGTGTTCATGTGTGCATGTGTGCATGTGCATGTGTGCAAACACATGTATACTGTTATTAACAAGGACTCTCTACACTCACACTGCATGCTTTTGAGCAACACACATCTTGCATGCTGACACATGTGATAGGACTCTTTGGCTTGTGATACTGTACTCCACCATCAACCACTAATGGGTATGTTCTGGTTTGCTGTTGGTGTGTGTGTGTGTGTGTGTGTGTGTGTGTGTGTGTGTGTGTGTGTGTGTGTGTGTCTACTTTAGTGAGTAGTGTATTTGTGTGTTCATGTGTGCATGTGTTCATGTGTTCATGTGTGCATGTGTGCATGTGTGCATGTGCATGTGTGCATGTGTTCATGTGCGCATGTGTTCATGTGTGCATGTGTGCATGTGTTCATGTGTTCATGTGTGCATGTGTTCATGTGTGCATGTGTGCATGTGTTCATGTGTGCATGTGTGCATGTGTTCATGTGTTCATGTGTGCGTGTGTTCATGTGTACATGTGTGCATGTGTGCTAACATCATGTACAGATTGTAAAGTGTATTTCCTGTCCCCATCTCACAGGTGCTGAGATTGTGTTGGTTGAGTGCAGCAGGGAACCTGAAGACACTGCCACAAATAGTGGAGATGATGAAACATGTGTTGTGGCACAGGCAGGGTTGACAGGGTCTGTCGTTGTTCCGTCAATCGACAGTACACAGCTTTCCACACCATCTATGCACACATTCGTACTGCCAATACATCCCTCATCACCAATGGCCTTAGCTGAGGGTCAGCATACAGTAGGCATTGACCAGGATAGTGTGGTATCTATGGCACATGCAAACCCTCATAGCAGCCATACCCAGATTCCTGGAATGGTACCACATAGGCGGATGTACAGGGGTTCTCGTGGGAGCACTGCTGGTCGTAATACCCCTTGGCAGACATGCCCGCACAGGTCTTACAACCTCAGGTATGTTCCGAGCTGTAATGCAGGCACAGACATGCATGGAACGGTACACCAGACAGGGACTGAGGGCACAGAGGGCCCATAACACTGCTATTAATGACAGTATCCATGACCTTGCGGGTGCAGTGCGTCACTACACCAATGTCATTGATAGACGTTGGGGGGAGACATTAGATGCCCTCCACAATGTAATGTCCATGTGCCAGGACAGTGCAGGATGGCCAAGACGTCGACGTGGACGTATGCCAGCAACATCATCGGCTGGTAGTCGTCACGGACGACACACAAGTCACAGACGCTCCTGTAGTGGCAGTACCAGCCCCAGCAATGTTGGAGCAGGGCTGTCAATAGACCGTCATAGAAGACCACGTGCACATGGCTCTGGCCAGTCCCAGCAGGGACATGGGTCCAGTCGACATCCCTCTGCCTCTGATGATAGTACCCAGTCTGGCTTAGTACCCGATACTGCCCGTTGCACCCCTGCCAAGCACATGTACTGTGTCCCTGGCCAGAGACGGTGATCTGTACAGCCTGGCAGGTACAGTCTGTGGCTGTCACACAACCTCTTGTATGGCAGCCACATGGTGGAACTGTGTGCATGCAGACACACACACATAATCCAAACACCTAGGGCTAACACATACACACACACATTACATCAACATTGACCCATGCTGTACTGTTGTCCCACACACACACACACACACACACACACACACACACACACACACACACACACACACATACATACATGTCGATTGGATGGGTCAATGTTGGGCTCTGGCAAACCAACAACATAGCCTGTGCATATAATGAAACTGTGCCACCTCCTGTCATCTGTAACATTGATATAGGAACAGGCTAACATGGTGCTGTTGCACAGGGTGACTTTATAACAGTGTAGCAATGTTAGCATGTTGTCAACAGAACAGTGTAATGATATCCCTGTAGGTATATCTGAGCAGGCATGATGCATTAAAGCTATGATTATCAATGTAGTATTGTTTACAACAGTGAAAATTCCAAAAACGTATTGTCCGCCAATGTGCCACTTGGCTGATGTGTGTAATTTTGGCAGCATGTGTTGGTGAGTGGACAGTAAGTGTGTGATGTGTGCAGTACAGATTTGCAAGTGTACATTTGTGACCATGGAGGAGGTGCACTGTCTGCATGTACATGCATAGTGGACACATGGGAAGGGTGACATGCCCTGTATTACACAGTGTTAAGACTTCATTGTTTCTGTTGGTGGCCAGTATGCATTTTACTACACATATGTTTTAACTTGGGTACACATGTTTGTATGACATGGTTTGACACTATGTTGTGAGTGATACTGTTACTATCTGTCATTGGTTTGCATTCTGGTAGTGTACACAACCTCAACAGCCTGACTATAACCAATCGTTAGATGATGTCTTGACAACTGACACACAGATGAAGGTAACTCACTAGCATTTGGATCCATCCGGTACTATAATATACCAGTAACCAGTGGTATTGACCACCACCCATTACGGGGACCACTCCTGTTTGGCATATAGCCCTCTTAGGTACAAGCAAACAGACTAGGGATATGTCCTTCCACATCTGGAAATGCATACAGTGGCCTACAATGCATTCTCTGGATGAGACACTTATCCTCCACAAGGGTAACATACAGACAGATACCTGTTGTCCAACCCATGCTGTAAAGCTGTAAGCCAAATATAGCATAGTCATCCACATTTATTGAACATTGTATCCCGACAGTACCACATAGGTAGTAGCCCCAAACATGTAGAGCTGGTACCGATGTGTACATACGACCGAGTGTTATGTCATCTGTCCTTTGGTATTCACATTTCCATAGGTATTCTGAAGTCCCCTGGTGTATCACATAACCAATAAGAGGTCTGTATGCATATCCACAAAGGTGTTGTACACCTATAATGAATGTCCATTATTGACAGACTTTGTTGTGTTTGAACATATCTGAAATATACCCAAGGCATGGACCCTCACTCACACTATTCTATAGAAACTGTCATGGGTGTGTGTAACACAGATGACCTAGGCCACAGATCACTACAGTGGCTAGCCTTGTCACAAACATACATATGTGACCAAAGGTCTGAGAAGTAGCAGCACAATCTGTCATAGGTAACAGATGTATTCATGTAGAAAGCAGGCTTCACACCTTTGAACTAATTGAGGTCACATGTACATATATGTATTTGCCACACAGATACCTGAAGTGCACAATGCACATACTGTTGTTATACTGATATGTCATACAGTAGTAAAAGCTAAACATGCAACACATTGACCAATAGCATCACACACACAGCAATTGCAAGATTCAAACCCCTACCTAACTATGTTATGATACTAAACACATACACATTAACACGACGCGCTATATGCTTTACTGGGAGTTTTTATTTCCATTGCTATATTTGTAGGATGCTGACATCATCAGACTTGCCAAACAAGAATATAACACTTTTGAGGTGTTTTCCTAGTCTCCAAAAAGGGCAATACTCTCAAAGGAATTCACACAGAAACATACACACCCACCAAGTGCAAGATTCAATCCCCTACATAACTATGTTATTATACTAGAAAGATACGCATTAACATAACACGTTATATGCTTGAGTGGGAGCTTTCATTTCCATTGCTAGATTTGTAGGATGCTGACATCATCAGACTTGCCAAACAGGAATATAACACTTTTAAGGTGTTTTCCTAGTCTCCAAAAAGGATAATACTCTCAAAGAAATTCATACAGAAACATACACACACACTCAGCAATTACAAGATTCAAACCTCTACCTAACTATGTTATGATACTGGAGAGATATGCATTAACACAACACACTACATGCTTTAGTGAGATCTTTTATTTCCATTGCTATATCTGTAGGATGCTGACATCATCAGACTTGCCAAACAGGAATTTTACATTTTTAATGTGTTTGCCTAGTCTCCAAAAAGGGAAACACTCTCAAAGGAAATCACACAGAAACATACACACCCCCCACACTCAGCAATTGCAGGATTCAACCCCCTACCTAACTATGTTATAACACTAGAGAGATACGCATTAACACAATGCACTATGTGCTTTATTGGGAGTTTGCATTTCCACTGCTATATTTGTAGGATGCTGACATCATCAGACTTGCCAAACAGGAATATAACACTTTTAAGGTGTTTGCCTAGTCTCCAAAAAGGGCAATACTCTCAAAGGAAATCACACAGACACATGCCCCCACACACACTCAGCAATTGCAAGATTCAAACCCCTACCTAACTATGTTATGATACTAGAGCGATACGCATTAACATGACACACTATATACTTTACTGGGAGTTTTCGTTTCCACTGCTATATTTGTGGGATGCTGACATCATCAGACTAGACATGGTACTGTGTGTACACTTAGTTTTATGCAATCTCAGGACTGAGACATGAGGGACAGCAGGTGTTACCAGCTTGAACAGGGCTCCACAATTCCTACCTTGTGTGATCTATTTGTGACAGAGTTGCCAATCCATCCGATGACAATACATATTTATGCACAGGTTGTTGATTTTGTGGATACGACATGTGTCTGGGATGTTGGGAAAGGCCTATTCAAAGTGTATGTGGGATGTGCATAGCTCATTTCATTGATGTATGTCCTGGGTGGCTGCCTTGCAAACAGTCTAGCAGGTTTGGCAAACATGATCTGCACATGAACAGTCCAAAGTTGGTAGGGTTCTGTGTTTATAGGCTTCCAATAGCTCTGTTTCTGACTTCAATCATGATGGACTCCATGGCCTTGCAGATCAGTCTTCAACGGCTTATAAGACTATAGTTCCCATGGTCTGTTGTGCACCAACACTTGTGTAGTGTGCCATATGTTGCTGTAACCCATTCAACAGTTTCATATCCTGTAGAGTGGGTGAGGCTCAACAGACTTTTCAGGTGCAGGGTCTATTTGTTCTGCAGTTCACTTATGACACATATAGGGGCACAATGTAATCCAATTGATGCCATGTTTTCAGCTTTGGAAGATGCTGTTTACCCATTCTACATGTGATATATCCTGGTATGATGAGTGGGCCTTTTGTCAGTGGGAGGTGGGTATGTATGTACGGGCCTGTCTGACAGGATGTTGGCATTGTCAGTCATTTACAGTTGGCCCTGTCTCAGGACATATATGAGTGTACATTGCTATTTATGACATAGCTGAAGGAAGTGTCATGGTTCTGTATGGACTCCTTAGCAGATAATCTTTCCATGACCTGGATTGGATAGTGTTTGGAGTGCACATTGTTTATTGATGATACTGATTTTGGGTTTTTTATTTCTTTGATTTTCAACTTTCTATGACCAACCTAAGTATCTGTAGTACATATTTGATTATGACAGGGTTCCAATATATTATATATGTGTCTGTTGTCATATCACTGTGTGCACAAGTCAGGATTGGTGAATTGTGAGAGGTTCCTGGGTTAACACATGCAACTGCCTGATATGTGTGGCCCACTGCTGTACTCAGACATGGCCTAAGTGTGTGAGCATGCCCAGTTTGGACTTTCAGTATGTTGTTGACTGACATCTGCCTTATTTATTCAAGTGTGTGAGCATGCCCAGTGTGAACTTTCAGTATGTTGCTGTGTGAAGTCCACTACATTTGTTGACGTGTGTGAACACGCCCAATATTAACATTTATGCTATATGTGTGTTGTAAATCGAGTTGTATTTTTACTGCAGGGCTCACCTTTGTGTCATAATTCTACAGGGATTATGCTGTGCCTGTGGGGGTTCCAGGAGACACTTTGCATAGACTTATCAACATTTCTTCATACAAGCTGACCAGTAAAATACTGTCATGGTTTAGTGGTTCAGTACTGTGACTATAGTGCATAATATCCTGGGTTCGAGGATGGTCACTGCGTCATATTTTCATACTGGGCAGACCAGACTGCTTAAGGAACAGTAAAGCAAATATGACCATGTTTACCTGCTGTTGCCCAACTTTGACCAAACCTGCACAACATTGCTCAACGTTAACCAGCATTGATGAACGCTGCCCAATATTGCTCAACATTGCCCAAAGTTGTGCTACTTAGTGTGTGCAATTTTGTTTACATATACTAAATAGTGGTTAAAGCTATTTAGCAATGCTTTATATTGCTTATAACATGGCAATCATGCCTCAGGTGGTGCTGCAGGGCTGCCTATGTCGGATGCACATATTACACTCCCTATACATGTTTGACAACAGGTAGTGTCAAGTTGGGCATCCCTTTTACTATATGTGTGAGTCAGAGAGAGGTATCATTTCCAGGGTTCCTACTGAGCCAGTGTATATGCTACACATGACCTGGCAGTTGATGGAGGGGAAACCTTGGTTAAGTAGACCTTACCTTTGCTCAATATTGCTGGCCAATACCTCACAGAAATTGGGGAAACATACATGATCACCGACATGTGCTGACATGGCATTCAGGAACTGGTGCAGTACCCTGGATGCTGATGCCTGTGAAATCCCCATCATATCACCAGTTGGTCTCTGGAAGGTACCTGTTGCTAGTATTCTTAGGCCAATGCATACCTTGGTTTCCACTGGAATGGGTTCCCCTCTGTTGGTTCTGTGTGTGAGGCGTGGCCTGCATAGCTCAACAATTTGCTGCATGAGGTCTCTGTCCACTCTATAGCGCTCCACTATCTCCAGCTCATGTAGCCCCTGGTAGGTTACCCTGGGCCTGTTCACTCTTCTCCGTCTCCTCACTGTGGGTTGCTCAGCAGCATTCGCATTGTCACCACCCTCAGCATGTTGTATATGTCGCCTTATAACAGCAATGGCAGCCCTTAACATTTCCTTGTCTCAGTAAAGCTTTTTCAGTTTTCACTTCTATTAGCTTACTGCAGTGTTGCAGTGTCTCTGAGAAAAACATAGTGGAAAGTTGTTTGCAGAGTTTTAAATGCTGGGCTGGGCTGGGCTAGTGTACTGCCTGTGTAATTGGTTGATTCTGATTTGTTTCACCTGCTAGCTCTGCTACTTCTCCTTGGTTAACTTCCTACTATTTGTTGTGCTTCCTTTTCCCTTTCTGTTTCCACAGGGGCCAGCGCCACGCAAACAAGTGCAAACACGCGCACACCAGCTCACATGCGCGCACACATGCTTACACGGCCTAACACTTGCTGACTCCGGCTTAAACATACGCACACAGGCGCAAACACGCTTACACAGGTTTCAACAACCTTACACACGCGCACACAGGTGCACAAGCACGCACACAGGTTTACTCAGTTTTACAGGCACGCACACGTGCGCATACACATTGCAGGCACTTCTACAAGAAACTTTAGTGTTGTCCACGGCATACACCTTCAATTTCTTGCCTTTAGCTAGGATACCTGTTGACACGCCTCTTCCAGTGATGGGTAACTGACAGCAAACACATGCCACTCTGCTCCAATGAGCTTACATTCTTTCATACATACCCCCCTCATGATGTCACCTATCTTCTACTCTGATACTCCCCTTATCCTACTCTTACACTCCACGGACTTTGCTCATATGCCATGTGAAATTGGGATTCACTATCCTTACCCTCATTTGCATAGGATTGCCTACTAATGCTTGATTACATCTGTTAGACTGAGCTTTCTCCCTTAGCAACCTCTACTCAGTAGCCATGTTGTCTTCAGCCTGCCATTCACTTGCATGGCAGATGTATATTTATAACAAAATGCCTATTTTTGGCTTTTTTGGGGGGGATTTTTACAGCGCAGCACTTTTGCGTGACGCTGCACTACACTTAAACTTTGGAGATCAGGATAAAAAAAAAAATGTATTAATTTTATTTTTTGCAATGGGTAGAATTGCCAATGGCCGTATATTTGGCCATTGGCATGCTTCTTCAACTGGATGCATCCTTTATTTGGAGCTGTCACGGCTCCGTTTTGCTATTTGCAGAACGGTACTCAGTTGACAACCGAGTACATTTCTGCAAATAACACTACTCTTACTCGGACAGGTTAGGGTTTCCTGGATCGCAAATTTAACTCATTTGCATAACTTTCAGCAGCAAATGAAGTCATTTGCATATCCTAGCCCTGTCCGTGTAAGAGGAGTTTTAGGAGCTCTCTTGCACACCCCTGCCGGCTGTTCCTGGATCGCTCGGCAGACATGTTGGCTGCATGGAGTTTTACTCTACGCTTAGACTCTGTGCAAGCCTTCATAAATCTGGCCCAGTGTCTTTACCATTTGCTTAACTTCTTCCAGGACCATCCAGCGTAGGGAGTCTACAATAATCTGCACATGGTAAGAAAAACATTTTTATGTCAGTACTGATGAGCAGTTCAAAGAAATACTTAGTTTGTGATGTGGGTATTAGGACTGTTGTCTGTATTGCTGTACTGTCTGTAATAGTGGTACCATTGTTAGTCTTTTAGCATATTTATTGGACTATAGTAGTGTAGGTATTAATTGTTTTCCTGTGTTTGCTGCATAGACTTCAGCCTGTTGCACATGTGAATTAAAGCAACAGCACTCCCCAGCATTCTTTCTGTGCAGACTCCTTTCTGTGGCTGTATTCCAATAGGTTTTGGAATTCACAGGGAAAACCAGCACTGAGTCTACACAGGTTCTTTACAGCTTGTTGAATAGCTCCTCCAGCTTGGATTGGTTGATTAGCAGACACTTCAGCTGCTTATGTTGTAATTAACATGCCACAGTGTTTACTGTGATTGCATGGCTCTACACACTATGTAGAGCCACTTAATGAATACAAAACTGTGCACTATTGCAATGCACTCATTGTGTTAATGGACTGCACAGGGTTTATTGAATCTGCCCTTCAGTGTATAATTAGCAATTTGGTAGTTTCTATAATGCAATCAGTCAGTGAATCTCCATTCTTAGTTAATAATGCATAAGAGTCATGAAAACAAACAATACTGCTATCATTTAGTGGAATTGAGATAGCTGATTTCCTTGTCTAATTACCAGTTTATGTAGTGAAGTTCTCAAACCAAACCTACTCTGTCATTCAAGAAACTTGTCAGGTTATCATACAGTCCTATTCATATGTTAAAGACACTATAATAATTAATCTTTTACTTGCCCATTGTCTACTGACGGTATATTTCCGTAATTCTGGTCATGTACTAACACTTCTTCCAGACTTAGATTTATAGCTGAATTATAAAAATTGATAATACTTAACATTTCAGCAATGGTCTAAACTTGTAGTATTCACACATTTGTAACTGATGTTACTAATTTTGGTTTCAGATTTTGAGCTGTTTTAAACATGGTCATCACCTAGTCACTAGATCTACCCTGTTTGTTCCATTTTATCACTGGTGTACAAAAGATTTTGATATGCAATTTGAACAAATTAAAGATTAATCATCTATGACTACTGTAGACTAAAATACATTTCTTTAAAAAATCCAGAAAGCTTATGATCACCTAACTTTGACATCAGTCTAAAAACATTCCACAAAATAATTCTTAGTTCACCTTGTGCGCAAACATTTCCATCTGATGACCTGGGAGATAACCAGTGTTGTATGTCTCTTCTTTTAATGGTACTGTTTATTTATATATGTCAATCATGTTTAACCTGCAAACCTTCTTTCAATGATAGCATTGATTACATTTGTTATATGGAATATTTTATACTTAAATTTTAATAACATGGCATCTAGGTCGGTGCCATTTGAATGGTTATTACTCTGAAATTAGGAGATTATATGTTTTCAAGATGTTAAATTTATTTCAGCTGTAGATATGGATAGTTTTAAAAATATTTTGAAAGTAAGGTAGTATATTGTCATTTTGTTTAGAGAAGTGTTCCACAGTGGCTTTGCTGGTAAGGAAAGGGAGTACTTATATGCCTTTGGATGCGATTACAGTGCTGCTGAGGATGGCTTTGGTTTGTGATTGATTGGTGAATGGCAGACCTGTTAGGCTAGTTGACATGTATGCTGCCTTACAGGAAAAGCAGTGAGTCCAGTTATAGGATGAGGTAATAACATGCTTTGCTTGCTTCCGACAGAGCATCTATAAATTACTACTTGGAGGATTCTGAAATATATGTGAACAATGACAATGCTAAGTTTTTAGAAAATTATGGTAGCATCAAACTAAAGATGTATGCAAAATAATAAACACGACAATTATAGGAAAAGAGAAAAGGGATTAGTTATAAAAAGCCCAAGTCTGCTAATTTAAGTATGTAGATCTTTGTTCATTGTAAATTTATTTGTAATGAAATTGACAGAAGATTTTAAAAAATATACATATGTAAATACTCCTGTATTGATCTTATATAGTAGTAATATAATCTATAGAGTAATTTGTTAGGAATTAATGTATTGATGTTACAATGTTTTGCTAACATATATAAATTATTTGTCAATCCATATTAAATGTACAGCTGTTATGACCAGTTTTATATGTGCAACTGTTATAAACTGTATTAAACATACATGTGTAGTACGATCTAATGGTTTACAGTGATTTATACTTCTACATGTATAAACAAGTGACAGTATATTAAATTATGCTATTTATACAAGTTACATTTACTTGTTATTGTAACCGACTGCCATACAGCTTGGATCATGCCTGAAAAGATCCTTGGGACATGAGTCCTTACTCAGTTAGCAAATGGAAAATAAATAAACAAATAAATAAATAAATATACTATATTTTGTACCGGCCAGCTTTAGAATTTTGTGTCAGTGATTGTATTTATTATTTAACGATGTCAGAGTCACTTGTCTGGTTTTCAGTAAGGAGGCTGGAGAGGTACAAAGACAGATAGGACTATTTATAGGTTAAATAGACTCATGTCACATTATTCTGTAGTGAGAGATGCTAATTATTTTTTATGGAAAGATCAAATAGGGATGAGGTCCTTTTATGATTCTTAGGCTGCTAATTGGGTGACATTGAAGGAGAAGCTGTAGGTAAAATATACAATACGGATGAAGAAGAAGAGATTGCATTTTGAGGAACAATGCAGTCAACATGTAGAAGAGTTTCATGCTACATGGGAGGTTTGTGATAATACAGAGCAAACTTTGAAGAATGATACATAGGGATGAAATGCAGATAATTGTGCACAGTTACAGTGAGAGGATAATGCTTTGTAGTGCAGGATGGAGAGTGCTTCTCCTTTATTAGTTACAGAAGTTAAGATGGATGAGAGGAGGGTGGTATGACTGGAGGACAATGGAAAGTGAGATTCTAACAGAGCAGGGAAGCATTCCCAGTAATATAAAGCAGGTATCAGAGAATAAATGAAAAAAAAAACATGAATGAATGATAAGCTTGAAGTATTATTTACTGGTGACAGGTCCATTCCATTCCGAAATACATATATCCTTCTAACTATTAACATGTTATATAACAAAAACACTGCAAGGTGATTTGTAGTGCTCCTATAGCAAAAAAAAAAAAAAATATTGACCCTACTACTTTCACCATTTATTCATCTAATAATACCATTATCCAACCAGTAGATCACACAAAACTACTAGGGGTCACCAATGACATGGATCTCAAATTTGATAAACATTTAGACCTAGCTATCCAAAAAATCAATTTCAAACTAGGATCCCTATATGGAGTAAAGCCTTTCCTCACTGACTGCACCAGACAAGCAATCTGCGGAACTCACCCATATTCACTAACTTAAGAAAATGTGACTTAAACAAACTAGAATCCTCCTATTATAAGGTAACCAGATTTTCTTCCAATTCTTCCAATCAACCTGAAAGAACTACACTACAAAGTGCTACACCAACTCAACTGGATAGAACTTTCCAACCTTTTAACCTTTAACAAACTAGTTCTAACTCATTCTAGGCTATATCACCCAGGCAACTGTCCATCCATTAGCAACCTTGTACAGCCCTACCCCAGCAGTAGAAGATTAATAATTGCTATGGGGATGCTCTGTATTCACACAAACTAACCAAAGCTTGGAATGACATACATTAAAATATACTCAACACTTGTAATTCTACCAAATTCAGACAACTGCTGAGGGAACATCTCAATAAAAATTGGCTTTGCTCCTGCACTAACTCTGGTTAGTTGCACTAAACAGACTTCTCTTACCCCTTACGTATTCTCACTACTCTTCTTATTCCTCACCCGACTAACCCCCCTCTACCCAATACTCCTTCTTTGCCTCCTTTTTCTATCTCATTAAGCAACTGTTTTCTTAGCCCTTGAACTTTCTTCTTGTCTAATGTTTTTTATGGTACATCCTTAAACCAACTTTGTATTTTTTATCCTTTGTTTTCTTCTACAATATGTACCTCAGGTGTGATTTGTTTAACATGTATCCTATACGAACATTGTACTGTACATATTATGTATCTTATATGAATGTTGTTCTGTAACAACATTGTACTCTTTGGAGCTTTTCTCCCCAGGCCTCCACTAAAATGGGCTATTTTAGGCCCAGTCATCCTTTCCTGGTAAACAAAAGAAATAAAATAAAAATAAATAAATAATTTAGGATAGGTTGACTATCTAACATTTGCTCTAGACCAGAGCATATATACCACACAGTATGGAATCTTGTTAAATTTATGCAAGCCTTTGTTCTGCATGTGTTATTTTTAAGGGAGCTTTTCTCCTTAGGTCATCTTTGTAAATGGTCTATGGACAGTAGGGTTTACTCCCTCAAGAAAATATAAAAAATAAAACCCTACATGAAGTAAATGTTATACACTGAATACAAAAATATCAGGACTGTCAAATATGCTGTTGGGAATACTGTACAGATGAACAAAACTCTCACCAAAAAGACCAGAGCCAAAACTTGTAAAATTGTACTCCTACCAAAATTGTTTTATAGATCAGTAATAAAAAGCTTGCCAGCAACCTTTAATAAGATCATGTTTGTCATCCAGCTCACCTTTCACTCTCATCAGGGCAGTGTTCTATGTAGTCTAGGATGTTCCTTTGTAGAAGTATAGACAAGCATCATTTAATTTAATATTGAATTCATTCATCTCTACAAAGAGACTTCTAATCACATTATATATCTAAAGTTCTTAGATAAAGTGATGGGTTCCACTTCAGCTTAAATGGAGCCTCACTTAAAGAAAGAAACAATATGTATGTGTAATATATATATATATATATATGTGTGTGTGTGTGTGTGTGTGTGTGTGTGTGTGTGTGTGTGTGTGTGTGTGTGTGTGTGTGTGTGTATATATATATATATATATATATATATATAAATAACTATATATATATATATATATATATATATATATATATATGTATATATCTATAAATAACTATATCTATCTATATGTATATAACTAACTAAGTACTTCCCATCCAAAAAAGGTACATTTTGGGTTTCCTATCCATTTGCCTAAGTTAGACTTGAAGATAGTGAGGGATATCTTTGCTTTACAGAAAGTGGGAGTTTGCTCTAATGTTGGGGGATTCTTTGAGAGAGGTATCTATCATGTCAACAAGTCCTATTGTGTAACAATATAGCTTTAGGCCCTTTTATCTTGCATTTGCATTACTACCAGTGTTGCAGATATGCAGTAGATTAGACAGTATTGCATCCTTTTTAAATTTGTAGGCCTGGCATAAATCTTCACATAGGAGTCTGTAGAAGACAGAGAATAGACACAAGACTTTTAGAAGCTCTGGGTTGGTCTGGGTTGCTCGTCCTTGACATTTTTGTTTATTTTAGGGTTTTCAGGTTGGGTTATGTGTTTGGACAGATCCATACTGAATGGCTCATTGTACCCTTGTAAGGGCCTGATGAGGGAAAATGACAGGGAAATGATTTCTTGTTTTGTGTGAGAGGGGGCACCCTTTATAATCAGTTGGAAGAGGCTAAACAGGTCATAGTATATGTGTGAGTGTAAGCATGTTTGCCCTGTACTAGACTGATGCCTACTTGAGGTTGGTTCCTTCCTCATGCCTGATGCTTAATGGGACAGGCTCCAGCCTCTGTGACTTTGAATTAGATTGAGCAAGTATAAAAAAAATTGTGGAATGGATAATACTATTGGAATTATTCGTTGTGCACTTTAACAAATAAAGTACTCTGGTTAATGGCTATAGCTGAGACTAAACACAGAAAGTGTATATTCAAAATAATGTTGTTGCTGTTTGTCTTTTCAGCTTTTCCTGGATAGGGGTTGCTACAGCAGAACTCCGGTCTGCTAATGATTGGCAGTAGATTTTTATGGTGCGGAGTTGCCAGCCTGACGCCCAACTTTCAGTGAAGGCACACCCTTTCACACATGTCTTTCGGAAGCCACTCGAAGGACATGCAGATTCTACACAGAAGGCACTCCCCACACACTAGCTGAGAATCAAACAGGCGAACTTCTTGCAGTGAGGCAACAATGCAACCACTGTACCACTGTGGCTTTACTATATATTCAAAATAATACTAGGCTAAAACATTTGAAATTTATGTCATAATTTAGAGGTTTATGATCAGGTCACCAGTCATTAACAGTCTTTTATGTGTTGAAAAACTTGAGTTTGGGAAATCACCTCAAGAGTGAAGCATGAGAGGTGAATTTCTTAAAATACATTTTGAAAACGCACAAACTGTTGTTATGATCAGTGACCAAGGATTGATTTTTAGCTTTCATTTCTGTGAGGAGTAGGACATGACTGCTGTTTAGGCTTGTTATTGTTAGGATGTTATATACAGAAACAGAAGTAACAGATAATTAGATTATAAGAATCTTACAGCAACCAATGTATTATTCACTGATGGTCTCAGTCAAATGAAGGTACTCTGTGAACTACAAATTAAATTCTCCTTCAGGGTCAGCATGTACATTTCACTTCTAAACATCTGACACACTGTTAATGAATCCTTACCATATAGCTTATTGCATAATTATTAGGAATAAAAGACTCCCCGCAATTTTTCCTAGCTTCAGAATGGTAGACTGAAGGCAACCATTTTTCTTCTCCATGATATAATTGCTTATGTTTTGATGTTGAACTGTTGCCATAACTCATTTGAATTGAGTCATATAGCTGTCAGCCTTACAGGCACAATCACATTTAGAATGACTTGGCTGAATAGCTCTGAAATATAGAAATATATGATGCTGTACAAGTCTGAAATGGTGCTTGCTGTTATTTGAGACAGCGAGGTGGAACAATTCCTCTTTTGGATGTAATTTACGTATCTTCTATAATGCACTGAAAAGGGAATGATTGTAAATGCCTTTGTGCATACATTTCTGTTTTTTTTTGGCTAGAGTCTTTGTGCTTAGATTCTTACTGTACAGACCTGTACAAAATATTCCTCTTACTTACATTTTAGCCATTTTGTTTATAAGTTTAATATAATTATGTGAGTATTTAGAAAGTTTTTTAATATTCACTGTTTGTTTTTGAGGAATATATACCACATCAGTTTAATTCGGTGAAAACTTTAGAAATCATTGTTCTGTTTCTTCTTCTGTAATTCTGCTTTCCAAATGAACAGTTGTCCACAACACCACTGAAATAAGTAAATAAATGCATACAGTATAGTTCACTGCATGATGTTCATTTTCTTGTAAATATAATACATTTTTGTCATTAATTCAACTTTAGATATTAAAGTGAGTGGTTGTGGTTCACTAGATTTTTATGTTTTCATATAAACATCTGCTTGTTTACAGATTTCTCTGTTTCCAAGTAAACATATGCTTATGTATTTGGTGGACTGTTGATTTCTGCAGAACTTATCAATGTTATAAGTGGAATCTTCAGACTGCATTAACAGCAGGGCTGCGTTTGACAACTATCTTACTATACTGGCTGGTGCTGACACTTGATAAATAGGCTTCCATCTCAGTATTTCTGCAAAACACAATGCTGACTTGGTGAACTTTGGCGACCTGTAATTGATTCCACACTGAAGGCATTATGGAATAAAATCCAGCACGTCTAAGTAAATTGTGTCAGCTAAAGCCCATCAAAGATGCAGAGGCCCAAAAGAACAGAGAAGAGAATCTGCCTGAAGCAAGCTGTCAGGTTAATCTTATAATGGATCTGGGTTTAGAACAGGTGTCTTTGTTTCAGGAAATACTAGTCCATGTGTTTTTGGTCCTAAGGGCAATTTTTACTGAATTATTTTCTGAAGGCAAGTATTCTGAATTCTTCTTTCCTTTTGTCAGGAGTTTGAGCCATTTTATTTGCAGTCATTTCCCAAATGATGTGTGATAAAGTACTGAAACAGTTTACTTTTATAAGTTAAGGCTGCTTCAGAGCCACAGACATGTATTCCCTCCAGTCTGACTTTTAACAGACTGTTAATTTAGTCTCTGAATGGCATCTGTGTATGTTGCAACAGATCATGCTAATTCACAAGAAAATACCTACCTGGAAATACGTTATTTCAAAGCCATGTACCTTTCTATGCTGCTAAATGCTAAAAGAATACACAATGTGGATGATTTAGACAAGTCTTTGCTATGGGCAACCTTACCAAAAGAGCATTCAAGACACTGATGTGATGCAGGTTGAACAAGAAGTCTGTTTCCACAAGTACTGTTGACTACTTTCCCCAAGACATGCCTGCTCTTATAGGGATTGTAGTCAGATCAGATAATCATAATCTGCCATTTCTTTCCTCGCTGACTTAGATGTTTTATCAAAAAATGGATTAAAGTTGCCATGCAATACCTGACTGCTAAAAATATATTTGCTTCTTTTATTTATGACATACCCATACATCGGCAACAGACATTTTGGCACATTTTATTGTAACTTGCATTCTGTAAGTATTTACAGTCATACATATATATCAGTATATCGGGGACATTTCTGTTGGATATCTGCATGTATACATATATATATATATATATATATATATATATATATATATATATATATATATATATATGTATATGTATATATATATATATATATATATATATATATATATATATATATATATATATACACATATATATACATATATGTGTGTGTGTGTGTGCGTGTGTATGTGTGTGTGTATAAGGAGAGAGAGAGTAGGAGGGAGATACACACGTATTTGTCTATATTTCCTTTTAATAAGTTTGCAAAGTCCTTCAGAGCATATCTAATTTTTTTCATTTTTTTTTTTTTTGCAGCACCAGCTTCTCTCCTCATTTAATGGTCTATTGGACACTTCTTTGCCTCCTGAAAGTTTATCCTGGCCCAGGTCTGAGGCCAGTGAGGAGATTATAGGCAGAAATATAGTAAGGACTTTTTCTGTCTGTGCCAAGGGCCATCCATATCTCTTCCACAAAGAGGGAGACCCTAAATGGTAACTCCCAGAACACTTATGAATTTGAAATAAAAACATGCAAGCAAAGGATGTGAAAAAGATAACCACACATAAAAAATACAGCAGTATATGTTTAGTGTATGTTTAGAATGAGAAGGTGCAATGCAGTGTTGCACAAATGAAAGTTTCCATGATACAGTATCAGTAGACAATACAATAACGTAACTTTTGCCAACCATAATTATCATGGGTTATGGATATCTACTACAGGAAGATGGATAGGCTGCTTTAAAACATTTTGGATTGAATTCAGAAACGTTGCTAAAACATTGTGGTCAGATCATAGGATCATATGATGATAGGAGGTTATTAGGCTAATGGCCCCAGACCCTTACAAGCCTAGTTCAACCCATGTTTCCAAGGTTGTCTGGTTCAGGCAGTCACTAAAATCAGCACCTAATGCCCCTGTACAAGATGGACACAGGCAGAACTCCCAGTGTGAATTTCTGGTTAGCCATCCAGTTGTCCAAATTACACTTAAATAGGGCCAGTGAGGGGCTTTATTTAACATGAATATGAAGCTTTTTCCAAAGGTGGGGCAACTTTGGTGAGACAAATCTGTCTCTACAGCAAGTTCTGTTGATGACACTCACCAGGTTAAGGTCCTTTGAGCAAGTGATCTGTGTGCCATTTGACTTGTAAATTGCAACATTTCCAATAAAGCTGGGTTAGAGATTGCTCATATGCAAGACACAGGTTGCCTCTGAGCAGTCAGTATGATACAGAGTAAAGTAACAATGATTTCAGTCTGTCTGCATAAATCATATCTTGAAGACCCTGAATTTTCTTTA
The DNA here is from genome assembly GCF_019279795.1 of Protopterus annectens. NCBI lineage: Eukaryota > Metazoa > Chordata > Ceratodontiformes > Protopteridae > Protopterus > Protopterus annectens. The sequence continues at coordinate 857,340,547 of NC_056730.1, forward strand.
TAAGGAACCTTTGTGGTCTCTCCAATGGCTGCAAAAAAAATAGTTTCCCACATTTAGGGAAATCACATGGGTCAACCCAAACAAAGTGTGCAATGGAAGAAATCACCTTCTTGATCATGGTATTCCCCCTGCCAGGTAAAATAATTGCAATGTTACAGATTCCTTGGTTTTATTTAATGTTCCAATTCCAGATTCAATACCAAAACACAAGTGCCTCTCCTTTGGTCCACCCTGGCTATCAACACGGAAATTATTACAATGAAGAGGAAAAGTAAGAATTTGCTCTCTTTTACTGAATTTGTTTGCCTAGCAAAAAATGCAAGTGATAAGGAATTACAAATGGTGTATAGCAGAGCACTGAACATTGCACATAAACATTTATCTTGGCAAAAGCTTAGAGATTTATTGGAAAAATATTAATGTTTTTGTTTAATGTAATCTTTTGTAATGGACTTTGTATATAGTTGCTTTCATTTTTAGTTAGTAAACAGTAAAAACAGTAAACAGTAAACGTTATTGTCATTGAGACTGCACACAAAAAATGCACAGCTGAATAAAATTTAATTTCTCCAAGCTCATATGCACATAAACAAGCACATATCCAACATAAACACAAACAAGTGCACAAAAACACAACAACAGCATAGTTCAAGCCAACCTGAAAGCACAGAAGTTTCATCAATCATGCACAGTTCATTCATGGTCACAGTGACTGCATCTGTCCGTTCCCTCCACACTGCTACTAACTCAATTCCAACACACGTAACATCCAAAAGTCCCAGTCAGGCTTCTTCCAAACAACAGAACTTCAACTCTAGATTTAAACAGTCTGACATAGTCGGGTCTTCTGCTACCTGCATCCATCACCACTGACAGCACCAGAAGGCCTGAACAGCCTCTACCACTTCAACAATTGCCACAAGATCTCCCACAATCTCCTCCATCCACATTGCCATTGTCTCATCTCCAACACCAGCAACAGCCTCAAGAACCAGTCCGGACCTACCTCCGACTTAATTGTTATGTTAAATATTATAATATCATATTATATTATGATTTCATACTGATTAAAATGCAATAAATGTTTATAAAAACATATACTGAAGAAATACAAGAAAAAAGAAACACAGAGACTAAGATATGAACATAGACAAATAGGAGCAATATTAGGCCAGTGATCATGGGGACAACAAGATGCCACCCATATGTATCTTTCAATTGACACACAAACATTTTTGCCACCCTTTGCAAACACTTAATAGTGCTCACCTCTGTAGCTAATATGGACTCTACATGATAACCCTGGTATACATTTGTCTACCCAGTGATCCTTCAAGACTAGACTTAAAGGCAGACAAAGGAGTACTTTTTTGACCTGTAATAGTAACTTATTCTGATAGTCTAGGAATAGGTTAAGTGAGGAACCTAGTCTTCCTATGAGTCTTGTTTATTTGTTGGTGTTGATTTATGTTCATATTGCAGGTGCTCACAACATCACTGGTCTTGTGGAAGTCAAATATGATTGGACATTTTTATGGCTCAAAACGTGAAACATAGGTCACCTCAGAGCAACTGGATGGTTATCGGGCATAAGTAGAATCATGTCAATTTATCAGAATAGCTAAAAGATTTAACTCCATTAATGCTCTTGGTTAGACATCTTTAGCTCCCTTCGAGCTGGGCAATTTGCTTGGATTTGCACATACTAAAGGGACCATTGTATTTCATGATGGGACTGAAAAGGAAAGAGTACAGTGGTAGGATGACTTCTTTGGATCTTAAGGATATTCCCTTGGAAATTAACTGATCCAGATAGGACCAATAGTCAGTAACTTCTTATGAACCTAAGATGATGTCTACCTGAGCTCCATGCCAGTGTCTGATCCTGCCCTGGTAGGATAGTTGTATATGCAATAATCTGATATAGCCAATTACATCAGCATTGTCTGTTGAGCATATGGTGATAACAGTATCCTACATAGTGGTGTAAAAGGCTCTTTGTAATGTCAAGTAACAGCTCACGCACACACACATACACACACAGACACACACACACACACACACACACACACACACACACACACACACACACACACACACACACACATGCACACAAAACTGACTGCAGTGAGAGTAGAACCCTACGTAAGTACACAGACTGCAGAACACAGTATTATACGCAAGTGGCATGACACAAGTCTGACTTTTATATGTCTGCAGGTCAACTTATAGTGGATGACATCAGCAGGCCATTTGGGAGACAAGAGGTTGGGAATGCTGCATGAAATGGATGTAGGGAAGAACCACAGCTATCCATTTCTTCAAGAATAAAATATGAGCATATATATACACATTTTGCTGAATTTGGGCTGTCACCTCCAAGAGAGGGGTGACCACAACACAATTTGTTTTATAGGGAATTAGATTGAATTGTGTGCACCATGAAGACGTGTGCAAAATGGAGAGCTATTCATGGGACAATTTTTTTTGTGGGACTGGTGCCCATTTTTTTTGAGAGAGAGAGTAATGTTGGGGAAGGGATCCAGGAATATCTGGGTGAGGTAAGTTGGGAGGGTGAGGAAGCAATTGCAGACAGACAAGACAAGCAAGACACGAGACAGGGATGGAGAAGGACACATGAGGTGGGTGAACACCATGGTGGGAAATTCCAGTCCCATTCACATCAAGGCAGTTGACAGTGACAATCTAGTCCTTAGCCAGTGGACTGTCATTATTGTCACCTCACTGCACCTCTGGCTGCAGTGCCTGACATCTGTGCTTTTTACAAGTGCTCTGCATGATGATGGACAGCAAGCATTCCATTCAGCGTAGGTGTGTGCCCACAATGTAGTGCACAATCCTATGCACCATCCCTGACAGTTCATCACTGGTGATAAACTCACCACCTCTGTCACTACTGCTGAGGGAGCCACAGGCCTATCCTCCAGGGCAGAACTACCTGAGGGGTCAGGTAGTGCAGGTGCAGCAGGGGGGTGCTAGCAGATACTGCACCAGATGTGCTGGCAGCAGTGCTGAAGCTGGTGGACTAGGGACAGGAGGATCCTGTGGGATAAGCCTACCCTGCTGTGCTGTGGGAAAAACAAAAAATTAAAAATTGAAAACAAAAAGAGAGAAAAGGGTTGGAGTGAGAAAAATGGGGAACATTAGTAAATTTATATGTGACATACAAAGCATTGATACAATTATTTGACTCTGTGCTGTTACCTTTAATTTTAATATTACAACTCCTAACATGCTTCTTCCTTACTTTTAAGACTACTCAGTTTATAACAGAGGCACATTATAGTACAGATTGTAGCTACCTATCCTTGATGTGTGCATATATTGTACATATGCATGTTCCAGTTATACTGATTACAGTTTATAGAAGGTCATTTGTGACACTGGTATAGAGGTATGAAAATATATTCCAATAATGATGAAAACCTAACAGTACTGTATATTTGGGAAGTGTGGTTTTTGAACCCACAGCTGATGACTACTCTCAAATACTGCACTGTTCTTTTGTCCTAGAGACTACTGAATGCATACTTTCTTTTTACAGTTTAGAGATGCATGCTCACTGTTATTTGATACTATGGCACCACTGTTTTGTGCTACAGACTATGGAATACATAGTTTCTTTTGCATTTGGGATATGCATGCTCAGTTTGATAGAACTATATTAAATACCAACTTAACTTCCTTAACTTGAAATGCTGCAAAATTAGTATACATATTATTATTATTAAAATATTATTTAGACATACTTGAATCACTCGGCGGCCATATTTGGTGCTATAACGCCTACGCTATGCGTACGCCTGGCGCAAGCTTCATGAATCCCAGGGCAAGGCTCCTTTGATGCCTTTCCCTGTGATTGAGGATTCATTGCAGAGGGTAGCTATGACTCTTGTGGGGCCTCTGAGTACTCCAAATCTACAGGGAAAAGGTATATACTAGTGGTAGCAAATTATGCTACCAGATACTCTGAGGCAGTGGCTCTGTCCTCCATTGAGGCAAAAAATGTGGGAAATGCTTTGTTAGAGATTTTCAGCAGTGTAGGTTCCTAAAAGAAATACTGACTGATAGAGGTGCCAATTTGATGTCAGACCTACTGGCTTGTCTGTGGAAGCACTGTGGTGTGAAGCAACTAAGGACCACCCCATACCATCCCCAAACTAATGGTCTTGTTTAGATGTTAAACTCTACACTAAAGACCATGTTATGGGCATTTGCAGACCAGTTTAAGAGGGAGTGACACAAATATTTATCCTATCTGTTGTTTGCTTACAGAAAGGATTCCCAGGAATTCACAGGTTTTCCACCCTTTGAGTTACTGTATGGGCACAGGGTGAGGGGACCTCTAGATTTGATTTGTGATGAGTGGGAGGGTGCGTGTGAATCCCACAAGGAGTCTGTTGTAGCATATGTCCTAAACCTCAGGACAAGGCTCAAGAAACTCATGTACTTGGCCCAGGAGAACCTGACAGAAGCTAGCAGCAGAAAAAGGTCTGGTATGACAGGAATACGTGAGCTAGAGAATATGCTGTGGGGCATCCAGTTATGGTTCTCATTCCTGTCAGACACAACAAGCTGCAGGCAGCTTTGGAGGGACCCTTCAAAGGGATGAGGAAGGTCAGTGATGTTACCTACATAATAGGAGTACTAGGCTGGAGGCAGGGGTACAAATTGTATCATGTTAACATGATGAAACATTACCACGATAGAGAGGCCCTGGTGCTAAGTATTTGTAGTATAAGGCAGGAGGAGTCTGAGGAGGATCTAAGGCTACAGGGAACCAGCCAGCAAAATCCCAAATTACTATGGTGGAGCCTAGGATTGCAGACATATGATATGACAGTGTAGCACTGCAGTGGGGTTAGCAATGCCAAGGCAGCTGGAACCTCAAGATAGGGAATGGGGTAATGTATTCCCAGATAGGTTCATCCCTGTCAAGCAGTGTTTCTCAAGGGTCACTAGAAAAACTAGCTTGAGTCTTTGAGGGGGGAGGTGTCATGAAAGGAAATATTACCAGCCCAGCTATATGGAATTTTGTATATAATTATATGTCATTTATGAATATCAACATGATTCATATGTTTGTGTTACAAACGTATTAGAACTGTATGCCATATAAGATGGTCTGTACAGACATGTGTGCTGAATAAGTATTTTATAAAGTGCTGTTTAAAGATGTAACCACAACATGCCCTAATGGATTAGAACAGAAAGGTACCTGCACTATTGTAACTGTTTAGATGTATATATTTTAACAATGGAAGCTGGAACACAAGAGGTTAACTTCAGAAAAATAGCTGAGATTAAATTACCTTATGGCCACATAATAAAAGGATGTTATCTTTCAGTTTCAGTGCAGTAACAGACACAATGTCTAGAACTCAATGTTTTCTGCATTGACTTGGAAGTGTTTTATTGTTTTATGATTTGCAGGATCTGCCTTAGATCTATGAAAAGCCCTTGCCTATGTATTTTCACAGGTAGATGGTAAATGCTACCAGCTGCATCACTGGGGGGGTTTCACCTGGGATAGAGTCAGATGATAAGAATGATGTCATTTTGCAAGCTATCCCAGCAGTAATATTTGAGATATTAATTTGGGAAGTCTTTTGGAAGAGACTGTATTCTGTATTTTGTCTTTGACCTGACAATATCAGCATCCACTCACCACATCTTCCTGACTTGCCCTGAAATAATTAGGGTACAGAAATTCTCTTAGATACAGTCAGGAATATAGCAAAGCTTAGCTTAGATGTTTTTCTTAATTTATTTGAGACTGTCCTGCAATGTTGTTTTAAATATTTCCTGTGATTTTGAACTCTGATGCAACTTTAAGTAGATACTGAGTATTTTCTTGTTCTTTTATTATTTATTATTAAATATATTTAAACCTTTCATTGTGGCTGGTCTGTGTAGAGACATATTTAAGTTCTGGGAGTACTTGTATATTTATTTGGTGACACTGTGTAGGCCACTCTTAATACCCTTGATCTTAGTCAAACTACCATTTGTATTAGCAGTAACATTACACAGTAAAACTGGACACCCGTTGTTAAGGGCCTTAAAGTAGCTGATAAGGAGTGACTGGTGGCTGTGGAAACTACCTTATATTCTGGGGAGAAGGGGGTATAGCTACTAACCTGTGCCAGCCTTTCCCAGGTGTGTGTGTGGGTGTATAACTCAAACCTCAAAGAGTGTGTGTGTGTCACCTACATGGACAGGAACACAAAGCACTAGTAGGACAGAGAGGGCTCTGGATGTCTTGGCTTGATCACTCAGCTAAGATCTTAACTCTATAGCTGTGTCAGTGGGGATTCTTATTGGGGATCTGGATAAAGAGGGAGAAACCAGACCCAGACTGACTGTGGTCTCTGTGTACTCTTAAGGGAAATTACACTTGATGCAGAGAGCTGCATCTGGAAATACTGTGTATGTACTTGTCATCCTCCAAATGTACATCCCCCATTGGTGCTAGTGGTAAGGATTGAGCCTTCTTGATTACTGGGCCAGAGGTGGGACATCACAAATATCAGTAATAATGCAATGACAAATAAATCATATTTGTCACAAATTTATAAAACTCGTAAGTTAGATTTCACATATTTAGACAATGCTTATTGGAGCTACTCCTCAAAAATTTAAAAATGAAGACTTCTCTGAAGAATAGAAAAAATGGGTCTATATTAAATTATCGAAAGTTAAATTCACTGAACGGTATTTCCGTCGAAAATATCGTTCAGCGAATTCTGAATATTGCGATTGCAGTACAGTGAAGATCGGAAATTTTGCCCTTTCCTCACTGTAGTGCGATCTTGGAGTTTGTATATATAATTAGTGGGGGGTGTGGGGGGCACAACAGCAAATTCGCTGCACGATATTTTCTATGGAAATACCATTCGGTGAATTCAACTTCCGATTATTTAATATAGACCCGAAAAAATTAATATTAAAATCCACAGATAAAACTACATCTTCATTATATTGGAAAATTTTCACTTGGAAATTTTTACAAAGAGCTTTTGTCACTCCTAACATAATTGCAATTATGTATAAATCAAATAGAATTAAATGCTGGAGATGTGATTCTGAAATAATAACTCATTGGATGCATATGGTATATAAATGTGAAGTCATTACCCTTTTTGGAAAGAAATTAATAACTTTTCAAGCTCTATTGTCAGGTATATGTAATATTTCTAAATCTTTCGTTTTATTTAATGCTACAATTCCTGAGATAATTCCAAAAATCCAGGTGCCTCTTCTTTGGTTTATTCTTACTATAGCCAGAAAGGTAATTACTAAAAATTAGAAAAGGAAAGTTGCCCCCTCTAGTGCTGAATTTATAAGTATGGCAAAAAATGTTTGCAGTGGTGAATTCCATATTATAAAGATGAGAACTTCTAATATTACACATTCATATAAATCTTGGCTTAAAATTAAAGATATGCTTGAAAAATATTATTTCTTGATGATGTGTAACTTTGATGTATTGATCAGCTGTGGACCCATGTAAATAGTTATTTGTTTGTTTCATAATTGATTTGTTTATTTATTGTTTTAAAACCAAATACAGAAAAGTTCAGCATTGACTCTCCATATAAAAACAAATTTGCAATAAAATGAAAATAACCAGCCATGTGTCCTGAACATTTATTTAGATGCACAAAGTTGTCTTCTTACTTTCTGATCATTAAATTAGAAAAACTGGACACTGTCACTGCTCCCATGATCACCCATTAACATGATGATGGGATTTTCTGTTGAATAGTAAAAAAAGTGTTTTATGAAATGAATTCCAGTAACTTACAGATCATAAACAGTTCATCTCTGGGTATATCCCTTTTAGCTGTAAAAAAATAAATCAGTCAGGGTCTATCAATACCCTGTGGAATGATGTAATACATTGCATTCACATCCAACATAACAACAATGTTTCATTATTTACACATTTCTTACTTATTTTGTTGATAAAATCAAGTTTTGTAGAAATGAGGGGACTAAAGAAATCAGTGGGTTCAACATTTTTGCTAGTCAAAATTGCTAAAGACTTTCTTAAATCTGGTGGCTGATACTGTGGGTTTAAAAAGGATAAATTTAATCCATGTGGACCTTTGGAATACTAACATGCTAGTATTACAGGTTTTCGAACAGACAAAAATCAAATGTTTTGAAGCATTAAACCCTCTGTTAACAGTTTTAATAAATTGTTCATGCAATTTGCTCCAAGTCCTGTTGATGATGTTCATACTAACATGTATTTTTTTCACATCAGTTAACATACTTTCCATTTTAGCAATGTAACCTACTATGTCTATCACCAACAGGGCTTCCCATTGTACACATTTAGAAACAATTTGCTATGATATTTTGCTAGATTGTTCAACACCTGTACTTCTTTCATACTCAGAGGAGAAAATGCCCCTTCCATTGGAACATTCAGCAAATTTCTCAGTTCATTCTCACAAAGTACCTTAAGATATACTTCAATGTGGTTACAAACAAGATTGAAAATGGTTTGTTGATTGTGGACTCAGCAGCCTTAGTGTCCACCTGCAAGTCACTCTACATGGTGAAAACTTTTAAATGTAATGTTCTAACATATAACTTTAAACTAATCAAGGTGTCAAAATGTCTTGCTCTCTTACTTGAAATAAATGTTAGTCCATGCTGCAACCAATTCATTTCTTTTACAGGAATTCATTTTTCACACGCTTTAATGAACTTAACTGTGCAATGATTAACAGTACATTCAGCTTTTTGGCTGTATTCCAAAAGATCTTGGGTGTGGAGTGACATGCTACCCTCAGCAGTTACTCCATGCCTGATTCCTAAACCTAGGGCTCTGCCTGTTTCCATGGAGTGTAAGGTAATGGAGACTACTAGACCCCTATTTCTCATTCCAATAGAAAATCAGACTTATTTTGACTGTGGCATACATTTCATTGCTTGCTACTTTCCAGCATCCTGCTGTGGAATGAAAATGAGAAGTATGTAAGAATACTCACATCACTACCTGACTTAACAACACCCTAATATAACCTATATGGAATTTATGTGGCAGGAGATGTGTGGTCTTGCTCAATCTATGTGGACAATAATGCATATTGGTATTGTGTCCTTTTTGTGCAGTAGCACCCCCCCCCCCAAAAAAAAAAGGGAACATATGTGAACAGAGGAATGCAATTAACATCCACATGCAACAGCCTCTCACAATATTCCAGTGTTGAATAGCATCCATGGTAAGGCTGTCACTGGCTGAACTTAAATAGACCATTAACAATCTACCAGTTTAGCCATGTTCATATTCCAAGTACAGCTGCAGACAGGGATAGCACAATTATTGTGTGTGTGTGTGTGTGTGTGCATGTGTGTGTGTGTGTGTGTGTGTGTGTGTGTGTGTGTGTGTGTGTGTGTGCATCTGTGTGCGCAGACTGATTACAGTATGTACACATAAACAACCTGTAATACACCAAGCACCAAGTATCACACACACAAAGCATGTGCATGTAAGCTAATAACACCTCCCTACCACATTGCCTTCCTGTTCCCTTATGCAGGTGTATCAATCACTAATATGTGTGTAAGGCAATTCCACCCCCCCATTCCTTTCAACTGTCCATATTTTTACAGAATGTCCAGATTTTTGGCACATATTTTTGGTCTGCTCTTCATAAAATTTGTAATTTTATGGTAAATCAATGGGATGATCTGAGGACTGAAGTCACTAAATAATGACATACATTTGAGTTTCAGACTTCAAATCCTTCAGAAAATGTATGTTAAGTTTATAAGAGCCAAATTTAAAATATGTACCTATATTTTGGTCCTTCATCCCCCCATTTTGTCGGTCTTTGCCCAGATTTCTTGCACTAAGAGGTTGAGAGGCATGACCCCCACCTGAGCAACATATGATGTCAGAACAACATAATTAGGTGAGTAAATACAAGATGGCTAGCAGCCTATACCTGTTCTCTGCTGCCACAGGGGTAGTTGCCTATACATGGCAGTGTACATCACAGACCTCTATGCCTATATCTCACACACAAAGCATGTGCATGTACACTAACATCTCCCTACCACATTGCTTTCCTGTTCCCTTATGCAGGTGTATCAATCACTAATATGTGTGTAAGGCAATTCCACCACCATTCCTCTCAACTGTCCAGATTTTTGCAGAATGTCCAGATTTTTGGCTCATATTTTTGATCTGCTCTTCATAAAATTTGTGATTTTCTGGTAAATCAATGGGATGATCTGAGGATTGAAGTCACTAAATAATGACATATATTTGAGTTTCAGAATTCAAATCCTTCAGAAAATGTATGTTAAACCAAACCCTGTTACCCTAGCAATTTTCTAAGTTTATAAGAGCAATATTTAAAATATGTCTCCAGTTTTGGTCCTTCATCCTCCCATTTTGTCAGTCTTCGTCCAGATTTCTTGCACTAAGAGGTCGAGAGGCATGACCCCACCACCACCTGAGCAACATAAGATGTTGGAACAACATAATTAGGTGAGTAAGTACAAGATGGCTAGCAGCCTGTACCTGAGCTCTGCTGCCACAGGGGTACTGGCCTATACATGGCAGTGTGCATCATAGACCTCTATACCTGTAATACAACAAAGGCTGAATTTCACAAATGCACAAACTCATAATACTACATAAACACAATATTACATGCTGTGCATTGAGTTGTCAAACAGCACCCTTTCATGGTAAGTAGCCCACTGAAGAACACAATCCCATCACACTTGTCTTTATAGCAAACATATAGAATTACTGTAGTCCCAGTGTGGTTTACAAGCATAATATTTTATAACATGGCAGCAGGTAATGCAAAAGCAATAGTCTACAGTATAGTCCTAGGTTTCCTCACTTCCCACAAGCTTTGAAAATTATCAACATGAAATATTCCATAGCATGATGAGGCTCATAACAACCTTGAACATTAATAAAACATGAATTCAAAGCTTTTTGCATGGTACTTATGCTAATAAGCTGACAACTAATAAATGTTCCTGAATGACTGGTTTAACTCAATATGGCTATGGACAAAGCCATGCAAAAAGGCTTTCTCAACTACATGCACTGGCACAAACACCTGCAAAGTGCATTAAGTTTGCATATTGGGCCAAAGACTCCTTTGTAGAGATGGAGAAAACTATTTCACCCTTGTATCTGCTGGAGTCATTAAAGAGCAGAACTGCTGCTAGAGTTAGGCAACATGCACCAATGCACACTCTCCATGCCAGTGTTCACATACAAATACCAATATGCCACTCCATTAATTTCTGTGCTAGGCAATGGTGGCACCATGATTGATCACACTTATAAGCTGCTCTATGGTGCTCACCATGTGCAAAAAAAAAAAAGTTAACAGGTGTGATCATCATGGGGATACTTTAGTTTACTAGAAGGCAACATGATGAATGGCAATCACTTACAAAGGCACTGAGTTTCACAAAGCTCCCTGTCTTGAAACATAGAAAAAATATATATTTTTTTGTATTTGCTGCATTAGTACCACCAGGATTGCCTCACTTATCCAGATTCATTAACAGATACACTAAGTGCTGCTATTGTGTACATGGTGTGGCATGTCACGCATTCAATAGTGCACTATTTTGCATTCATTAAATAGCTGTACACTTTGTGTGTAGCTGTCAAGCAAAGGTAAATGGCAGAATATGTTAATGAAAGTGTACATAGCTGAAGTGCATGCTAACTAACCAATCATACATGACAGAGGTATGCATGAAGCTATAACATAATTGTGCATACTCAGTATAGCCATTTGCCCTGAAATCCAAACCTCTTTAGATTACAGTCATGATTACACTTATGGAAAAAAAGTTAGCATTCGATGCTGCCATTGGAAAGTTTTATGTGCAGCTGGCTTTAATTAAAGTTGCTGCTGCTGTTGTGACAGAACTCAGCCAAGAAGAAGAATATTTTTATACTCAGTTTGACTTAGTATGGACTACATAACACAGAAAATTGTATAGCAAAACCGGGTAGACAGGGAAACAGTATAGTAAATATGCAACCTCTTCTGTCCTCATCTCATGCCCAAGCTAAGTATGGAACCTGCTTGAAAAAAAAACATAACTAATTAGTTCTACATGCTAGAAGTTATATGTTCCTAAGATAAGATATCTGTCCTGTATATGATATTTTCAGTAATACTGTATGACTGTGATATCTGCAATATCCATCTACGGGCATTGTGCAATAATGTACATCAAACAGTTAACTTCCCCACACAAATATGGAGCGACAACTACAATAAAATGTGCAAAGGTTAGTGAGCAATTACCCATTGTTGGCACAGGGTTGGAGGAAAATACATGAGGCCAAGCCTAACAGCAAAGAAGTGAGTGTGAATTGTATTGCCTAGTTTAAAGTTCTGCTGTATACCCAGTGGTGTTGTTATCCATGTCAGAACCAACATAAAAAATAGGTAAAACATTAAAGCTCCATATCAGTACATACAAGTGAATACAGCCCACAGCCTCTACAAAAGTAAAGGAAATGAAAAGCAAGCACTCAGGTCATATAAGGAAGACAACAGCTATGTAATTGAGTAGTACATTGCAGCATTAACTAAAGCAATATACACGTTTCCAGTCCAAATGGGTAAAAATGTTCTTGGATGTCCACTTGTGGGGAGGGCCATTAGTTATATATCACAGGCTTAACAGATTCAGATTTGTGGGCTACATATATCATACTCCTGACCTTGGTAGAAAGTGATACAAATCTCTTCTGCAATAACTTGCCAGATGGGCATAGAAAATATTCCATAATGTCATGATACATTCTTCACAAACTTTTGTAATGTAACATACAGCTGATATGCATGACTATGCCACCAGAAAGGGGCAAACAATCCATTGACTAATCTATGGGCATATTGTGAAATGTAATCCATCACTAAGGTTGAAATACTGCATTTTGTAAAAAACAGCAAATTACCTTTGCATCAGGTTAGTTCTGACACTAGAAACATGGTTTGAAAGCAATTAGCACCTTGCAGCTCTCTGGATAGCAGTCTTCCATTCCATGATAAGCATTTCCTTGTCTATATTTTGATATAGTACAGATTCAGCCCCTTGAGAAGTGAGAATATACAAATGAGGTGTGAACTCATAAGCAGTAATGAATTCCAAAATCTACACTAAGTGCAGAGAATTTAAACATGGTGTAAGGACCTACATGATTGCATGCATATGCCCTACCTGTGCAAACCCAAGTACTGAGAAGTGTTACCTGCTAAGTCTTTGCAAGTGTGAATGATTACTCTGACTTAAGTATCAGTCAGGATGCGTCAGGGAGCAGGTACTGAAAAAAACTTTGTGATGACCATTGACAGACTTAGGAGAACATTCCTAACATTGATTGAATTGTTTCTGAGAAAAGTTGCCTCTTAACACAACTGTGTCTACAATTCCAAGGAAGTATATTACTCGTTGACAATTATATCAACTTGCAAGGCAAAGGACATAGCAGTCTTGTTAGAGGAGCATATATATTTGAATTATGTTCACAAAAATAAAGAGAAGCAAAGAGGTGTGATGTTCAAATGTTTTATTTTACATTTTATTAGGAAAACTTATCTGCCCTGCTGTCATTATCACAGCCTTCCATACGTCTAACTGTAAATTATACAAGACAAAGGCCAGCAATTTTTTTCTGTTGCACCTCTAATGTCGGTTGATACTATGTCACATGCTGAGCATAGGTAACCTGTTTTCTTCTTCACAGTATTATGTGAGTGACACATAGCAATAAGAATCTGAACTTACTCTTGTGAATACACTGATATCCTGTGATTCTAACCTAGACATGGATATGTTTGTGTGCACATAATAATATTTAATGAATATATGTTCATGTTGAAAAACAACCAGGTTTAGGAAATATCAAACGTGTATATTTTAAGTACTTGTTTCATAATGTTTCCTATATTCAATTACCTTTTTTCCTCTTCCTTGTTTTTACACCATTTGATATCACTTACTATGGACTGGCAGCAGTCCCCAGCAGTGAAGTACAGTTCATTGCCAATGGAAAAAAAGTGCAAAATTTAGTTTAGGCTACCTTCTGTAATGCAAACAAGCCAGTCAGTGGTATGCAGATGTCAGCACTCTGGACAGTACTCAGTGAAGAAAATGCACCTCTCAGGTAACTTTATCTGTAGCACAAGGTATAAGTGAAATGAATTGAGAAGAATAAGTCAGGAGCTGCAGGGTTCAAATCCTGTTAATTATTACATTTACAAAGTGGGGTCTGAATGCATATTTTCCCATAATAGATCATTGAGTTGTGCATATCTAAATATTCTCAGTATTGTTAACAGCATGTGAGCTATTATCTGCCAATTTCACATTATTTGACATTAACAACATGTCTGATAATGCGTTCCACAAAGTACATTTCTGATGTTGCAAGATGTGAGAAGGATGAATGTGTCACTTGAATACACTTCTTTCTCTGGTCACTGCTAGATATATCAATTGACTGAATTGACTGAATTTGTTTTACTATCAACTTTATTCTCTCTCATATTTTTTCGAATGCCTTTTATATTTGCTCTATGCTCAGCAATGCACACACACTGTTCACTGCCTAAGGAAAAAGGTGAAATGTTTAATTTAGGTGGTCTTCTGTTGCATAAACCAGCCTGGCTCCAGTGCATTGCCAATCAGCACTCTGGATAGTATTTAATGATTAAATTCTACCTCTCAGCTCGCTATCACTATGGCACAAGGTGTAACTGAAGTGACTTTAGACAAAAAAGGCAGGTGATGCAGAGTTTGAATCCAGATAATTTATATTTTTATAGAGGGGTGTCTGAACATATGTGTATATGGCCATGTTGTTGTGTAAAACTCTACTATTCTCAGAAATACTGACAGAATGTGAGCTGTTGTCTGTCCACTTTTACATTATTTGGCATGAACTACAAGTTTGATAATATGTGCCACACGTTACATTTCTGATGTTGCAAGGAGATGTGAAAAGGATGGATGTGTCATTTGAATGCACTTCTTGTTCTGTGCATTGCTAGGTAAACCCATTAATTTAATTCATTATCATGTCAGCTTTTTTCTCTTTTATATTTTTTTCTAATGCCTTTTGCATTTGCTCTCCAGTCAACAGCATACAAACTTGGTTCACTGCCTAAGTAAAAAAGAGAAAATTTAATTTAGGCTGCCTTCTGTAGTGTATACACACCCGATGGCAGTTAGTGGCCATCAGCACTCTGGATAACAGTCTGGATAGCACATAATTCATAAATTCAACCTGTCAGGTAACTCAGCCTGTGATACAAGGTACATGGATCTTATAGAGCAAAGACAGTTAATATAGGGTTTACATCCAGTTGACAAATACTTTTATAAAAGGGGTATTGCCATTTCTCGCAGCATTTTGATTAGTAGTAATGTGACATAAATGCACACGAGTATCATAATTATATTTATTACAAGAAATATATAATTTCTGCACATAGGCATTATTTTTATTGTAATTATTGAGTTATCACATCTTGTAACTATATGTTTATGACAGAATGTGTTATGAAGTATGTATGCAACCTAATCCACTATGCCTTCCTCAGGTGATGCAACTGCATGTAACTGAGATGTATACATAAATGCAATCAATGCCTTTCACATAGAAATGCAGTCTCACTACAAAGTAAAGTCACATAAGTTCACAGTTTCATAGGTTGCTACTAGGCTATCAGCCCTAGGGCCTATACAAGCCTAGCCATAACAATTCCCTGGCTATTTCTTCCCACACTATTTACTTTCCTGGACACCTGTCTAGCAGGGCGACTGAAGTGATCCCTGGGGTGAATTTCCTTTCTCCCATCCAGTCATCAAGGTTCCTTTTGAAGAGGACCAAAGAGGTGCTCTGCTCGACATGTATGGGCAGTCTATTCCAGAGTCTCGGGAGCCTCTGGGTCAGGAACCTATCACTCCAGCATGTTTTGTTTATTGTGATGACAAAGTTTAGATCCCTTGAGCGTGTGGCTCTGAGGGATTGGGATTTCTTTAAGTGTAGCGTGCCCAACAGCTCTTGACATGGCCTTGTATGCTAAGCAAAGATTGCCTCGGAGTAGACGATATGTGACAGAGTATAGCTGGAGTTGTTTAAGGTGGTCAGCATAGGGCATCTGCTTTAGGCCTGTGATTCTTTTAGTGAGGTATTTCTGCAGCCTTTCCAGTTGTTGCAGATGTTTTGAGAGGTACATACCAAATGGGGTATTGTATTCTATAATGGGTCTAATGAGGGATGAGTACAGTGGGACAATGACCTCCTTTTTTCTGGCTGAAAAGCCCTAAGTGATGAGGTGTGCCACATAAAAGGTTTTTCTGACTGTTGTGGCGATGTGGTTATTGAAGGTGAGACTTCTGTCCACCTGTGTCCCTAAGTCTCTTATCACACTTTTGGTGTTTAGTGTACTGCCAACTATGTGGTAATTCATGGGTACATGTTTTTCCCCAAAGGGGATAACTATACATTTCTTGGCATTGAGCATGAGCCCATGGCTCTGGCACCAAACATCTGTTTCTATAAGGCCCTTTTGTAGAGTATTGACATCATTTGGGGATTCAATAATGGCTCCCAGTTTGCAGTCATCTGCGAACTTTGTTAGCCAGAGTCCCTTAGTGTTGGCCTGTACTTCAGAGAAGTAGATGCCAAACAAGAGAGGTCCCAAGACTGAACCCTGAGGTACTCCACTTGTCACTTGTCTGGAGCTGGATTTGGAGTCGGCTACTTTTACAGTGTGGGTTCTGTCAGTAAGCCAGTTGGGAACCCATCGAGTGACGTAGGGATTAATGCCCAGCTTAGTAAGTTTATCTATGATTCCAGAGTGGGGGATGGTGTCAAAGGCCTTGGTGAGGTCCAGATAGGCTGTGTGGACTGCCTTACCCTCATCCACAGCTCTGGAGACTGATTCGAAGAAGTCATTCAGGTTCAAGAGACAAGATTGGCCCTTCACGAACCCAAACTGGGTGGAGTCCAGTGTTTTAAGATTGCCAATGTCTTTGTTTATAAGTTCCATGATAATACGTTCCATGGCCTTGCAGATCAGGCTCGTTAGACTGATGGGGTGGTAGTTCCTGGGATCCAAGGTTGATCCCCTGTTGTGGAGTGGGATAACTGTAGCTGTGCACCACTCAGTGGGCATGAAGCCTGAGGTGAGGGTATGATTAAACATGACACTTAGGTGAGGTGCCAGTTCATTTTGTAGTTCATGTAGTACACAACCCGGGATGTCATCTGGTCCCATGGATGCTGTATTTTTAAAATTGGAGAGTGCGTTTTTTACCTGTGTGGCCGTTATTACTGGAATTTGGCAATCTTCCAGTATTGAGATGGGCCATTTAGGAGGTGAGAGGGGGGGTGAAGTTGGCACTGAATCGATCTGCCAGGATATTGGCAATATCCTTGGGATCAGTATATTTAATACCATTCTGTTGTAGCTCAGAGCCGATCTGAGCATTGCCATTTAGATTCTTGACATAGTTATAGAATGCCTTGTAGTTGTCTTTGGACTCTTTGACAATTTTATTTTCATAACTAGCTTTGGAGGATTTTATGAGGGATCTCAGCTTCTTACTGAGGCTGGTATGGGAGTTTTTTGCATCCTGGGATTTTCCTCTTTTCTGCAACTGTTTCTTCCTTTTGTTGTAAAGTTTGTTTATGGCAGGGGACCACTAGATTGGCTTTCTTTTTTTGGAGGAGAGCATCTTGGTTCTATTTGGGATGGCACGATTCATGCATGAGTGAATGTATTCGTACAGTGCCTTAGTGCAGGACTCAGCAGTTGAACTTTCAGTTCCCATCTGCATGGGTGTCATAAAGTTTGTAACTTCTGACTTGAGTAGCAGGAAGTTGGCTTTGGAGAAGTTTTTTATGGAGGTTTCCTTACTGGGGTGGGAGGGTGGGGGTAGGATGTGGATGTTAAGGGTGATTAGCTTATGGTCTGACCTGACCAACGAGGGGGTGACCATAAGTGTGGAGCATCGATTTCCCATGTTGGTAATGACCAGGTCTAGGATAGTGGATCCCCTGGTGGGACTATGGTTTAGTTGATCCAGGGCATTGGAAGTTATGAATTCCAAGAAACATTGGGCAAAGGTGTTGGAACACGAGTAGTTTTCCCAGTTAATGGCAGGGTAGTTGAAATCACCCAGTATTAGGGTGTTTGGTTGTATATTAATATTTTCCAGTATGTTTAGAAAGGTGTAGTGAGAATCTTGGGGCATAGTGGGGAATCTGTAGCAAGCTACAATTTGGATTGCAGTCTTACCTAGTGTTAGTTGCACCTGGAGAATTTCAGATGCATTGTGTTGGGCAACTAACCTGGTGGTGTGAATATCCTTAGTGAATATGAACACTCCTCCACCTTTAATGTTTCGATCCTGGTTTGGTGGCCAAAAAGTGTGGTAAGAGATGCAGCCTGGTATTGCAGGGGTGCTCTCTAAAGCCTTGAACCAGGTCTCAGTTACTGCACAGATATCAATGTTCTCCATTTTTAGAAGTGCCTCGAGAGAGTGCATTTTGAGGTTTAGACTTCTAGCATTGAGAAGCATTAACTTCAGATTTTGCATGCTTGTACCTGTTACGGTGGTGGTTTTGTCCTTTGAACTTTGCCTAAAAAGGGCACTATAAGGGTGGCAAGAGCCTTTGCCAGTAACCTGAATCGCAGGGGCTACAGGTGCAGGAATTCTCTGGCAAAGCATCATGGTCTGTTGATCATGTTGTCCCAGGCAGACAGATACTAGATCCTCTTTGAATGACACCAGAAGCTTACATACATACAGGCATCTTTTAAATATGTGTACAGTCGGTCTTAAATTGTTATACCTGTATTTAGCATGTTGATAAGCATGTTCACCTGTGGCACTGACAATTAATCAGCAAAGTTTAACATTTTATCCTTTATTTTCTCTTGGGTTCACTTCCCAGGTGGTACTATTTAACCTTACAAATGTCTAATTCTCAACATGCCAAGATGTCACAAGTCATACCATTTTCTCTCAAACAAACCATAATTATAAGCAACATCATAAAGCATATCAGGGTTTAACACTGGAACACATCTCAAGATTTTGAGCCTCACGCATGACCAAATTTCCATGCCATTTTTGACAGATGTGCTTCTTAATGTACTCATTGCCAATGTGTTTGGCTAGCCTTTGCCATGCTTCCTATTGTGCAAATGCAGTTGACAAAGCTATGTGTCTTTCTGGACATCCTGCTGCATGAGAGTTCTGAACTGAACACCAGTTCAGACTCATATTTCTGGCATGACTGCTGCAGACATGGCTAGTGAAGGTAGAGATAGTGTTCCATTTAGAGAACAAAGCTTGGCTGTTGAGAAGTCATGGATTTTTGTGCAACTCCTCATGAAGTGCTACAGCCAGAGGTTACTGAAGGGTGAATATACCATGTCTCGGTGTAAGCCTGAGGATTGGAATAGTTTGAACAAGGCTGTCTCCAGTGCAACTGGCATCCCATCCCACACACTGCGAGCAATGTAATTACCACTACAGTGACACGTAGAGATACAAGAGGGACCGTCTGAGCTGATGGGAGGATGAACTTAAAACTGCAAACACCCCTTAGTTGTGCAAGTATACTGACCCATAACATCTCTATGATATGGCATTAATTAGCAAGGCAACACAGTTAATCATTATGCATACATCTATATATATATTCTATTTTTACTGTACTGCTGCAGCAGAGATTGCAAAATCTTCAGGAGAGACTAACTCACTTAACAGAGGCATGTGGTATGTATTCATCAGGTCTGAATGCAAGGCATAAAAGTATTCTTGCATTAGGCAATGAGTATATCAAATATACTGTGTCTGGGTTCAATACTAACAGACAGATATTCAAGCTTTGTACAGGCTGCTATTTATAAGAGATTTTAACTTCAATACTGCATGGCATTAAAAATTCAATATTTGCAAATGCAGTCATTACTTAGAAAGCAGATATCTGCTATGGCACAGTGAAATTCATGATCCTATTAGTCATATCATACCATTATGATTGATTGATTTTTATGACGCATTCATGCCTGCTCATTATATATGGATGTGGCCAGGATGTACTTATGTATTTCTTATATTGTATGCATTGACATAATTAGGTAATGTAATGTAACATTACTCTAATTATCTTTTTTTCTTCCCCACCCTCTCTCTCTTTTTTAATATATTGCTTCAGAAAACAAACTGACCGTCAGCACAGGGAGGTAGGTTTAGCACTGAGGATTGTCCTGCCATACCTCCACAGGCTGCCACTGTGGCACCACCACAGGCAGCACAGACACCCAGTGCATCTGAATCTCAACCTGTCAGCATTGCCACCACTACCCCTGCCCTATCTTCTCCACCTGCTTCAGATAACACTTCCCTGCCTGCTGGTGTAGTGGTAACATCCAGGAGCAGTAGTAATGGAGGTGGTGATTTTGTCATCTGACAGGAACTGATAGGGCTGGTAGAGGGCATGATGGAGAGGAGCCTCAGTGCTGGAACTGGCAGAACTGCAAAGGTCCTGTATCATATTGCCGAAATGATGCCACATCTGACACTGACACAGGCAGCTGTCAGAGGAGGCAGTGATGACAGTTCTGAGGCTGAAGACTAGATTCCCAGTGTTCTCAAGCTGGATGTGCATGTGCCTCTGAGGTCCCTTACCTGTCCCCAATCATGGTGTCCCCCAAACTTTTGTGTCCGTCACCATCCCTGTCTGTCTTGTATGCCCTATAAGTCTGTGTCTGTTACCTAACCTATCCTACCTACACAAACCTCTCTTTCCTAAGCATCTTCCCCAAATTTCCTCTAGATCCAAACAAATGGCACCTGTCCCAGAAAAAAATACACCACATACATAGCTTTCCACTTAACCTATGTGTCATCTTGATACACCTGATTTGGACTAATTGACTATACAACTTTAATGGAGAATCATCGCCCATTCCCGCTGTGATGACTCTCCAAAGCCACGAATTTTTGTTTGTATAATTCAACATTTATGCTATGAACAAGTGGATAGCTATGATGCTCTCCGACCACTCTTTCCCCTATGTTCTACCCTCTGCTTGCCACCACTTTTTCATGTATTTAATATGGTCAAAGAATAGACTCACATACATTATATATGGGCATAACCGTCCCATAGAAAAAACGTCACATTTTGTCCTCAGATTTGTCTGGAGGTTGGCATTGAGTACTAGTGCTGACTGTAAGTGAATGCCATTTAACTTCCTATGGCAAAAGCTGAAGATTTTAATTTCAGTTGTAGTAGTCTAGTTACCTTCATGCAAATATGCTTAAATCTACTGGCTATGGGAAGGCAGAGTAAAAGCAGACTAAAGGTAGTACTGTGAAACAGCTACTGCAACAGTTCTAGTGCTCTTGGAAGTAGCAAACTTGAAGTTTGTATGTGGTGTGTTGAGTTGATTCTGGCGTTTATAGACTTTTTTCACATAGTGTCATGGGTTCGATTACAGCTGTAGGTCAAATTATTATTTCATGACTGTATATTTATTTCCTATCATAATGTTAATGGCAAACTTCTGTTTTTCTCTCCATTTACATTTCATTAACATACCATTTGAACAGTGCAGTAAGACACCATTTGCAAAATCATTCCAGCACCAAAAGGGACACTTAGTAAGCCATCCTTATACTGCTTATGTTTTGCTTGCACTCTCTTACTCCTTCTTGCTCCCTATTGCAAGCTCTTTATTGTACAAAGTATGGCAGCTTAATAATGAGGTAATAAGTAAGAGTATAACACCAAATAGATGTTCCTACATGTCCCACAAAAATACTGTTGATATCCCTGTCTCTGTCTGTCTCTATCTGTCTCTCTGTTCACCACTGCTTCAGTAAGTTGCCCACTGTATTTCAATTGTGTTATTTAAAGTGTGTGCAATAGGAGTTCCTCTGTGGTGTGATCAGACAATGTTCAGATATAGACAAATTTTTGCATACTTTCAGGGGTAGTAATCTAGGCATTACATTTTCCTGATTATTTTTAATTCATATTTTGTGTGTATCTGTTGTATACTTATTGTTATGAGCCTACATTAGCCTGCTTCTATCATAAGCTACTTGGTCCCTGCCTTCCTCTCACCCTGTTCATGTATGTTCTCCCTTCTGTGTCATTTGTCTTCTTCTCCTGTATTTGTGCAATGAGTGGCATCAAGCAACACCTGCAACTGAGGCTAAATGAAAGTATACAGCTTATCACAAAACCTTTGCACATTTAACTTTGTGCAGAGTTCCTTCTGTACTTTAACCATCTTTTAACACAAAAATCCTCTTTGTAACACACAAATGAGGTCATCCTTTCAAAAGTGCACTGTCTCCCCTCAAGCCTTAGTCTTTGTGTGTAGTACTTGTGACTAATGCTGTGATTTCTGGATTGGATAACTGCATGGGTAAAAGGTTCAATTCTTACCAGGGAGAACTTTTATGTGTGTGTGTGTGTGTGTGTGTGTGTGTGTGTGTGTGTGTGTGTGTGTGTGTGTGTGTGTGTGTGTGTGTCTTTGGGGGTATAGTAACAGGTGAGTAATACTTCAATATTAAATGTGGTGTGTCCACTTCCACTGAGAATAGTGCACTTTTGCACACAACAATCTTTATATTTTATACCACTTTTAACACAAATATCCTCTCTGCAGCAATGCACTGATGATGCCATCCTGTTAAAAGTGTGCTTTTTCCCCATAAGAGTTAGACTTTTCCTGTGGTGCTTGTGAATAATGCTCACTTCTCTAAATTGTGTAACTAGTTAGATAGGTGGTCTAAATCTAACAGTGATGAACTTGAGTGTCTATGTGGTTCTAGTGTAAGAAAACTTTAACTTTGGACACCGCACCCTCTGTAGTTTATCCCACATTTAACACAAACTTCTTATGTGAAACACAGGGATGAGATCATCCTGACAAAAGTACACTATCTCCCCTTAAAAGTTAGACTTGTCCTGTGGTACTTGTAGCTAATACTGTGTTCTCTAGATTATATAACTTGTTAGGTATGATGTTCAAATGTCATCATGGGGAACCTGTGTATGTGGTTCAATGTCTGTTATGTATAGCTTAATGAATGTCCATGCTCTAGCAACTTCCACTAACTGGAAGATTTTAACATGGGAAAGGATGCCCCATCCCCTTATCTTACTTTTACCACAATCATCTTCTCTCCATTCCTCTGATGAAATCGGCATGTCAAAATTGCACACTGTGCCCTTATAACTTGCAATTTTCTTGCAGTGCTTGCAGCTCATTCTGTGTTAAAACTATTGTATAAGTAGATAGATAAGGGATTCAAATCCAACAATGGGTAAATGATGTCAGTATGTGTACTGTTATGTACAACTGTGTCTGTGACAACATCCCTTATGTAAAATTCCTCTTAGGAGAGATATTTTCCTTGGCAGAGGATTAGCCTATATATTTTTTTTACCCCAGGCAATAAACATTGTTTGAAATACTATGCTTATATCATGTTATCAAAAAAGAACCAGATCAAAGTGCTCTGATGAGTTACACTGTGGTGCTGTATGTTGATACTGTGCTCTCTAGACTATATAAATACAGAGAGAGGAGGTTTGAATCTGGCAATGATGGATTACTGTCTGCGGGTGTTTGCCTGTAATGCTGCCTAGAGAAGGCTTGTAATTCATGTAGTAAGTGTAGTTTTGTAGTTCTACTGTGCACTTCAACTACCTTCATACATGTTCAGAAACACATCAATGTATGAAAGAATGCTGATGTCATCCATTCAAATGTGCATTGTTACAGTTATAAAAGAACATCTTGTGTGGTACGTACAATTCAGGCAGTATTTTATACTGTGTGATCTTAAGTAGTCTGTTCATATCTAGCCATTACTCCTTAGACTCACTTGTGTCACTATGTCTGACAATGTGCAGGTAGGTAACAGTGTTGTCCATCAGCTATCTGCTGTGTACACATATGGATGGGGATTCCTATTACAATAAGTCCTGCTGTTTTTTTGCACAGAAATGTTTTCTTTGATAATGATGATGCCATGAGATGACATTTGGCTTTCCCATTGGAACTGCTAAGGCTTTTTCTGTGGCAAGAGGACATGAGACTATATTCTGTATGCTTGTGCCTTAGTATGGTATGTGTTTGACTCCATGATTATCCACCCATTCTGCCTGATTATCATTCTCTGGTCACAGTGATGACTGCATTACCCATCTCATGAGTCTGGGTATACCTTGCAGCAGGCAATTTTATGTGAGAAACACACATATAGTAACACTATTTTAATGAAATGGCAGGCACCTATGTCCCTTGCAGCAATAAAATGATGTCACTGCTTCAAAGACCAAACTATCTCACATATCAGTGGCATTATGGTGCATTCACTTTTTCCAATATCATGCAATTTCTGTCATCACACAGTCAGTTGTTTAAAGCCCAGACTGGCTGACTGCAAGCACTGCATGTCCAAATGCTGTTAAGCATGAATGACATCCACAAGTGTTATAATGAATATAATTACAGTGGGAGAAACCTCCCCCAGCCCTTTTATCTCCTACAAATTGCAACACAATATGATGTAATGGCTTCACATAGATGTAGTCTCACAGCTTTGTTAAGACTTCCACTGTGGGGCATGTGATTCATGCACAAGTTGTTAGTCAGTGAACTTACATAGCTTGTTGTTCAGTTCCAGCCAAGATTAACATTCTAGGAGTGTATTGACTTTTCACAAACAACACTGCATGAAGTTATTATTCTCAATTATTATTTATTTATTAGTAATGCAAATGCATGTGTTTGTGTTGTTTATATGCTGTTATGGCAGTATTTGCTGTGATGTTTTGAGAGCATGCCCAGGATAATTCTGTATTAGATGCACACCATTTACAGAGACCTTGAAGCACTACAATGTCATCAGATCTGTGTTATCATTTGTCACTTATTTTGATTACTATTATATTACTGTTTATGATGCACATGTATATAAGGCACATGCTTGCCTAATATGTCAATGTAATATACCCCTATCTATTGTTGTCCAAAATATGTCCCTCTTGAATGTGCATGACCCAGCTGCTGTACAGCTCATGCCTTCTTTGTACAATATGGAGTGGAGGATACAGCAATACAGTCGGTTATCACATATTCATTTCCTATACATCCATGTCATAGTCAATAACTACATTGTCTGCAAAAGGCCAATAATGTTTCCACTGTTCTTGCTCTTATCTCAACTCATGCTATCGATACTAATATCATATTTAGTCCCCTTTCTTACAGTGTTGCATTGTGTCCCTCTCATATCCATTGTTAACATCTCTGTTTTTAAGTTATGTGTTTGGGTAAACAGTTGCAAACAAGATTATATATTATTACTATCAATATGGACATCTTATTGAAAAATATTTCTTTCTGGCAGCACCAGAGTTAAATGTATTAACTTAGTACATTTTTCTATTTACCCTCTGCTCGTAATTATCTCTGCACTGTTCACACTGTATTCTGTGTAAATTATCCCAATTTCGCTTCCTCTGTGCATATATGTTTAAAAGTCACTTACCTTTATTTCATATAAGCTGCTCACTTGTGCTCACTTAATACATTTGCCTACAGACAAGTATTTTTGTTTAGATTGTGTGCTTGTGTTTCCACCACCATTTTGTGGCTGCCAACACTGTTGTTAACCATGTAACGGTGATTTGGAATTGTGTAAGTATGATGAACAGCATGCATATAGTACTGCTACTTATCGCACTAAAGAGCTGGAATCATTTAGGCTTCCAAGAAGCCTACATAATTGGTAATGAATCCCAGGGAATATATTTTCTGTCTCCTTCCATGACATTTCTTACCATATCCCTCAGTAAAGTGCAGCCTTTGTTGTTATGAAAATATGACTATAAATATGATAACATGAGATAAAAGTGAAAAGCAGTGATTATCTCCACTGCATGACATCGTAGATTACCAATCTTACAGTCATTTGTTTACACACAGAGTAATCATTATGTTTATGTGTATGTCATGGAAAATCTCTCTCTCTCTCTCTCTCTCTCTCTGACTTCCATTTGATTTTCCTGAATTTCCTTATTACTATCGCCACATAATGGCAATAGGTAGGTGATTGCCTTCTATTTTAATGTTATAGATGTCTGACAGTTTTTTCAACACATTTTTCCAGTATAACATAATCTATTAGCTAGCCTCTACTGATTAAGAAAATAAGATATTCCAATATTTGTCTTATATTTCTATGCATTAGTGATCTTCAAATCTAATTTTCAAGTAATATTGATAAATCATCTCATGGATGGATGGATTGATAAATCAGTCTCAGTCTTACTTACTCTCTCATTTTCTCAGCATTTACTTTACTGGTAAAGCTCCTCCAGACTCTACCACAGCTTGCTGTGAAGGACAGGTAAGTTTGTTTATGCTTTCTTGTGTTTTGTATTGATTTATTGCCTTCTTCTATTTGTATAGTGTGAATTATTTTCTCTACACTGCATTTTCCTTGTATTCTACTTTTAATTACATATTTAAGTAGGAAGGAGACTACAGTTGTGTCTTTTGTGAGTAACACAGAAATAAAGTTTTCCTCTACCCTCACTCTCTGCTGCTGTTGTGTTTTTAAACTCAGCTGTCTTTCTAGCTGACTGCCCTTAATGTTAATTTGACCACATATCTCATTCCTTTTCCACTTTCATTGGCTATTGTGTGTAAGCACAAAATTATCATTTTATGAGATCACTCCTCTTTCGCTATTTAAATTTATTGGCCATCTCACTGTGCTCCATAGAGCCGGAACACAAAGAGCCTACCCCTTCCAATTTGTCTCGGTCTTTCAAAAATTAGTGGTTTAAGCTACCCCCTCTTTCATATCTAACTGCTTAGTGCATACTGCAGCTCTTAGGATGTTAACCTATTTTTTTCCATTTTTACCTTTAAAACCTGCAACATCTTCTCCAAGACCACCAGTTATTGGAGAGCCTACATTCTGCCTCTCAGTAGTCATCTTGGAATTGGTGCTTCTGTTTTGCTCCTGGTGAGAGAATGAACATAAAGACCTTAATTCATGGAGAATGATGATCACTAGAAAGCCTAATAACTGTTTCATTGGTGCCAGTTTGGAATTTCTATTTATATTTTTCTCCTGGTGAGAGAAGGAGCCGACTGCATTGATTTGTGGCTGCTTCTGATTGGGAAGTGAGTGTCTGCATGGGACTTCCTGATTGGTCTAGTTGCTATTTCAAGACATCTACCAAGAAAAAGCTACAACAAGCCTACAGACCATTGCGTCATCTGTGACAAGACAGTTGATCACCAAAGGGGATGTGGCCTGCTTCTCATCTTGGGACTGGTGCTACTGTTTTGCTTCTGGTGAGAGATGAAGCAAAGAAGCATTGTATCCCAGCAGTGTGAAGCGGTGATGAGACCAGAACTAGTAGTAGTCATGCAGTACCCTTTCATGTGAATTTGCCTCTTTTCATCGTTCTTGACAAGTTAATTCTTTTTTTTTCAGTAAGTACTGCTTGATTTGCTGCTGTCTAACCTAACTTCAGAATATCTGCATCAATACTTCATTCATAAATCATCAGGGTCTACTTATTTGTTTCCTTTCAAGTGACTGGCAGTGCCCTGTATAGACATAGACATGGTGAATTGACATTTTTCTTTAAAAGCACCCCTGGGATTTCACCAATATCTGGTTGCATACAGGACAACTAGTTTGTAGTGACAAGCACTGCCCCCCAGAGCTGTAAACCTTTGACACCATCCCCCACTCTGGAATCATAGATAAACTTACTAAGCTGGGCATTAATCCCTACGTCACCCAATGGGTTGCTAACTGGCTTACTGATAGAACTCACACTGTAAAAGTAGCCGACTCCAAATCCAGCTCCAGACAAGTGACAAGTGGAGTACCTCAGAGTTCAGTCCTGGGACCGCTCTTGTTTGGCATCTACCTCTCTGAATTACAGGCCAACACTAAGGGACTCTGGATAACAAATTTCGCAGATATCTGCAAACTGGGAGCCATTATTGAATCCCCAAATGATGTGGATACTCTACAAAAGGGGCTTACAGAAACAGATGCTTGGTGCCAGAGCCATGGGCTCAAGCTCAATGCCAAGAAATGTATAGTTATCCCCTTTGGGAAAAAACATATATCCATGAATTACCATATAGGTGGCAGTACACTAAACACCGAAAGTGTGATAAGAGACTTAGGGACACAGGTGGACAGTGGTCTCACCTTCGATAACCACATCGCCACAACAGTCAGGAAATCCTTATATGTGGCATACCTCATCACTAAGGGCTTTTCATCCAGAAAAAAGGAGGTCATTGCCCCACTGTACTCATCCCTCATTAGACCCATTATAGAATACAACGCCCCGTTTGGTATGTACCTCTCAAGACATCTGCAACAACTGGAAAAGCTGCAAAAATACCTCACTAAAAGAATCACAGGCCTAAAGAAGATGCCCTATGCTGACCGCCTTAAAAAACTCCAGCTATACTCTGTCGCATATCGTCTACTCAGAGGCGATCTTTGCTTAACATACAAGACCATGTCAAACCCAGAGCTGTTGGACATGCTACACTTAAAGAAATCCCAATCCCTCATGGCACATGCTCCAGGGATCTAAACCTTGTCATCACAATAAACAAAACATGCTGGAGGGATAGGTTCCTGACCCAGAGACTCCCCAGACTCTGGAATAGATTGCCCATACATGTCAAGCAGAGTGCCTCTTTGGTCCTCTTCAAAAGGAACCTTGATGATTGGATGGGAGAAAGGAAATTCACCTCGGGGATCAGGTCAGTCGTCATGCTAGACAGGGGTCCAGGGAAGTAAATAGTGTGGGAAGAAATAGCCAGGGAATTGTTATGGCTAGCCTTGTATAGGCCCTAGGGCTGATAGCCTAGTACCAACCTATGAACCTATGAACCTATAAACCAGACACTCCTGACATTACTTTATATTCTCACTACAACTATATAAAAAGGTCTGTTCTCATAGATATGATCTTTTCCACTATCTCTGTTACCAGCTTGGTGATATGGGCATCCTGAGGCAATGTAGAAACTGTTTCATGTTTACTGACATCCAGTTAAGTCTCAAACTGATATGGTATGTGATGGATGTATTTACATATAGTCACTAGAGGAAAAAGCTCTCACATAAAAGCTCTACTAATGTCAATCAGGTTGTCAATAGCACACATGGTGCACCTATCACACACAATTCAAAGAAGACACATAGACCCACCTATGCTGAGGCACTTAAATGTCACCTTCCCAAACCCTAAAGACCTCCAAGATGAAGTACACTTAACAAATACTCTCTGCAGCCCTCAAATGCACTCTTTCGAAATAACACCCACATCAAAAAGTAAAGCCACATCTCATGGAGCCTCTACTTCTAAGCCCATTAGTCAAGCCACCACACAATCTAACATTCTGGTCATTGGAGACTCAATTGAAACACAATGATGTCCCTGTTATCAGGCTGAGTAAGGATAAAATTATGGTCAGTTGCTTATCAAGTGCCTAGATCCACCTTGTTTCACACACACTCAGATCATTGGATCACAAGTACCAGTATGACTGAGTCATAGTCCATGTGGCTGTAAATGACCTGAGACTATGGAACAGGTCCTTAAACCTCTCTCTAAGCCAAGAACACTGCATCAATGGACTATATAAAGAAAGATACCATGGAGCTCTCGGAATATGTGTCCCAGGAATGTATGAGCCTAGCATTGAGCAAAATTTTACCTTCTCCAAGGATGGTGCCTCAGCATGAATGAAAGATGATTGACTTTAAGAATTGACTTTTTTCCTAGTGTCATTCTAAGGGGGTGCAATATTTGTCAGCAGAGAAGACATGGTCAACAGACCATGCTGCTTTACCAGGGATGGCCTGCACCTTTCCCCTCTAGGCTTTTGAATGTCAGCTAAAGCATTGTCCTTCCCCATAATGCCTTTTCAGACAATGACAAATTGAAAGTACTTCCAACATAGAAAATTAAAACCAAGAAAATCTAAAGGTATTACTGTTCAATGCTAGGAGTCTAAACAAAAAGAATCCACTCCTTATAAGCTCTGCTCACCCTTGAGAATGCTGATGTCTTTGTAGTCACTGAGGCATGGTTTAAAGCCACAGACAGCACACAGGGAGTGCAAGGCTATAATGCCTTCCACACATTTAGACCAGTTACTTCACAGGCAGGGACTAAAGGTAGAGGTGTCTTGATTTACATCAAAAATAAATATACCTTAAGACTGATCAAACAAGACAATGTGTACCACTTCCTTGCAAGATATAGGTCCAACTATATGATCCAGGAAACCTGTAACATGTATTTAAATGTATTGGAAACAATCACCATCCAAACCAATATTATATTCATGGGTGATTTTAATAACCCGACTATTAACTGGGAATCATATGCAACACCAAACATATAGGCACAGGGATTCCTTGATTTTGCAAACACAAACTCCCTGGACCAGGTTGTCAATACACCAACCAAGGGAATAAACATACTGGATCTGGTCCTCACTAATATGGAAGAGTACTGCTCTCCCTCTAGAGTAATGTCTTCTCTGGTAAGGTCAGACCACAAAAATACACTATGGCTAATTTCCTACTATTAAGTGGTAACCTGGCAAAATTTCAAGCCCCCATAAACTCTGAGAATACTGCTGGATATGTATAAACTTTTACAGAAAACCACTACAAGCATGTCAATAGCTGCATAGATGCAGCTGTACCCACCAGAAAGAAGTACAGAACTAACTCAAAAAACAAGCCACCCTGGTGGAATCACAACATCAGTAGGCTGTATAACAGAGAGAAGAAAATCATAACAAAAATTAGGAGGTGCATTACACAATAAGTTAAAAGCACTCTCATCAAACAAAACAAACCACTCAGAGAAAAAAATAAAGTTTACCAATGCCAAATTTGAGGTAAATTTGGCCTCCCTGTGCAAGGACAACTACAAGGTATTTTTTAGCTTTGTCCTCAGTCTCAAAGGCAAAACACAATTGTGTGCAGACATCATTGTTAATGGAGCCACCTATACTGAGCCAGAAGATATAGAAAACCTACTGGCCAATAAATTCAACTCCAACTTTACCCCCCCCCAAACTTACCTCAAGAAATACCATCAAATATAACTCCCTCGTTATCACTATGGAACAGGTCCTCATTGCTCTGTCTGAGCTGAGAACACTGCGTCAATGGACTCAAACAATATCCAGTCTGTGAATTTTGTATGTTAATTTATTTTATGTTTTAATAGTTTGGAAACATTAATGTCAGTGCTTTTTCTATAGCATGGGCAGTGGTTTTCTTATTTTTCCATTATTACTATCCAGCAAATATATTACTGGGTGGTGCAGCAGATAGTGTTGTTTCCTCACAGCAAGAGATTCTCTTTTTTGATTCTTGGCTGGGGTGTCTTCTGTGTGAAGTCTGCATGTCCTCCCTGCATTCATATGGGTTTCCTCTGGGTGCTCTGGTTTCCTCCCACATTCAAAAAACATGCACCTGGAGCATTTCTCCCTGGGCCTCTTATGAAAATGGGCTCTGTCCTAGTTGGACTTTCCTGGTAAACAAATGTTAAATAAATAAATCCAAGGATATTTTCTAAATAGCATGAAATGACCTATCAGGCCCTCTGGAATTGCTATTTAACTGTAGCCTCCAAACAGGCGTCTTACCTCATGAATGAAAAACATCAACAGTCATCTCTCCGCACAAAGCTGGGCTATCAACAGACCCTGGAAACTACAGACCCATAAGTATCACTAGTCTCATATGCAAAGCCATAGAAAGAATTATCATGGAAATGATCAATAATGGCATAGGGAATCTCCAAACACTGAACCCAACCCAATATTGTTTTGTCAAGGGCAGGTCATGCCTACTCATCCTCGTAGATTTCTTTGAGAAAGTCTCCAAAGCAATGGATGAGGGCAAAATATTTCACACTGCCTAACGTGACTTGTCCAAGGCATTTGACACAACACCCCACTTGGGCATTGTTGACATACTCAAGATGTTAGGTACAAACCCTTATATCACTCAGTGGATAGCCAGCTAGCTCACAGACAGGGCCCAGGAATTTAGAATTGGGGAGTCCACCTCTAAAAAAAGAAGCCAGTCACAAGCAAAGTACCTCAGATATTGGTCCTGGAACAGCTCCTTTTTGGCATTTACTTCTCTGAAGTCAAGGCCAATATCAATGGCCTCTCCCAGACTAAATGTGCAGATGATTACAAATTAGGATCTGTCATTGAATCCACTACTGACTCAAATGTTCTCCAGGAAGGGCTACCACTGACTAATAAACTCTCTAATGGACACAGGCAGCCTGTAAATGGTTCATCTCCTACAGTCCATCAATTTTATATAAGAGGACTCTGTGGGTGCTATTCTGTATATTCCTTATCCATCCTACTTCTCATTATTTCCTACAACTTCTTTCATGCATCCATATTACTATATAATCACACAGTTCATCTAGTTTATATTGTTTTTCTTTTAGTTCTTCCTCTAATTCCTTACTTTACTATGTATTTATAGGTCTGACTACCCTGCTCTGCTTTTGCCACCCAATGTTATTATTCTTCAGATACCTAATAAATGAAGTCACACAGAGGAGCTGTCATTAATATTTTTGCATTCTGGGATGTTCTATTTGCATTATTTGCATATTATAAGTAGACCCCAAGGACAAGCTATTCTTAGCATTCCACTCTATCCCACCACTTATTTTACTTTGATATCATTTCTCTTTTTTTCTCTTTTCTTCTCTTCTTTTCCCTTCTCCATTCCATTTCCAGTTTCAACATTTCTCTTACTTTCACTGTCCACAAAAATGCCCTGTACTGATCTTTCCTTCCACATCAGCTGCATAATCCCCTTTGTTCCCAATTGCTATAGAAAAAAAAAACATTTATTCAGAAAGTTAGCTTTCCATTTGTACAACTTAGACACATTTATTTTCATAAATAAATGTTGCAAAGTTTGTTGACTTTATACTAACTACTAACAAAAACTTTTAAGATATTCTATTTTTGATTTCAGATGCTCTGTTTTGATAACAACATCTACCAGAACCAGGTTTATCAGATATTCTAATAAATAGTTTATTGAGAATCAAGTTTTGAAGATAATTCTAGGCAGTTCACAATCATCTAATTCTTTTCCATTGTTAACAGTGCATTTTAACGTATCCCAACTTACTTAAATCTGATTGCTCTTTTTCTATATTCGCATTTTGATATAGTCTTCCCTTCACTTAAAACTCATTTTCTGTTACCTTATAATCATTCTTTATTTAATCCATCTCTCCTCATATATCACACCTTCATTTTTGGAACCTGATTAATACCTTTGTGTCTTTGAATCTGCCCTTGTCTTGCATCGCTTTCTTTTTTAGACATCTTTTATTTAATCCCTCATTTGTCTCATTCACTTTCTAAGGATCTTCACTTTGTTGGCCTTCTTATCCTCCCCTTCTACATTTCATCCTTTAACTTCTTTCTGGCCTTTCTGTTATCTTTCTTCCTATTGACTTTATTAACATCACTCCATTCACATTTAGGTCCTTCTTGCACACCATCCTCCATCTCCATCATCAATAGTGTCACATAAACTTGTTCATGTATTTATATCCTTCTTCTTACTTTTCAGTTATCAATATGTGTGTGAAATAATATTTCCCATATTGTATCTGTCTGTTATTACTGATTAATAGTTCTGAAGTACATTTATTTGTCTTGGTTGAATTCTATTATCTTTTATAATTCCCTGTGATGACATTTGTATTTTGATCTTACTTTTCACTGTTCCTCCAAGCTATTTGCTTCTGTACTCTTCCATTCTCCTCTTTCTTTACTTCATCTTTTTTCAGAGGATGTTTTTCTGAAAAATACAGTTAACTTCCCACATTGTTTCTTCTGTTCTTGTATTATAATTTAGTGGACAAGAAAGTCTTATCCATTTAGCATCAGGAGCAATCTTTGGGAGATTTTAATCACAGATAATATCATCTGGATTTAATGCCATCCCTTCCTAGATGTAATTGCTTAAACCATCTCCCTTATTTGTACTTTTTGTGTTTCCTGCCAAACATTTCTACTGCATTCTTTTACCTCAAACATTTATTCCCATTGTTAGCTCCTTTCTTTCTTTCTTTCTTTCTTTCTTTCTTTCTTTCTTTCTTTCTTTCTTTCTTTCTTTCTTTCTTTCTTTCTCTGTCTTTACTGTCCGTGTCATCATCATATTCCACAATTCCTTGTATTACTATCCCTGAGTTTCATTAGCAATTGTGTAGGCACAACGCTAAGTCTACACAATGTAAGCATGTTACAGAGATGAGCAGCAGCGCTAGTCAAATATGCATGCCGCTCATGTTTCCAAGCACCTTTTGATGGCCAACAATAGTGTTCATGGCCACAGAAAGATGCTTGCAAGAATGAGCAGAATGCAAACAAAATGGCTTACGTATAGTCAAAGTTGAGATACAAGCACATGCTGCCGTCCACACATATTAAGGGCAAGTACAATGAAAGACTGTAGAAGAATGGTAAGTGAAATGGGGGAATTGTACACAAATAATAACTGTATTATATTGCATAGTTAATTAATGTGGAAGGGGAAATGTATAAAGTGTACTCATACACTGCAGGCAAATGTGATGAAATGGCTAAGAAGCATTTCCAACATAAACCCTGCAATATTGATGTAATGACAATGCCAAAGACAATACTGCAGTTATTCACATAAATAAAAATGGACATGTCAACAAAGGATGTGATAGGGATATAAAGCTGCAGTGTAACAAAGAGGAGTGAAAATGTGATATCCATGTTAACTAAATGCTAAGTTGAGATAACAGTTATCAAGGACACAATATACATTATGGGATTAATGCATAAACTGCAGTTATTGCATGTGATATGTACATACAGTGAATTTATATATGCAAGTTAACATCATTGCTATATTTTCCACCTCAGCATGTATACACAAGAACAATGGGACCTTACAGCTGTAATGTTATGTACATCAGAAGTGGACATATTTTTGTAAGGAAGTGTCAGTGACTTTCCGTAGGAAAGGGGTTTTCACTTGTGAACATGTAATAGACAAGCAAGTGTTCTATAGTCATTTAATGCTAAATGGTAATATAATAACACACAACATACATAAATGACAAATGACAATAGAGATTGAATGACTTGTCATGAGTTCAGGTTTTCCACTGGTGATTTGCGAACATCATTTTACTGGGCATTGCTCACAGTGAATTACAGGGAACAGTACGATAACAGGAAATCAACAGCAGCAACACACTAGAAAGTGTGGTAACAGAGGGTCATTTGCAGTTTCTGATGGTCTGGCAGCATGCCATACAGTAAGAAATGCTTATGAAATCCCTTATCTGCCATTAAGCTGTATAGTATGATGAAACAATTGCAGCAATAAAGAAATGTCCAGATATAGACATGGAAAGCAGAGCATAATTACCTTGTGAAGAAATAATACATGTGTGCAATGAATGACATAATAAACATTCACATCATGTCCTTTACAAATGCCATGCCAGCACAGATATCAGAGATGCACAACAATCATGGCCACCACAGAAATAGGCATATTGATCATGTCATGACGAAATAGGCTTATTGGTCATATCATGAAAAACACCCTTAAAGGGCTTATAGTACTTTCCAATCATAAGGTGTATGGGTGACCTACCTTGTAAGGCAAGGCCTGAAAAATGTGGCCCTCTGAGTGCGCCATAACTATTGTCTGCATGTAAGCTACTGTTATTTGAGAGACAGATGTTACCATATTCAAGCCCTGTTTAGTATACAATCCTCTCTCCACACCTGTATTGAGTGCTTGTACCACATCAGACAGCAATGGATACTATCACAAATAAATGAATTGGCTGTGTGCATTAACAAAGGTGTTTATGAATAGAATATGAACAACTGGAATTAGTCACAGTGATAGAAAGGAGCTACACATGTTACTGCCCACATAACAGTGAGCAGTACAATCTCAATACTTCTTTGACAACAAAGCTGTTTGTATCATGTAGTGCAGATACTGGCCCAGATCTGAATCCCAGTCTTTCTGTGTAGGTATGGTATACAAGCCAGTACTCAATGCACATGCCACATGAGCACTCACAGCACATATGCCCCAAATAACCATTTCACTGCCATGCAATCTCAACCTGTAATGGTATATCATTGTCCAGCATAAATCAGATAACAGAAACTAGATACAATGGTGTTTATGTAATGTCAGTATATTCATATAAGGTTGCCCCTTTCAGCAACTGAACAGCAAACTATGTGACTCTACCAACTAATGACATGTAGATCAAGCACACACTCCAAGGTGGAAGTCTTAACACAGCTGTGACACTCCACCTATGCTAACTTATTACATTAGATGTATGTGTTGTTAATAATCTCTGAGATAAAAGGGATGGGGGAGGCCTCTCCCACTGTAAATGGGCACATTATAACAGTGGCGGATGCAATTCATGCATTACAGTATAAGGCCCAACAATGCTCACAGGCACTGAATGTGGATGTTGAACACCACAGAGTTTGACAACAGAAAATACATGATATTGTACAGGATGAATGTGCCATGTTAGAATTGTCACTACAATTGTCAGATATGTGGGTATGTGAAGGCATTACATCATGTTACTGCTGCAAGAGGTATGTGTGCCTGTGATTGCTGTACTAAGTCAATGACATACAGAATGTTGTCTGATTTCTTCATGCCAGAGGATAACACTTCCTACATATGTAAGGAATATGTAATCACATGTCATCATTACTCTAAATCAAATTATTGCTATGTGAGACATTATTATAGCTTTTTGTAAGAGAAATCAACACCTATATGTATAATCAGCAGATGTGCTTGACAGGAGTGTTAGTGACATAGACAGTCACAATAAGATTGACACAGTGTAGTCTGAGGAGTAATGGCTGGATTTGAGCACCTACCCAAGATCACAAGTGTCACATGACATGTTGCGGTACAACTGGGACAATGCACATTTGAATGGATGACATCATCACTGTTCATTAGCTGGATGTTTATGCTAAAAAGTGGTTGAAGTGCACAATAGCACTGTACAGTTACATATCATATATGTACTTGAAGAATAATATATATATATAGTACAAGGGCAAAAGACACACTCCCAGCTGGCCTGAAACAACCTACATATGTAGTTACACCATGTAGAAATTATAGTATCAAGGCACACAACACAGGAGAATTTGCACTCCAAATGTGAGGTACTTCAGTTATGGTAATCATTGTATGACCAAAACATTATTTTCCCTGGGGATGCTAGGCTTTGCTAGTGTAACACTGTGCCACTGGAAATTCATCTCATAGGTACAGGTATATGTAAGGGTGGCTGTGAAGTGAACAATGGTATATGACAGTAATCACAGTCAAACTATTTAAACAGTGATGGATTTGAACCACCTACCTATCCCATTCCACCATTCATACAGTACATAATCAGCAGGCAGAGCCACAGAAGAAGAGAGAGTATAACTGAGATGTACAGCATCCATAAAGGGATGATATCAGCAGTATATTGCCAAGGAGATGAATATGGCAAAAAGGGTTTACAGCTATCTGGGATTGTAAGTTGCCACTGCAAATGTGTGCAAACCAAGCCTGACTTGATTTGAAGTCACACACACACTTGCAAAAGTTAAGCACTTTTGAATTTTAACCTCCTACATATCTAATTACACATTGTAGAGAACAGTATAATAAATGGAAACACCACAGGAGGAGTCTGACATATAAGTTACCACAGTTCACTTTCAAAAGAAAGACCTCATCAGTGTGTTGCATCAGGGGTGTAGACAGAGAATATCATTGTCTAATCTTGTTCTCTTATTAATGCCCCCACAAAACACCTGCCATTTAAAAAACAAAACACCCCCCCACTTAACAAAAGTTTGCATCACTTTCCGTCTAAAAGCATGACATACATATTTCCAGTTTATGAGACTCATTGGAATAATTTAGACAGTTGTGGGCACAATATGGCCTACAAGGACATGTTTTCTTTAAGTAATGTATAGAAAAGTGTAGTCAGTAGAGTTCAGACAGTATGCCTAGCTACATCATTGTCTTAAAAAGAAGTTATCATTGTGAAAGGTGGGATTAGGGGATGGTGGAGTCAGCTGACATATTCTAATGTTTATACAGAGTAGAAATTGATTATGCACATGCTGACCTAACTTTAAACACCCCCCCCCACACACACACACACAAATTTCCCATAGGGATCCCCCCAACCTCCTACCTATCTAGTTAGACAATGTAGAAAGTATTTTATTTATCACAGGTGCCACAGGAGAAGTCTGACACTTAAGGGTAGAGAATGCACTTTTGTCAGGATAATCTCATCAATTAGTTTCATTAAAACGTCTGATAAAGGAGCTGTGTACACATTTAAATGCATTATTTTCAGGGGACACCAGGCATTACACACAACTAACTTTCCCATATTGAGCATTAAACTCCCTATCTAGTTGCACAATGTAGAAAGTACTGTATTAGTCACAAGCACCATATGATAAGTCGGACTTGTAAGAGGAGAGTGTGCACTTTTTGGCAGGATCTCATCAGCGTGTTTCAGAGATTATGTTTCAGTAAAAACTGGGCTAAGGGAGCTGTGTGAAGAGTTAAATGTATTTGACTTAGGGGAAGTGGATACAGCACCAAGTACTATACACAGACACACACACACACACACACACACACACACACACACACACACACACACACACACACACACACACACACACACACACACACACACTCTCTCTCTCTCTCTCTTTGTGCATGTTCTACACTTCTTTTGAATGCTGTTTAATAAAACAAAGCATATTTCACTCTACTAAGATAACCTTGTATTTTGCATTTAATACTAGTTCTTACTCTTTCCAAATGTTGTCTCATTCTGTATTATTACAGTGTTTTCAATACAAGGTCTGTAACAGTTATGCTGTTACTGTAACAATCAGAGATCAGTGAAAAAAAAAAACAATAATTTTCCATCACCTTTTCTATTGACCCTGCATTCCTGCAGCTAATTATAAATCAGGAGCATTATGTTTCTTACTTGTTCTGAACACGCCCTGTGACAGTCACCACATAACATGCCACCTAATGCATTCCTCAGTAATGTAACATCATAATCAGTGGGGTCCTGTCATTTATTATTATTTTATTTTATTTACATTTGTTGACTGGGAGAGTCTGACTGGGCACAGGTCCGTTTTCAGTGGAGGCCCAGGGAGAAAAGCTCCACATTAAGTATTATTTGCATTATAAGAGTTAAAAAAAAACATAGCATTTAAATATAGACATTAGTCCAGTTAAGGACGCAAGACAAGAAAAAAACAGATGTAAAACAGCTGTAGAGCATAGTACAATTTTAAATGTATGGAAGACCCTAAGCATTTAGAGAGGCAGTGCTTCATTCTTGTCAGTATGACTACTTAAATAGTAGCTGAGAACTAATGTAAAACAATATACAATACAACAAAGAATGCACGTACAACTGCCTGATCACTTTTCGTACTACGTTCTACAGCAGCATGAAAACTTTTCAATGAAGCACTGATGACTCAGGTGATATAAATTCAATATTTGATTTTCTTTTGTAACATCAGACCATTTTGTTTTTCTTAGGCATTATACAATGCTTAAATTTCATTCTTTTGTGAATCTTTCACACATTTCATAAAGAACAGTTTATCCTACTCTTTGACTAAGAAAACGGTCTAGTCCTGACACTTGGAATCACCTGCCATGTCAAGTGAACTAGGGCAGAGTAATGTTGTAATTGGTTAAGCTTAATGTCAACAGCAGCTGCCAGGAAAGAAAACACAAACTTTCCTTACCTCCTGACAAAAACAGCCAGTCTGGAATAATTACCTTATTCAACAGGAATAGCTCACACCCATGTGTGGTGCTGCAGACTTCTTTATGCAAACATGGAGCTGTCAAAGTGGGATGCCTTTGATGTGATACAGAAACAGCAGAGAAATGTAGCTGTTCAGGAGTCCATAATACATAGACTTAGATGTCAGACTTAGCAACAGTTAATGCACAGCCTTAAACATTGACATGGCTTGAGAATGCTTTCTGTCAGCAACACATTCGGTTCAAGAATTTATAATTTCAGTTACCTAATAACATATTTTGCCTATGTTTCATGCTGACACAGTTTGAAAAACCTGGTCTGTACTCCTACATCTCCTTGCTAAGTAATCAGATAAACAATGTTAATAACTGTTAAAATTCCAAGCATACTTTATACATTTTTGACTGAATAATTGACTAATTATACCACACTTTGCTAAACTTCTAAATATATTGTTCTCTTTCTAAAATGTATGAGTATCTTTGCTTCCCATGCAGAACATTGAAAAAACTGCTCTTGTAAATGTGCAAAGTATTAAAATTAAGATGCACCCCAAAAAGGGTCGCTCTCATCTCTTTGCATCCCATCATACTAGCATACTCCATTGCAAATAATCATCAGTGAAAAACAACAGAAATCCCACATTTTTGTGGGAGACAAGTGCAGACTACCCCCACCTCCCATCATCACCACTGACAACATAGTACTAATGCTGAGGTCACACAACAATGGGAAAGGGGGGGCAATCACTAATTTGCAAAACTCATCTTACTCTGTAGTTGTGTGAACTCTGAGAAAAGGAATTTCAAATACAAAATACATCCACAATATACACAGCCACTTTATCAAAATAAGATTTGATTGATTAGCATACCTGACAGGACGGAAAATGATCTATTTAAAAATAGTGAACCCATAACTTAGTGCTCCTGGAAATGGCACGATGGAGTGTTCACTCTTCCAAAAATGTGTGTGTGTGTATGCATGTGTATGTGTAAAGTGAATGCATACAAGAGGGACACTGCAACCTAAATCAAATTAAATACACTTTTCATGCATATGGTGCTTAATGTAAATGTGCATAAAATCATTCAAGGTTTATTCTTTTAGCTGTTTAGATTTTAACCTTCTAGATCAGGGTTTAGTTCAATGGACATGGATTACATTTGATATTTGCTTAACTGGTACAATTCTGGTGAACAGTATTACTTTATACTGTTCACCAGAACAGTATAAAGTAATACTGTTCACCAGAACAGTGTTACTTTATAATTTGTTCATAAATAAATGAATTCATGACATCTGGGATTAAGACATAGTGGAGCATTTGCTCAGAATGTATGTCTGCATTCTATCTAGCGTTAATGGTGTCCATCAACTTCCAATCTTCTTTGCCTGAAGTTCACAAGTTCGTAGTTCATGTCTGCTTTTACTTTATAAGCCTGAACTTCTAAATGTTAAAACAGGAAATCATGAACAGAAAAGCCTAAAGTATAAAATCCTGAAGTAGTCCGGATATTGAGCTACTTGTGCACCATTATGTGGAATGAAAGAGTCTGTACCTTAATATCACCCTTAGCTATTTATCTCTAACAACAAGGTTGTACTGTAATGATGGTAAGGAAGCATTTGGTTGTTGTCTAATGAAGTGTATTTCTATTTAAATTGAACAGTGACCTCAGAATTAGAATACCTTATAAAAACACAATATATGGTTATTAATATTGTATATTTGTCAATGACAAAAAGCAGGATGTGGAAGTTCTTTATGAATGGAATTATTTCTGGTGAGGTTACTGTGAAATCATACAGTAAACTGTCAGTTAACCGGCACCCATGGGGACTGGTAGATGCCAGATAACTGAAATTTCTGGAGGTTTGAGAGTTACTATTAAAAAGAGACCTAATACTGTAGCCTGTACTATTTGTTTGGTTTGACTTGTTATTAGGTTGGGGAGACAGGGAATTTATTCCTATTTTCCTTTTTAAAACTCTAAAAATATAAGGCATGTTTTTGCAGGGGGAAAACAGAAAGTGCAACACACGAAAATTGTACTGTATTTTTTGATATTTTTTTGCTATTTGCTTGAGAGTGCCAGTTGCTTGAGATCTGATTAACTGAGAGTTTACTGTAATAATAAAATAGCAAATCTGAATACAACATGAGTTATTAATTCCCCATGCTTATAAAATGCCAGAAATTTAGCTTCACTTATTTAATGTATACATGGTCCCAGTGCAATATGCCCTTTCTGAAAGGATAAACTGCCTCTTTTGACCTAGAAGAAGTTGAAAAACGTTATGATACAGAGGGATAGAACTCTGAAACCCAGATGGCCCAAGATTAGTTAACTTTCCAAGTACTAGAGGAGCCAGGTGAAAGATGAGAATCAACATCCAACATTGGCTTATCCTTTCAGGTATTAGGGATCCTAATGGAGAGATAAAACGTCAGCAAGCAAAGAAGAGTAGTAGTGCTGAAATTGAATTATCCTCAAGTCTTGGTGAGTACCTTTGCAAGGTGAACCCTGTTTTTCACAAAATCAAACCAAGGTGACACTGATATATAGACTGTATTTATATAGCATATATCATGGACAGTAGTAAGTCAAAAACAAAAAAAGATAACAGGGTGCACTAGACCCAGGATACAAAAGTGCCCAATCCTGGTAGGTGCACTAGTGCCAGGACTGGAAAAAAATGACAGTGTAGAATCCTCAAAATATGGAAACAGGCTCATGGGGAGAATGGCCCTCCTGTTGTAGAAGGAAGTAGTAGTCCACAAAAATCACAAAAATTGATTGGCCAAAGAAGAGCCATAAAGACGATATAATGGAATACTGAGGATAAAAAAGAAATGATGTATTGTTACTATTATATAAAAAGCCCAGAATTTCCAGACACAAGATATACAAAATGATTAAGAGAGAAATTAGAGGAAAGAAAAATACTTCCACAGGAAAAACTGTCAGAAGCTTCAAATAAAAATGTGTGCTCATTAAAAGTTCAACCTATACATACTCCAGTGTATAAAAAAAACAAACCAGAAACTAGGTTTGCTATATCAGAACAAAAAATTCCTAACCCCTGAATCTAGACTTACCCTGGGCCAGGTACTCCTCCTCCCCTCCCTCTTATACGCCACCCCAGTTCTTACTAATATCCAGACCTCCACTCTAAACAAACTCCAACAGACTTACCATAAAATAGCCAGATTCATTACTAACTCCCCATACAACTCACACCACTGCATTTCTTTAAACTCTCTTTAATGGCTTGAACTTCCCCAATTTCTACTATCTTATCAATTTCATATGCTACCCTCTATTCTTTATAAAACCTCCTTCTGTCCATATCTATCTTCCTTAGTCTCCATCTACATCCCATCCTGGACCCTCTGTACTTCTAATCAACAATTACTTGATGTCTACCACCCAAAAAGGTCAGTAAGCAAACTACTCTACAAACACTCCCTTGCCCATGCTTGGAACAAACTTCCCCTAGACTTACGTTCAATCTCCCACACCTCAAACTTTAAAAATGAACTAAAAGCTTATTTTCTCAATTCCCGGACCTGCCCTTGCCATGACCTCATCTAGTCTTCCTTCCTTTTATGTACCCTCAAAAGGTCTATACTTAGTACCTCATTACACCTCTCTCTCCAATGTGTCTACTATGCATTTGCATAATTTTATACAAACAAAAAAACTTTATTGTTGACCTATTGAACTATATCAATGTAAAATTATGTTACTTTGCTTCTTTTTAATGCAACTTTAACTTTATGCAAGTAACCCAACATATGTGAATCTTTTTGCTATAACTGCTATTATATCAATATTGTTTAAAATTATACTTGTTTAAAAATGTACTACTGGAGCTTTTCTCCTCGGGTCTCCACTGAAAATGGGCCACAAGCCCAGTTGGACAAACCCAGTTAACAAATGTCAATAAATAAATGAAGAAAGAAAGAAATAATACAACAGATTTTTGAAAAACAGTATATAGATCAAGAAATTTTGATCTGTTTGGAAAAAGAAGCATCTGAGGAAGTGCAACAATCTAAACAACAAAACCTAGAGATATTTGTAAAATATAATAAAGAAATATGAACATGGGAAAGAGAGAGATTTGATATGGTGCAATATTTAGCAAAGGAGAAAGCCAAGTTAACTAATATAGAGAAGGCAGACTCAAAGATATTCAAAAAGAAATACAGGCAAAGGCATCCAGATATGGAAAATTTCACAATAAAAAAAAAATAATGTCAGAAAGA
This sequence comes from Protopterus annectens, assembly GCF_019279795.1. Classification (NCBI taxonomy): domain Eukaryota; kingdom Metazoa; phylum Chordata; order Ceratodontiformes; family Protopteridae; genus Protopterus; species Protopterus annectens. The sequence goes on from NC_056730.1 coordinate 857,384,934, forward strand.
TGTAATGTGGAAAAGAAGATTAGTAAAGCCGAAGTTAAAGAAATAGAAGTTGAAGTTATGGAGTGCCTGCGAAGTGAAGGATTTAATGCAGAAGGTCTAACACAGACTAAATCACAGCATGATGGACTAAGTCCCCAGAATAAGGAAAAGCAAGAAGATCAGGAGACATGTGAAGAAGAAATATGGACATAGGAAAGGAAAAGAAATTTAATATGGTGTAATATTTATGCAAAGGAGAAAGCAAAACTAACCAATACAAAAAGAGCAGCACCAAAGATATTTGAAGAAAAATATAGGGAAAGGAATCCAGATATGGAAAACTTTACAATATAAAAAATAAGAAGACTTAGAGGGAAAGTAGAAAAAGAGATTAGTAATGGAGAAGTCAAAGAAATAGAAATTGAGGTTATGGAGCAGCTGCAAAGAGAAGGATTCAGTGTAGAAAATTGAATGCAGAAAGCACCACAACAGTATAGAGCAATGGATATCCAAATTAAGGGGAAACCAGTGGAACAGGAAGCAATTGGTCAGTTGCCACATCAAGATATTCTGGAGCCTTCCACAGGAAAGCAGTATAAACATTCACTTGAAGCTAGACAGCAAGAAAAGGAAAAGGAAACTATTGAAACTCTGATGCAGTCAATGTTGAGGAGTGATAGGTCAATGAGTTCCCATATGACAGAGCAACAGATGACACAGGATGAAATTGAAGACAAATTGCCACAGGAAGATGCTATAGAACTTTCTATAGAATGCCCACAGGAAACGGAAAAGAATGGATGTCCCTCAGTTTGGAAGAAAATGAGCTAAGAGAAGAGTTGCTTGATTTAATGAACATGGATAGATATATTAAGATCAATGAGTAAAATAGAGCGCAGAAGGTCAATAAAACCCAAAAAGTACGAAGTCTGATAAAACAAATGAATGCAGTAATTAGGACTGTCCATAGAGATCCATGTGATATAACAGAAGTAAATAGGATACACTACTGTGCTGCTAAGTTAATAACTGATAAAGTTCTACTACAAGACCACAGGGTAGTGAGGGAATGGAAGGGAAGAAATCGAATACCATCATGGAAGTATCGAAGAAAGAAAACTATAACGCAATTAAGACAAGAAGTTTCACTGTTATAAGATTATAGAAGAGGGAATAGATCAACAAAAATACTAAGAAAGATAGATGTGATTAAAGCAATGCACAGTATTAGAACAGACCAGGAGCTATCATACACTATCGCAAATATCAAGCTAAAAATTTCAGCACAGGCAGCAAAACTTAGAAGATACACAAATAAATATAAGGGAAAAGTATAAAATAAGCAATTTATTGATGACCCAAAAAAGTTTTACAGAGAATTGGGAAATAAGGTAAAAGGAATTGAAAGACTGTCAAAAAAGAGGAAGTAGATACATTTTGGAGATGTATCTGTGAAGATCCTGTGGAACATAACAAAGATGCTAAATGGATAGGAGAAGTAAAAGAAAGAATAAGAAGTTTAAAGGTACAGGATATGAAATGGGATGAAGTAACAGACAGAGAGATTGAAACAAAGTTGAGAAAAACCTCTAACTGTAAAACCCCAGGCCCAGATGCAGTACCTAACTTTTGGTTAGAAGTATTAACATCTTTGCATGAAGATTTAGTCATGAGTAAGAACTATTTATATGTGCACCTTGAATAGACATGACACTGGCTAACAACAGGCAAAACAATGCTCTTACTTAAGAGTGAACCTGCAAGCTACCCTAAAAATTATAGACAATAACTTGCCTTCTGAGGACATATAAACTATACACAGGAATTGATGTCGACAGAGTTTAGTCATTTAGAAGAAAACTCAATTATGACAGAACAAAAGGGCAATAAAAGAAAGTCATATGGAACAAAGGATCATTTGTTGTTAAATAAAGTTATAGTGGAGAACTGTAAAAAGAGGAAGAATCTAAGTATGGCATGGATTGACTACAAAAAAGCATTTGATAGTATCCCACATTCATGGATAAAAGAGTGCTTAATAATGTATAAGATACACTCTGCACTGATTGACTACATTACAGTAACCATGAAACAATGACAGACAACTATGCAATTAAGCCATGATAAAGGACAGATTATTATCCTAGGGATAAAAATTCAAAGGGGGGATATTCCAGAGTGACTCTCTGTCACCATTGCTATTCTGACTTACCATTAATCCATTAAGCTGTTTACTTAACTGCTTAGGCCATGGCTACAATTTGGCTCCTAGAAAATAACAAAGTCTAATGACTTCTCATCTTCTCTTTGTCAATGATTTAAAACTGCATAGCTTATCAGATGAGGAACTGAAAGCACAGCTGCAGGTTCCAAAACTTTTTCAGATGATATTAGAATGTTATTTGGTCTTGATAAATGTGCAAAAGCAACCTTTAAAGCAGGAAAACTGCAGCACAAGGAAAACATCAGTTTGGGACAAGAATGTGATATAAAAGAACGTGAGCAAGTGGAAGTATATAAATACTTGGGAAATGATGAAGGATCCACAATAAAACATGAACAAATGTGAATAAAACTCAGTAAATAATACTTTAGAAGACTTACATTAATCCTGAGAACAGCATTGACATCTAGAAACATGATCCAAGCTATAAATCAATTTGCTCTTCCTATCCTAATGTACAGTTTTGGAGTGATTGACTGGCCCCAAAAAGTGTTGGATAGATTAGATATTAAAACAAGAAGGATGCTTCATGCTCACCAAAGATTTATAAAAATCAGCGTATACCAAGATTATATATTCCCTGTTCTGAAGGAGGGATGAGCCTCCTTGAAATTGATTACATATATAGATCTGCAATTGTGTGACTCCACACATATCTACTGACCTCACAAGGTCCAAATGTAGTGAAAGTTTTGAAACCTGAGGAGAATAAATCTAAGATGACTTATTTGCTTAATTTAGCAGAAGCATATCAATGTCAAGCAGGAATGGAAATCAAACCAGGCAGCAACTGAATGTGCCAAAAAACAAAAGAAAGAATCTAAGGTGAAGGATCAGATGCGAAGGCAAGAAATGTGGAAACAACATAAATATAGCTGCAAGTATAGAAAACTTCTGAAAAAGCACCTTACTGATCAAGAACGAATGCAGGAATGGTTAAGGAGAGGCAAATTCAAACCAAGAAATAAAAGGTTAATATTGGCAGCCCAAGATAGTGGGCTATGTACATGTTGGTTTACAAAGTCTATTGAACATGTGAGAGAAACAGACAAATGTAGGTTGTGTAAAACCAAATTGGAAACAGTCACACACCTTGTTGCTGGTTGCGACACACTAATGGCAGAAGCACTGTATACTGAAAGGCATAATAATGTGGAGAGACTGTTACACTGGGGATTCTGCAAACATTGTGGTATCAAAGTGGCTTAAAAACACTCGAAAGATGAGCCACAAAGAATCATAGAAAATTATGAAGTTTATATCACATGGGATCACCCATTGCCAACAGTTCAAAAGATAGATGCTACAAAACTGGATATAGTGCTCCATGAAAACAAGAAAAAGATAGCACTGACCATTGAAATCACCACACACCGTGACTACAGTGTCTTGTGTACAGAGAGACACAAAGTCATAAAATACCAGGATCTGCAGGCAGAAATGACAGCAATGTGGAAGAAAGATACCCAGACAGTTCCAAAAGTAGTAGGAGCAATGGGTCTTATAAAAAAGAATTTACAATCATATTTAGATACGTTACCAATCCATGTAACTCCATACAAATTGCAGAAGGAGTCATTACTGGGCACACTGTGGATGCTGTGAAGAGCACTTTTGACTGAAATCAAAGATTGAAGCAATACTAATTTCATGAACTTTAATCATACTTTGACTTAGGAATGGGGTCCATTCCCATCATGGTATTAGAATTTATTTATTTATTATTTATTTTACATTTGTTGACCGGGCTAGTCCAACTGGATATATATCCGTTTACAGTAGAGGCCCGAGGAGAAAAGCTCCAGTACATGCAAGAAACAATATAACACTGACATCTATAAAAAGTTTTTTTTTTAAAGCAATATAAAAGTTTAACAGTTTAAAAAAGAGAAATTACCTAATCAAATCTAAAAACATATCCGATAAGTTCAACAAATTGAAAAATAGGCAAACTTTTAAGAAGTAACTCTCAACAATAGAAAGTGTAAGTTTAGAGCTCAGAAAGGGGGAAGGGTAGCAAAAATTAATGTGGGGAGACATGCTTTCAGTCGGGATTAGTGCACGGACATAGCCATTGATTTTTAAGATGTTCCTTGATATGTTTTTTGAACAGTGAGGTAGAGTCTTGATTTGTCATATCTGGAGGGAGTTGATTCCATTGTTTACCTATGGAATTTGAAATTAACGCATCTCCAGCTTTATTGTAAGATTTAGTTGAGGATACTAGGAGCTTATTTGCGAAAAGTATGGCTAGATTTTTATAAGGAGAAATCAGTCTTGCCAGGCTAGGGGTATTATCTGGGAAGTGAAGGGTTTTGTGAATGATAAGTAATTGTTGGTAGAGTAGGTGGTTGTTAAGCTCTAGCCAATTTAGTTGTTTGAGTTTGTGACAGTGGTGAGTTCTGAAGGGAGTAGCAGTAATGAATCTGGCTATACTATTGTAACAGGTAGAGAGTTTGCTAATGTTATTTTTAGATAAGGAAGTATATATAGCTGAGGCATAGAAAAGGGTGGAAATCAGGTGGGTCTGTGCTATGTTTTTTCTGGCTGCTGGGGTAAGGAAGGGTTTAATTCTGTAAAGAGTCCCAATTTTTTTATTAACAGCTTTAATAGTAGTGTTAATATGGTCATCAAAGTTGAGATGGTTGTCAATGGTTACACCTAATAGCCGTGTGGTTTTATCAGGGTTAATAGATGTAGCATTATTTGAGGAGATAGTAAAGAAGGGTATAGGAGATTTATTAGTAGAAACCCAAAAGTAAAGAAGGGTATAGGAGATTTATTAGTAGAAACCCAAAAGATTTGGAGAAATTAGAGTAAGGAATAAACAAATTGCTGCACTGTCATACTACAACCTGGGTGCAAATTGCTGTGTCATATCAAGGGCAACACAAGGGTCTAGGTGTGTGGAAATGAAATACTGTGAGATGCTATAGCCAGAAATTGGTGCATGTCTGAACACTTGCTTGTTTTCATGGATCAGGTATGTGGGAATGTTGGCATCAAGCTGGCCCAGGGATACATGATAGCAGGACCAAGAAATCACAGTGATTGCCTGAATGATAGTTTCTCATATTTGACTCACATCTGAAGATGAACAACTAGGATGGAGAGGGAGAAGAATGACTGAGGGTTGATAAGAATGGTTACAGAAGACCAGAAAAAAAATAAACACATTGTCCACAAATCAAGGCTGTGATGATGTTTTTTGCACACAGGTTGTTCACATGTACATGTATGCAGTTAGTTTACATGACAAGACAGAACAAAGATTGATTAATTATGATCAAGTGAGAGCAGGGTCATTTGCTTTTATATACAACCTGCCCCCCCCCAAAAAAACAAAAAAGATAACTACTAATTGAGTCTATATACTTTTGATATCTGACTCAAATCAAATAGAAGTTATTGCTGAAGTAATGTATTTTCAATTGTTACAATCAGACACATGTACTGCCCCTAACTGACTAGTCATATCAATAAGTGTGATAAAGTATGCATCCTGTGCATTCAAACACGACTTATTTTCCTCAGCTCTACCCCAATACTAAATGTCTTCTGACTGTGTACACCTTCAATATTTGAATGTGATCAAATGAATCAAATAACAGCCACTTATATGTACTTCAGCTTGTTTTTTTTCCCTAAAAGGCACTATCCCTCCCTAATGACTTAAATCAGCAATCATTTAGAAAAGCTTAAGTAACTGCCTTTTAATTTCATGTTCAGCCTCCATCCCACTCTCAAAATAATCACTTCTGAGTGTGTATATCTCGGGTATTTCAATGTGAAGAACTGAAAGTAATAATCACCACAATAATATATTTCAGAATGTTATTCTCACTCTGTCACTGCCCCTTCTTGACAAGCCATAATGTCAGTGTGCTAAATGCTATTGAGTAACTACTGATTTGCTACAACACAAAGCCAACCTTTTCACATATCTCCTTCAAAATAACCACTTTCTGGCTGTGTAGGCTAGATTGTTTGAAAATGTTCATGTCTAGTCCCTTGCTATTAGCAGATGCCATTGCTTAGTATTAAACTCATTACCTCATTGTAATTGCTATCATAAAGTAATTAACATGAATTATCATGAAAGTGTGACTTTAACAGTCTACAGATTTGAGGATTACTTGAATTGTTTATGCAATATTTCTGTGCAAGTCATTGAATCAGCAGCATTATAGCATCTATCTTATTACATTAGCACTGTTTTGTTCGGTAGTGCTGTGAATTCATTTTATGATTGCAACATTAGTGTTTTTTTCTTTTCACTGTTGGTGGAATTACAGAAAGGGGAACATACATTTTTTATGCGTTCTGCTAAGGGAATAATGGATATAATTTCTTTGTAGGATATTAGGAGATCTGAATACACCTATTGCTGCATGTAGATGTTTATGTGTGAACCTCATTAGAGTGTACTATTATTAGGAGAATCATATTTATATTTTTGTGAATATTTCTGCCCAAAACAGTATATCTTTGAAGCTAAACTACCTTCCCGAGATAGATACAAAGCAGTTAGTCGTGATGAAATAATCCGTGTTTTTGAAGAAGCCTTCATTATTCAAAAGCCTGAGAGGCAGGTTAGATTCAATCAGCCCATGGGTGGTTATTATTTCTGATGCAATTAGTTAGGGAAGGAAGAATACACAGTACAATGACTTAGCAGCTTTTACAATTGAATCATGGAGTTGACATAGCCATGTACAGGACCACTGGGATACAGTGATGGTATCACTGATTATCTGCAGTTCATGGGGGGGGGGGGTAAAAACTATAGCGCATATGGACTACACAAAACATATGATAAAGATCACTTGCTCTTCAACTTTTCTAGCTAGGATTACCTGACTGAAGTGAGAATGCTTATAGAGTATATTGCTTTCCTCCTTTTTGAACACCATGTGTGCTTAACTATGGGAGACTATAATTTAATTTTCACATGAGGCAACCTGTTATCAGACATAATAACTCCAAACAGCCCAGCCAAAGAGAACTGACAAGACATTTAAAAATGAAGTACACACATTGCACTATTCCTTAAAAGAGCTGCTGGAGGACATTACCCCAAACAGTCAATATCACTATAGAGTTGAAACAATATGACCTTGCAATCTGTCAGGCTTACAAGAACACAAAACATGTTCTTTCTCAGTTAAGTATGTTTTTCAACATGTAACTGAAAGACAACTCATATGTTTCAGTTTTCTATTTAAAATGTATCTTACTGAGACTTTTGCTTCCATTTATAATTCTAACAGTCTGCTTGCAAACAGAATGAACCCTGAGCTAGATTCAAAAACTGAACATTGTAGCTTGGCAAAGACTGTCACGCATCTATAATAACTTACAGCAAATCATTCAGATGTGGCTTCAAACAAAATAATACTGATGAGTAAAACTGACTTGCAAGTATGAGTCCAAGACTGCAGTCTTAACTTTTGTGAATTGCATCTAGGGGACCTTATGGTTAGGCATAGCCTACCAACACTAAGTCATAAGATGGCTACTTAGTCCCACTGTTCTTAATGAATTGCTATTGTCATCACCCAGCTGATACTGGGCTTAACTGCAGCTCATCAGAGCTATGCAAATTCTGCTGCCACTAATCCAAGCTAAATGAATGTGTTGGAAAGGCTACATAAAAAAACAAAGACACCTAAATTCATTGAATTGATCGTTAAGCTTATGACTCTAGAAGAAGTTTGATATTCTCTAATTCATATATATATTCATATCTAAATTCTAAATATGTGTGTGTGTGTGTGTGTGTGTGTGTGTGTGTGTGTGTGTGTGTGTGTGTGTGTGTGTAGATAATAGATGCATGTAGATGATAAATATATATATGGTTCACTTGTATTTTATTGCACATACATGGCTGTTTGATAAATGCAAGGGATGGTGGAAATTTTGAATATTCACATAGTCGAACTTTTGAAAATCATAAAATATATTTTGTGTGTGTATGTGAAATTGTATGTGAGTTACAGTAGGTGTTAGGAAAGGGAATTGATGCAATGTTGTTAGTATGTATTAGTGCATGTTTGTTTGTCCAAGTTTGTCTTATATAGTAGTAGTGTTATGGGAAGCTTTTTTAAGGTAAGGTGTAGGAGTAGGGTTGGTGTCAGGGACTGGGATATGGTTAGAGTTAATACATATTACTAAGATGGTGCAGGGGGAAGCTATTTGATTGAAAAAGGAAAACAGTAGAAACTGATTTGCTGAGAGCAACACCTCCATGTCAGTGCTGTTTCAGTCAGTAAACATATTTGCAAAAACTCAAAACTGATAAGATTAAACTTGTCAACAGATAGTGTTATTTTTGTTGATGAGTAGGTCATCTACTTAGCCAGATATTTGATGCAGTAATGCAGATATACATGCTCTTAATATATTAACAGTCAACTAAATCATGAGCAAGCAACATGGGTTTATGGAAGTCAAATATTATAACCTCAAATATTAAAGAGCCCTTATAGTTGTGTACAGTCCATGGATCCCAGAAACTCAGAAAATGGGATATCACATAGAAGGTCTGCAGAGTGATGATTCTATCTTCTGCTGTCTTGGGGAGTCATATATGCGCTTCTTTATGTTGAAGCATAATGCTGAGGGACTGGTTTAGGATCTGTGAGGCTGACACCTGCAATATCCATATCATGTCCTACACAGTCCACTGTAAGGTCCACTGAAGCTAAGATAGCTAATGCTGTACATATTTTTGCATCCACAGGAATGGGCAGTCCATGCATACTCCTTGATGATGCTTGTAGGTGATACTTATTGATGAGGTACATTAGTGTATATATTTGTTCCACTTGGAAATGGTCTACAGTCTGTCATGTGGTGGTATGACAGGCACTGTTTGTACTTCTTCTACGGGAGTAATGTCCCAGCTACATGAAATTATAAGCAGTGGCCCTAGCTGTGGCTCCAAAGACATGCTCCTGTGTTACTGGGTGCTACTGCTGTTATCATAGCATGGTTCCTATAATGTACATCATAAATCTCAGTTTTAAAAAATGGGAAAGAGCCACCTTACAGCACCACACTTTCCTACATATTTGAATCAGTCCACCATTTTGGGTTCTTTTATCTGAGTATTCCATGCAGCTCATTTGCACGGAGCTCCTCATTTACACGTCATTATTAACTCCCTTCCACATATCCATTTTAAGGAAAGCAGAAAAGTAAATCTACAGCTAATTTGTTTAATGTATTATGGATTTATTAACATTAACATGTTATATACATCTTAACCTCTTTTGATAATATGACTCTAGTAAAACTAAACAACTAAAACAACAGGCTCTTAATAAAGTTAACAAATACTTTATAATGCTAACTAAATCCAAACAAAAGATACTCAGAAGCAATGTCATTTTCCAATACATATTCCCTTTACTAATAGCTATATTCTTATTTCTACCAAACAAATCTACAGCAGAATTTCTCTGGAATAAAATGCCTTACTAACCCAAGAAAACAATCCTCTATTACTGACACCAACAATGTGCTGCTTCATGCTCCACTGCTGCCACTTTCAATAGAACCCATACCATTCCCTCCTCACATCTTATAGCAACTTCAGACATTATCTGTCACTCACTTAGAACCCATCCCACTCCCTCCTCACATCTTATAGCAACTTCAGACGTTATCTGTCACTCACTTAGAACCCATCCCACTCCCTCCTCACATCTTACAGCAACTTCAGACATTATCTGCTACTCAGATAAAACCCATCCCACTCCCTCCTCACATCTTATAGCAACTTCAGACATTATCTGTCACTCACGTAGAACCCATCCCACTCCCTCCTCACATCTTACAGCAACTTCAGACATTATCTGTCACTCACGTAGAACCCATCCCACTCCCTCCTCACATCTTACAGCAACTTCAGACATTATCTGCTACTCAGATAAAACCCATCCCACTCCCTCCTCACATCTTATAGCAACTTCAGACATTATCTGTCACTCACGTAGAACCCATCCCACTCCCTCCTCACATCTTACAGCAACTTCAGACATTATTTGTCACTTAAGTAAAACCCATCCCACTCCCTCCTCACATCTTATAGCAACTTCAGACATTATCTGTCACTCACGTAGAACCCATCCCAATCCCTCCTCACATCTTACAACTTCAGACATTATCTGTCACTCATGTAGGACCCATACCATTCCCTCCTCACATCTTGCAGCAACTTCAGACATTATCATTCACTCATGTAGAAGCCATCCCACTCCCTCCTCACATCTTACAGCAACTTGAGACATTATCTGTCCCTCAGGTAGAACTCATCCCACTCCCTCCTCACATCTTACAGGAATTTCAAATATTATCTGTCAGTCCTGTAGAACCCATCCTGCTCCCTTCTCACATCTTATAGCAACTTCAAACAGTATCTGGCAGCCCTGTAGAACCCATCCCACTTCCTCCTCACATCTTACAGCAAATTCAGACATTATCTGTCACTCCTGTAGAGCCCATCCTACTCCTTCCTGACATCCCATAGTAACTTCAAACCTTGTGCATCACTCCCAAACAAGATATCAATACTCAAAAACAAGCTTACTCCCTCACAACATTTCTCAGATTTGCAGTACATCTTACCATGTAATAAATACTGCTCTTCTCCATAGGTATCTCAAATAAAATCCAATACCTCATACTACACATACATTCACTTAATCAATAAATACATTTGAATTAATCAGTTCCAATGCCCTGGACCAGCTCATTCTGACCCCCACTAGAGGAAGCAACATCCTTGACCTGGTTATTACTAACATGGGCGATCATTGCTCTAAACCAGTAGTCAATCCCTCCCTGGTCAGATCTGACCATAAACTAATCACCATGGAAATCCACCCCCCACACACAAAGGTAACCACCTTGAAAAACTTCTCCAAAGCTGACTTTCGGCTACTAAAAACAGAGGTGGCTAACTTCACGGCACCCATGCCAATGGAAAATAGCTGCATGACAGCTGAATCATACACCAACATGAGCATGTACATAAATGCATGGAACTAGCCATATCCAACAGAACCCAGACACTCTCCTCCAAATAAAAGGAAGCCAATCTGGTGGTCCCCTGCCATTAATAAACTCTACAACAGAAGGAAGAAACTGTTGCAGAAAAAGGTGAAGTCCCAAGACTGGAAAAACTCCCTTATTAGCCTCAACAAAAAGTTGAGATCCCTCATTAAATCCTCTAAAGCCAGCTATGAAGGCAGAATTGTGGCAGACACTAAAAACAATCACAAAGCCTTCTATACTTATATCAAAAACCTCCACATACTCAGATTTGCTCTAAGTTACTGCACAATGGTACATCCTGTACTGAGCCAACAGATAGTGCCAACATACTGGCCAACAGATTCAGTGCCAAATTTACCCCTCCTCCCCCAAAGGACCAATCACAATACCGGAAGAATGCCAGGCACCCAGCAGTACTGCAGCACAGCTTAAAAATTAAACATCTGTGTGCCCAGTTCAGTCGCAGCCTCACCTCAGGCATTGTTCCTACTGAATGGCGCACTGCTACAGTTATCCCTCTCCATAAAGGGGTAGCAACTACAGACCCTGGGAATTATCACCTCATTAGCCTGATGAGTCTGATATGTAAAGCTATGGAGGGCATCATTATGGATCTGATTCACAAAGATATAGGAAATCGCCAAACCCTAAACCCCACACAATTTGGCTTTATGAAAGAGAGATCATGCCTGCTCAAACTGGTTGACTTCTTTGAGTCAGTCACCAGGGCTGTGGATGAAGGTAAGACAGTGCATACAGCCTACCTCGATCTGGCCAAGGCCTTTGATACCATTCCTCACTCGGGAATTATTGATAAATTCACCAAACTAGGCATCAACCCCTATATCACTAGGTGGGTTACAAACTGGCTCACATATAGAACAAACAGTGTGAAAGTAGTAGTCCAAGTCAGACTGCCGACCAGTTACGAGTGGAGTCCCACAGGGATCAGTCCTGGGTTCTCTTCTGTTCAGCATCAACTTCTAAGAAGTCCAGGCCAACACAAAGGGACCAAGTTCGCAGACAACTGCAAGCTGGGAGCCATTATTAACTCTCCAAGTGATGCAGACATCCTGCAGAAAGGCCTCACTGAGACCAATGACTGGAGTTGAAACCATGGCCTTAAGCATAATGCCAAAAAATATGTCGTCATCTCCTTTCGTAAAAACTCAGTTACCACTAATTACCACATCGATGGGAGCCCACTGAGCACTGAAGGTGTTATAAGAGATCTGGGGATGCAGGTTGACAGCAACCTCTCCTTCGACCACCACATTGCCACTGTGGTCAGAAAGTCCTTCTATGTGGCACATCTCATTACCAAGGGTTTTGCATCCAGGAAGAAAGAGGTAATTGTCTCTCTCTACTCTTCCCTCATTAGACCAGTCATTGAGTATAATGCCTCATTTGGCATGTACCTCACTACACACCTACAACAGCTGGAAAGCCCACAGAAGTACCTCATGATGAGGATCCTAGGCATTAAACACATGTCCTACACAGACAGACTAAAAAGACTCCAGCTATTCTCTGTGTTATATCACCTACTTAGAGGCGATCTTTGCTTGACTTACAAAGCCATGTCTGACCCAGCTCTGTTAGAAATGCTACATCTAAAGAAATCCCAATCCCTCCACACCACACGCTCCAGAGACCTCAACTTCATTACCACAATAAACAGAACATGCTGGAGAGAAAGGTTCCTCACCCAGAGACTGCCCATGCTCTGGAATAGACTTCCCATGCATGCCAAGCAGAGCACCTTGCTGTCCCTCTTCAAGAAAAATCTTGATGAGTGGATGGGAAATAGAAAGTTCACCCCGGGGATCACTGCAGTGGCTGTACTTGATAGAGGTACTGGGAACTAATGTTGAGCGACATGATGCCAGGGCACTTCTATGGGCTAGGCTTGTAAAGGCTCCAGGGCCATTAGCCTAGTACATACCTATGAACCAATTTGGATTGCACACAAAAAGTTAGGTTGATAAATGCTGGCAGTATGTTACATAAATTGTAACAAATTCACTCATTCTTATCTAGTCAAAATCCTGGAGTTCTTGTTATTACTGAATCATGGATAAAAACAGGTATCCTCAATATTTCCAAGTGGGGAACTCAAAAGACTCCCCTAAAGACATAGACTTATACAACTAATTAAGGTTATGCTATACCAAATTTAAAACAATCACTTCTTCCTGCACTTAATAATAACAAACTTTCTGAACCTGGTTTCTAAATACTCTATTCTTCCATCTTTTGTCACCTCTGTACAGCTACATTTACTCTAATAATTCCTCATAACTTCCATTTCTAATTACCTCAAATCAAGGTCAGAAGAAAATGAAAGCCATTTAACCTGAGTTCACTCAACATAGGTGGAATCTCCTTGCAGCTATCCAGGATCCAAGTATAGCAGTTTCAACATTCACAAATCTATTACTACACCTGCAAGACAAACACTTCACAAAAATCTACAGACTTTTTAGAATGCAATATAACTACTATAACTCTAAACATCTAAAATCCAATTTCAAAGTTAGTGAGGTATGGAGACAGTGGGAAGTCTCTACACTTCAGCAGTCAAAACCTGGTTCATTCTACTAAGAAATCCTGGGGAAAATCATCATAAAAAAACACTATCCTTCAGATAAGATATTAAACTGAGGTCTCATTTGCCTAAGTTAGTGGTAGCTCAGATAAAAATAAAAGATCCCACAACATATCAAATAGTATAGGGGATGTTTATTACACATGGACATATTTACAACTTCAGTTACACAAATCAGATCCACATATGTTCTTCTTCTTTTCCTGGTTAGGGATCACCTGTCTGCTCATCACTGGCAGTAGAGTTTTTACAGTGTTGAGTTGCCAGCCTGGCACCCCACCTTCCACGGAAGGCACACACGCACACTCACACCTAGGGCCAATTTAGAGTTTCCAATCCACCTACAGCATGTCTTTGGGATGTGGAAGGAAACCAGAGCACCTGGAGGAAACCCACACAACCACAGGAAGGACATGCAGACTCTGCACAGAAGGCACCCCAGCTAAGGATTGAACCAGAGAACCTCTTGCTGGGAGGTGATAACGCTAACCTCTGCACCACTATGGCTGCCCAAGATCCACATATGTTAAAGTCCAAAAATAAAATGAAATAAACTTCGGAATTTCAAGTTTCTGAAAACTCGATCATATGGTCTCGACCATATGAAGTTCGAGTATTCAGTAACTCGACATTCTGAAGTGAAACCATATATATATATATATATATATATATATATATATATATATATATATGTATGTATACATATATATATATGTATATAGATATAAAATAGAGTGACAGAGACTAAAGGTCCCATCAACCCTCCAAATTTTCTGACAAAGTCAAAATTTTATTTTCATGAATCTTTTTGTGCCATTTCTTAGTGCAAAAATGTTCACCTGTTCTACCATTCTATAAAGAATATACATTCTGTCATGCATATTTTATCAGTCTTTTTCACATCAAGCCATCCCTTGCTGTCATAAATGGCTGACATTGTATTTTTCACATTTATGGTTCCTAAAATGATATATTGTCTTTCTTAACTATTGACTTGCAAAACACAATAACTGTTCTATATTCCAGAAACAGACATTGCTTGGTTTCTTCCACACTATGCACTATTCTTCACTTTTATATTTCATATCTGCCTCAACTTGTAATTCCCCAGTAACAATCAACACAAGTATCTGCCCAGCCCCATAACTATTAAAATGTTTTTCTTTTTTATGAACAGCACATTTCTGCATCTGTTACTTAATCCCTGCATGGGTCTCTACAGTAAAATTTAGCTATGATAATATTATACCATTTCCAGTTCTCAGTGCTGTAACATTTACCTTCAACAACTTAATCCTCATATAATATTCCTGAACATCATTATCTATAAAAAATATTTCATTTTCTACAGCTACCATATTCCAAAAACTGCACATATTTCTTTCACATTAATTGGTCTGATATCTCAGAGTCTTCTCTCTTTTATTTCTGAATAATCCAAAACATATGAAATAACCACAAATAAAAACAGATTAATCAGCCCTACACCTCAATATCTTATCATATTAAAAAGAATTCCCCTTCTACTCAAATTTAAATGTGAACTTCATATTATTCCAAGGATGACTGCTATGAACTCTACTTCACTTTCAGTAGAAAAATGCATAAACCTAACCTACATAAACAAGTTTCCCTAATAATACATATATATATATATATATATATATATATATATATATATATATATATATTTTTTTTTTTTTTTTGCTAACTCTTAAACTTAATTTTTTTGTATAAATTACCAGTCACCTGTAGTTCACCGAAGACAACTACTCATTGCTTGTAATTACAATATTTTTTTACTCTAAGAATATTAGTCTTGATAGGTAACCATTTTAAATATCAGGACCTGCTAGAGCTAGTTCCAAAATACAGAGACTAAATATCTGAAAGAATTAACTTACATATACTAAGTCTGAGATGCCATTGCTCAGAATATTGCCTTTCCTCCAAGGTATGGCAAGGTATAGCTTCTCATTGCTTGTAATTACGTTCTTTTTTACCCTAAGAATATTCCCAAAGTCTTGACAGGTAACCATATGAAATTTCAGGACCTGCTAGAGCTAGTCCCAAAATACAGACACTAAATGGCCAAAAGAATCAACATATATATCAAGTCCAGGATGCCATTTCTCAGAATGTTCCCTTTCATCCAAGGTATGTCAGTCTCGGAGTTGTATAAATAAGTTTGGGGGAGAGGTGGGGTGCAAAAAATTCTTTTAAGGAGAAGAGCAATTTTCAAGATTAGGTCTTCTCTGGGTTTTTGGTCTTTTTTCCCAGCATTTTGGCACTCGACACTTTAAGTACTTATATTTCAACAGGGAGACCTTAATATCCATCTGATAAAAATAAATACATCCAGTTCTGATAGTATCACCTAAACCAACATCTGCTAGCTGTTTGTCTTTTTCCAAAATAATTTCCCTCTTCCAATACCCATTTTTGCAACAAAAACTAAGTATCTGCATAGAGTAACCTAAGAGGTATAGCTATATAGTTTTCAATTTCCCATTTTGCCTCAACCAGACACTACTGACAGTTTTTTAAGACAACACTCATGATCAAGACAAAGGTGATCCCATTTAATCGGCTTCTTGGCTAACTATTAATCTTTATTTTCTTACTTATCCAACCATTAGTAAGAACTAAGACAGATACCATAAGTCTCAATCAGCATGAAATGGACACATATTTACATGGTCCTTGCATATGTTCGCCATAATTTTCTGAAAGCCATCAGTGGTTGCACTTTTCCTAGAGAATCATTATGCACTTTCTCAAAAATTATTCTATTTTTCTCCCCCAATTTAACTCAAACACCCATATAGTCCAAAAAACAAACACCCATATAGTCCAAAAACCTGCAATCTTCCTTCCACCTTTAGTTTCTATTATTTCTTTTGAATAAATTTAGTTTGGCAGTCAAACATTACCTTTTATACATAAAATGTCTGTCATTCCACAGCACCAGTCTGGAGAAAGTTTAACTGGTCTTCTACGTTTAATCATCCTTCTGTTTCTCTGTTTGGAGCTCTCTGACAAAAGTTTCAGTTTATTAATTTATGCTACTCACGTAGGCCTTAATCTGTTTTACTCCTTCCTATGTTACAGAGAGATGTACTGTGAAAGGTCTCTGTATTCTTGCACATTTGAAGTATGTAGGAGTGATATTCTTCCATCACGGCTGCAATTTCTACAATTTTTATTATATAATGTTCACTTGTTAATAACATTATAGGTTGTTAGTAGTATACTGGTGAGTTTGAGTTATGCTGCTGCTATTATCTGGCCTAGGCATGGAAATAAATAGTGACATAGAAGGAGGTACAGAAATATGCAGACAACTTGAGCTTTGCAATTTTCTTTTTTCTTACCTTTATGAATATTATCAATACGTGCAAATTTATTGCTAAGATCGTAAGACTGGAATGCTCAGTAAAAGAGGGCAAGGCGTGATACGCAAACTGATATGAGTTACTGTGTGAATGCAGTGAAGCAGTACTTGTGAGATGTACAATCCCTGAAATATTGAAGGTTGTTTCTGAAAAGTTATAGAAAAATGCTGTATTTGTTGTGTTTTAGTACAGCACTAGTTGACGTGGCAGCAAGAGTATATGTATGCACCACGCATGCATATGATGGCAGTAGAAAATGACATAAAGAAGGAGGAGGGTACCATCAGCACATCCTAAGTAACACAGCTTTGTTTTTCTGCGGTAATGAAGATCAGTACTATTTGCATGTTAACAGCAGTAGTCAAGTGCATTGAAACAAGACTTCACGTCGAACTGATATACATCGTAATACGTGCCCAGGAAACCACCACAGTGGGATATACATGGCTTCATTAACTGAAAAGTGTTTATGGGTCATTATAAAAAGTATGAGAAACGTTCATTATTTTCATTTGTGGACAGTTATTAAAATTATTAGAAACATTACATTAATTACTGTCATTAACAATGCAGACTGTTAACGTGACAGTTTTTTTTTTGTGAGGGGGTGTGGAAGCAGTGGCAGTTAGAAGAAAATGACAGTAAAGCAACTTGTGTAAGTTAATTACGT